>NC_143014.1:169116906-169437483 GCF_055824585.1 Amblyomma mixtum | reverse complement strand
ACTTATTATTAATATTTTTTTTGTGCGAGTGGTGGCTTGGCAGCAGCGCCGACCGCGTTCTACTGCGCATCCCCAATTACGCAGCTCGGAGTCAGCCGCACGAGTTGACGCGAATAAAAACGGCTGCTGGCGCGATGCGAAAATGTAAGCTTTCGGCTGCGGCCCTCGAGACCAGAGTTACGGCAGGCTGACTCCGAGGCAGCTTGCTCTCGGGCCGCTAAGTGTCGCGCTCTTTTACGCTGTGCTGGCATCTGCTGACCTGGCGTATGGTGCGCTCTCCACGGCTTCGTGTTGTGTCACCCCTACGGAAATTGCGATCCTTAGAGTTTCAGTTCTTTGCACGTTGACCTCTGCGCTGTATTTATTCTCATGTGAAGGTTGCAAGAGAAGCGTACAAAAATAAAGAAATAGAGGGAAACGGCCAGACTTCCTACAATTCTCGGAGGCAAATGAGTGGCATCGATGGGTACACCAGCTCCGCCCACACCGCGAGAGCGGCCACTCCTAGACCCGTCCTGGGTCACATGACCGCGTAGGCCACATCCTTCGGAGCACTAGAATACCATCCTAATTGGCCAGCAGATGAACGGTGTTCCTTACGACATGCTACGGCAGCGACGGCGTTTACGAAGTCGCCCAGCTATGTGAGGCTTCCTCTGCAAAATAACGTCCTCCCGGTTCGCCGGAAGGGGGTAATGGAGGATCTGCTTTAATATGTTAGCTCTCAAGAGGCAGATAATCGTGGGTGATATTGGCATGGTATGTGGGATCTGACATGACAGTGGGTGATCCTATGTACACGACTCACGAAAGCAAAGCGTGGGTGCTGAACAAAATGCGAAATGGAATAGCGAAGCCTGCGGCGCTGATATCGGCGATTGTTCGTCGGGGGTGCGTGACATGCATGTTATTGCATAAAGCTTCGGCGCGACGCCGCAAACCTGTCGTTCCGGGACTCGCAGTTAGGTGAGTAAGCCGAGGATGCCCCTTCACAGCGCAGCATTACAGCACGTGGTACTCTACAAAGGCGGCAGAGACTTTGCAGGCGGCTTCAAGCTATATTTTGCTTTTTTTTGTCTTTTTTTCCGCCCTCCGTTATTAATTGTTTCATTTTTTTTTTACTTTGCGCGCCGACCTTCAGCTTAGTACGGGGCTTCTGGTAGAGTTAATCACTCGTAATATCCACAGCTAAGCACCCCTGGATAGTTGTTAAAAACAAGGTACAGCTAAAATGACGCTTAGGCCCAGTTTCTGAACACCCACCGTTTATTACACATTCTGCAAATTGTCGAGGAAAATAGGTTAATCCGCAGCATTCAAATACTTTGTTCGTAAAATAATTCGGGTGGTACGAAAATAAATTTAAAGGCTGCCGTCAACAGCGCACGAGTTGCCTCCAAATTCATTCGATCGCACAGCACGTTGAGCTCATCCCTACTGCGACACGGGAAAAAAAAAAGAAAAAAGGGGAAAACTAGACAAGAGAATCCCGCTCGTCGTCGGATGACGCAATTCGAAGCAAAGTAAGAGAAACTTCTTTGCTCCTCCTCCAAGGGAGCGAATACTATACGAAGCGAAGCCCTCGTCAGTGCGGTTTTGCATCAGCAGACAAAGCTCAATGTGTACGGCGTTCTTTTTACGCCATGCAGAAAGTTATGCAGGAAGAAAAAGTGAGCACCAACGGAGCAGCAGGCGGCTCGCTGCTCTCCGTAGAATTTACTTGGAGATCTCCCTCGCTCGGCTTGGGCTTCCTCTATCTATTTCGATTCTCCTATCCTTCGGGGCAAGCGCCAAGGGATATGCCCTGAAACCAGTGTGCGATTATATTCACGATTATATAATTTTATCTGGTAGATTCCTCTGCTAGAATGTGAATTCACAACTTTTCCTTCTCCGTATTTTTTGTTTTGTGCAAATTCTAGCTCTGCGTCCCAAAATTTTAAATATACTCCATTCCCTGTACATGAGTGCGTTTGTATCCGCTATGCACCCTGGCCAATCCCCCGCCGTGGGTATGTGCCATTATGCCTGAGGACATCATCATCATCATCATCCTGCGACAGCGTTGAAGCTTAGTCATCAGAAGACCACCACTTTTTCACCGGCGGTGCCAACGAATCTTTGCGGTGCCACCGAATGCATACCGAGCAGGCGTAACGGTCCTATACTGCTCGCGGGTGCACATGCACTATAAATTGAGCGTTGAGATCTAAAGTTATGACAACCCCGCCGCGGTGGCTGAATGGTTATGGTGCTCGGCTGCGGGCCCGAAAGACGCGGGTTCGATCCCGGCCACGGCGGCTGAATTTCTTTAGAGGAGAAATTCTAGAGGCCCGTGTACTGTGCGATGTCAGTGCACGTTAAAGAACCCCAAGTGGTCGAAATTTCCGGAGCCCTCCACTACGGCGTCTCTCATAGCCTTAGTCGCTTTGGGACGTTAAACCCCATAAACCAACCAACCAAAGTTATGACACCTGGGGAGCTGCCATTGAGTACTAATGAGTGTAATGAATGTTGTGTGTCGAGCGCTCTGATCGTGCTTTGCAGTGGCTGAGGTGGCAGCAGTGTTTCAAGGAACTGAGAGCGCCTGGCAAACCGAAGCCGAGAGGCGACCAAATTAGTCATATCGCGGTCCCATGCCCAGATGTCGCACTCTGTAGACTACGTGAGAGAGCATCGTCCAAATGAGTCAGTCTAAAAATTACCGAAAGCCGAACAGCGTCAGTGGAAGCTCGACAGTAGCACTAAGTGGGAACATGCGAGTAGGTTGGCTCGTAGAGGCAAAAACTTCATGACGTCATGGTCCTCTTTAAAATGCGGTAGCATTAGGAGTGCTATGAAGGCGAAAACTGTCCGGCGACGTCGGCACCTGTGTGATGCCTCCACCTGTTAGGTGGTGCTCACGGGAATTTGCCTCTTTCCAACTGCCACCTGCCAACCGTCCCCCTCCCTCTCCGTTTGGCTATCTCCCCCTCCCCGTTCATTTGTAGGGGAGAGGAGGGAGGCGCCAGACGGAGTCTGCAGACATCCAGCTCGACATTTATCAGATATTTGTGAACATGTAAGCACGCCCAGTCTACGTAGTCTAGACGTCTATATAAAGAGAATATGACTATACATAGATCACCCAGGTGAAAATTTTCACCCAGGTGAAAATTTCTAACTGGTTCCAGTCCAACTGTTTTAAGGGACACACTTTCAGTTGTTGCAACTGAAAATTTGTTGCTTAAACCAGTTGCGACTGGAACCAATTGCAATACGAGATGCAGCTGACACCCTTTACAATTCCATATGGAACGGATACCTACTGCATCCCAGCCACAGACTTCCCTATGGAGTCGTCGGGACGTCCAAGCATTCCAGCTAGCTCAAATACAGTTGTAAGCAGATGACTTCTGAGTGCGTCAGTGTTTTATTGCGCTCGGCGCTTTCACTGAATCTTGAATCTTCTCGTTGAGCATAATCGTCAGGTTTACAGCTGCGGTGGCATCAATACTCTTCTGCCGAGCCCAATAAGTGAGGGTTGCTGCAAAAGAAAGCATAATTGTTCACTTTTATAGGTGACAAGAGAATAGCACAGCAACCACAACAGACAAGCCCAGTAATTTACGCCATTTTTACCGACGCAAGTGTATCAAGCGTCAAAGGTTGCCCTTGCAGCACTAAAAGGCAGTCGTGGTGAGCGGAGTGTGCTTGCACACGCACTTCGGCACACCATACGAACGCATGCCCACATTTCGGTAGTAGAGGCCAGTTGCATACATCACCAGCCTTTGTTTCAATACACAGCGAGTTTGGCAAAACAGCCAAACGAGTGAGCGCAAAATATAACGTGCGAATAAAGGCGTTAGAATTTTTTCCTTACGAACGCAAAAAATAGCATAATATACACTTCAGTGAGTAAACTGAGACTGAGTACGCACAAGGAAAGGTCACGATTCCAGCCGGTGAAAACGACTTGTAGTCCTAATTCGGACTGACGGGTGCACTTCGCCGAGTAGTAAAAGCAAGCAAACTGTCTTCCTTCAGCTCCGTCAAGGAAAGAACTGTTGAACATCTCGCCAGCAATAATAAGGGAATAATTAATTCTGTGTCGTGGATCTTCAAACACAAGGTTCCCACGGAACACGATGAGAAATCGCACACGCCGTGCGCTCTACCACACTGCCGCCATGGCTGAACCTAGCCTCGTGCGGAGTGTGCGAAACTGACACATATTTTGTGTCGTTTTTATACTTCGTAGTATGCTTGCTGTGGCACGAAAAATAAGTTAATAAATTTTAAATTGTAGCATATTATTTTTTTCACAGATGCAATCGCCACGCGCAGTTTGCGCTATTATTGATAAAATACGATACGAACTACAACGCGATGGCGGCGTAGACAATTCACCGCGCTTTCCCCGGCGCCGCCTGTCCGCGGCACAGAACAGGCATATGGGCAGCGCATGTAGCATGAAGGCAAGATAACCAATTATCATTAGGGTAACGGGCTGGATTCAGAGAGAATGCAAGCACAGCAGAGAGGATCGAGGCAGGTGGGTAGATGAGGTTCGGAAGTTTGCTGGGATAAGGTGGCCGCCGCTGGCATAGGGTTAACTGGAGAAATTTTTGGCCTGCAGTGGACATGATGATAAAAAGCGGGACTCAAGAATTTATTTTCAAGAAATATGAGGTCACAAATTCAGCTACACAAATGCCAAACCTTTTCTCAGTTCAACATTCCAATAGTTAGTTATCGTTGCTAGCGCGATTAGCAGATTTAACACATTTTTGAGAAAAAATAACTCCCAAAAATTGAACTGAACCAATTTTTGTGCTTTAAATAGTTGGATAAGTTGAATAAAACATGCTTAATCAGAAAAAAATGGTTATTATAGTCTTGGCTGCTGAATAACAAAAAAGTTTTTCAGTGTGTCCTCACTTTTCAGTGTGGTTGAGATAGCTTGCATTGGCTGTAGCGCAAGGTATAATTTTAATGTAAGAATAGTAATGAAATAACAATCCGAATCCTGACAAAAATGACTGGCATTTCAAACCAACTGCGTACAGTTGAGTCAGAAACCTTATGGGTGTGCATTCAGATTTGTCTTTGCTACTTCCCGTATTTTTCTTCTTTCTAGGTAGGATAATGCTGCCGTGAAGCGAGCACGAAAACACACAAAAACACAGGCAGCGCTGGTCATGCCTCCAATTTGTAGTCAACAGCGATTTCAAACTTTAAATGCAGTAAGACAACACGAAATATCGAACGATTGAAAAATATGGAATTCTTAAATTATATCTCACTTACATTCCCAGGACATGACAAGTAATATCTACGAGGAGTCTAGCTTAAGGCAGATATAATGTCGTGGGTACGTCTCCAGCTTTTCCACGAAAAAAGGTTGGTAAATAAGACGTCTGAGAGATTTTGCTTTGGTACATAGACGTTCAGACTTAATCTCGTCATCTATGGGAGGTTTGTGGTTTGCTGAGACGTTAACACATCTGCCGCTTTTAAGTTCGGAAGTTAGCCGGTTCAGTTTGAAACTAGGCGACTACTTGCAACCTAATATATAAAAACCAAGAATTTATAACTTTATTTTTTAATTGCTTCTTGAAAGTTTGAAAGTTTGTCTATTTAGCGTAAAGCATGAAATACAAGCACACAACACAAGGGCCCCATCCACTGTAAGCTGACATATATCAGGTAGACGACAGCAAGAAATAACGCAACTATTTAGCAGTAAACATATTAGAGCAGTAGGCGCTGAACACTAATGAAAACATCAAGTAAACATGTTATTTTTAGACTAAGAACACAAACCAAAACACTAAAGAATATAGACTCGGATGAACTGAGTAGAAAAAGTTTTAGTTGTTTTTGAAAGGCATGAAGAGTAGGTGAAATATGAACGTTAATATAAAGAAGTTCCATAAATGACCACCCATAAATTCTAGTGTTTGTCGACCATAATTAGTGTGTATTATAAGAAACAAGAGCTGATTTCGTAGAGTAGACACGTTGGTGTGTAGTGAGTGACGAAGACATACGCTTGTTAAATTTAGTGCGATGCGAATGATCTGATAAATTAAGGAAGCGGTATTATAAGTTACTAGGTCGCATACTATATTTAGGATATCCAGAACGGCAAATAATTCATCCGGATGTTGATACTGAACATTTTGGCTACAATTCGAAGAGCTGTTTTTGAAAAGCGTACAAGGGGCCATGTGTGGTGAATGTGTGCATCCCCAAACAGATATACCGTAACTCTAATGTGAATGAACAAAGGCGTGATTAAGATCGACAAGGACATCAAAGGGGATGAAATTTCGGCATTTAGATATTACATATAGGCCATATGAGGCTTTTTTTTAATTACTGAGCGGATGTGCTGGTACATGTTGACATTTGTGCTGGTAGCATGCTGGTTTGGTTTGGTTTATGGGGTTTAACGTCCCAAAGCGACTCAGGCTATGAGAGACGCCGTAGTGAAGGGCTCCGGAAATTTCGACCACCTGGGGTTCTTTAACGTACAATGACATCGCACAGTACATGGGCCCCTAGCATTTCACCTCCGTCGAAATCCGACCGCCGCGGCCGGGATCGAACCCGCGTCTTTCGGGTCAGCAGCCGAGCACCATAACCACAGTGTCACCGCGGCGGCTGGTAGCATGCTGAATAAGCTGGTTATTGTAAATTTCATCTGTATGCTGAGAAACGATTCTTTTTCCAGAGTGAAACGGGGTAAATACAGCTTTACTAGGATTAAGGTTAATTTCATTAGAGGGCAAGCTGAGCGGTTCCGGCTGGAACATCAAGGTTTCTTAATTTCCCAGAATCCATTCCCACGCCACACAGCCTGTTGTAAATAGGCCACAAGTTACGCCCGGCTACCACTCCAGCGGCTCGTTTATATCCTGCCCTTCAGTGGACACAAGGAATAACAGTTTCAGTCCTCCGGCAGCAAACTAGACTAGGGGAACGGCGGGAAGACCCTCCAGAACGAGAGGGAAAGACTGGACGGACGCGTAACAAGGCACAGGGGAAATGGGGAAAGCGAGGCACGGGCGTCGAGAGGAAACTGGGACCCCAATTCGAAGGGCGAACATAAACAAATAGGGAAAGTAAAGAAACGCAACGTCAGAGCCGGGGGCACCAAAAGAAAAGGAATAAGGATAAAACAAGCTTAACAAAGCGGCGTAGGATCCAGAAAGGAAGGTCTCGCCGGGACGAACGCCGCATTCAAGAACAGCGCAGGGCTCGCTGGCCCCCCACCAGGGGCTTTCTGGACCGGAGCAGCAAAAGAGGGCAAGACACGGCTGGGGAGAGAGAGAGAGAGAAGCTACGCGCCACGGCCGCGAGGAGGAAGGAAAGGTCATAGCGTCTGTGTGCGGCGGGGCAGCGAGAAGGGACGACTCTCCGCATACGGAGAAAGAAGAAACTGTTCTGAATGTAAATCACCGGGTTCGCAAAAATTACCTTTGCGCCGTTCCAAGTCCCAGTCTGCCCATATCTTGGACGGAAAGAGGCTGTGGGGCAAGCGAGGGAAAGACCCAAAATAATAAAACACTAGGCAACGGAAACGCAGAGCGAAGCTTGGTTCGCAAGTCTGTTCTTTGCTAGACCGTTGCGCTAGAGGTCGCTGAAGCTGACTGTATTCGATTACTTCTTTTTTTTTTTTCCTTTTTCTTCCTTATTCTCCGTGTGTCCTTGCTTGCTCAACGCCTTGAGCCGGCCATTTTGTTATTCGGTTGCACGTTTTTTTTTTTTGCTCTTCCTAACATGATTCCGCGAGTTTATATCACTGCTTCCACTCAGTACTTTCTTATTCTTGCGCCACGTCAACTCAGTCGATCCTTCCTCCCTCAGCATCCAGTCGTTCGCTTTGGCTCTGCAGCACTGGTAGTTGTCAGTGAGCACGCGCGCTTCTGTATCCGAGGCCGGGAAGCGCTTTTGTCGTTTACGACAGCGCATGAAGTCCAGCTGCGTTCTCTTCTGCATGCGCGGGCGGGGGAAAAAAAACCTAAAGGGAAAGAAATAATGTTCCGGTCGTCTTTATCTCTTGTCTTGCAAATATCAGCACCATGTTTGCGAGCACCTCTGCGACTGTTTCGCGCTGGTTTCTTTATTGACTTCACTAAAATAATGAGGTTAATATGAATTTATTGGTGAAGGAGGGCCGGAAGCCCATAAGCGTGGGTAAGGGTAATAGCTTGAGGCAAGAAAAAGGGCCAGTTGTGGGTGTACTGCACAGTATACATTACTACACTACGCTGCACACTATGTTATGCGGTCAAGCTTGCATGCACGGGTGAAGTTTCACAGCTAAGCTTATGATAGCGACGGAGAATTATGAATCCACTCATCGCAGCTTTCTACGTGGGGAGGCCGGTGTCGTGTGCGTGCTGCGGCGAAGGCTGGGCATTGCCAGATGAGGTGCTCTATGTCGGGCGTTGGTTGGGAGCCACGGGAGCAGATTGAGGGTGATGGGGTCGTTCTTCGGCTGGTTCTTTGGAATTTTCTTGAGAACACGGCCATGCCCATTCGCAATAGCTGAGTACGTCTGCAGTGATAGCGGAGCGTGCGCACAACTTGCTCAGGAAGACCTCGGCAGCGCGGCCGAAAAAGGGTGGGGTGGGGGCCTGAAGTTTGGGTCTGCTAGTAGGGCCGCTTTGCGTTCCTCTTTGAGCTATTGTGCTCCAGCGTGTGGCCCGTGCCTGGGAGGCCGCGGGCTCTTTGGGCGTTGATAATTTGGCGGACGGTTTCAGTCTGTATCAACGGATACTCGGGAAGTAAAGCCTCCGATGTCAAGCGCGTTGTGTTGTAAAAGTTTACTGTTTCGGTGAGAGCCAAAACAATGGCTAAGAGCTGTGCAATTGTACTGCTTACTCGTGCGATGGTGTGGGCGCGGTATGCTGCTTAGAGATGTTCGCTGAAGCATATGCCTGCCAGACAAGCGGGCAGTGTCGGTGACGGAGCAATCGGCTAATATCTGATATTCAGTGAAGGCGGCGGCAGTGATGCCGAGGACGATCGTGTCGAGAGCGTGGCGTTGTTGCCGGGCGGTCTTTTTTGACATGGAGCGGGTGGAGACAACGCATGCAGGTACCCCGGAGAAGGAGGCGCGAAGGAGGTGGCCGATGGTGGGGCTAGGCTAGTTTCTGCGGTGGTCAAATGCTTGCAAGCTAACGTCTTGGGCCGTGTAGGTGCGGCGGTCGGATTGGGTGACCCGCGCATGTTCAGTAATGTCCTTGAGGGGTTCCATTTCGCTAAGGTAGGCGATGTTGTGAAGGGTCGCGTGAAGCCTGTTTCATACGCAAGCGAAAACGCTAGCGATTCCTGCCGCTGCGGCGCAAAAACCTGTTTTGAGCCGTCGCGGCGTCTCGAGTGGCCAAACCGACGAGGTTCCAACAAGTTGTAGATTTCCGCTGCGGCACGCCTCTCAGTCGCTCAATTCACTCAGTCGCTTGTACGTGAACCAGCCTTGACGCAGGAGGCCGGTAATCGCTCAGAGAAGCTTGTTGTAGAGGAGTCGCGACAGGGCTAGTTGCCCCTGCGTAAGGTCGTAGTTCACTTCACCGTAGGTAAGCCGAGATACCTACCGAGCACGCTGATAATGCGGCTGCAGGCGCCCCCTCGCTTTTTGCCTATGCGAGGGGGTAACATTGGCGGGTTAGTTCGTGAATCCAAGTGCCGGCATTGCCTTTCTAGTTAAGTAGGCATCGAGTATTTTCATGTATCCATTAGAGAGTATTTAAAGTTGGTGGTCTTCTACAAAAAGTTTAACCTTGTCTCGTTCGTGGGGTCTGCCTCGTCTGCGAGGGAATTGGGCCTTTTCCAGTGAGAGTGACATCTGCCGGTGTCCAGGAGGGCGGATTCGACTGCTTAAATGTTAATCGACTTATTTCATCAAAATTCAACTAATAGGCTGTTCTGAGCACTGTGTCAAGTAAGGTAGTCGAGGGTTTGACGGAATCCCGTCTGGCGAGGAGGAATACAGAAGCAGAAAATAGGAACACTCGCCAAAAAAGAAAAAAAAAGGAAAAAAACAAATTGACGTTTCGGGGCCGGTACGGGTCCCGAAACGTCAATTTGTTTTTTCCTTTTTTTTTCTTTTTTGGCGAGTGTTCCTATTTTCTGCGGCTGTGTCAAGTAACCTATATTATTATTTTTTTTTGGCGCGTAACTCAAAGCCAGTGCGAAATGGGCGCTTTTCCTGTGCCGACGTCACGTGGTGTGTATAGCTGCCATCCGTCTGTGTCGGCACGGAAGATCAAGGCCGCAGGCGCCCATATCAGCGGTTATCTCCTACTCCTTCGCCTGGTCATTCGATGAAGCTAGCAATACACGAAACAATGTGAACAAGGCTTGAGGGGGGAGCCTCTGTATGTGATCTTAGCCAAGGGGTCTAGGGGTGCACGCTGCGTTGACATACCAGGGGGTGGCTGCTCTGTCGTTGTGTCCCAACCGCAGCAGCCTCGTTCTGCAAGGGAGAGTGCAATGTACGTTTGTGGCGCTGCCGTCGCTGCACGCTTCAGATGTCCACTCTAAGTCTGACAGTTACCGCACCTCTAATTTCTTCGTAACCACCTCTTCGTCTCTCCTCCTGCGCTGACGGCTGCTTACAGGGGCAGCACTTCTGCGTGGCTGTAAATCATCGAGGGCCGGAGCAGATCGCGTGCGTTAGAGCGAAGCGTTGGCCACAAACTTTTGCGCGAAACAAGAAAATAACTGCGAGAATTGTCTCAACGGTGGCTGAAATCCTTGCCACCTTCTCACGGCGTACCACAGACAGTGGTGCAAGGGGCGGTATTGAGGCGCGTTTGCTCTTTCGGGGCCAGTAGGTTGCGTCTCTTTTGTGGCGCTCGTCAGAATTGAAATGATTTCTACAGAAAAGGCGTAACAAGGTAGCGCCTTCGTGTTAAGTCGCAGTTTACACGGAAGTAGATGGAAAGTGCACTGATTCCGCCGTTCACTACAGCTCCGAAAGGGCGATGGAATACGCAGAGGGCGCAAGCAGTGCCAACAACAGCAGTCTCCTTATTTGGTTAAACGTCTTATCAGAGAAAATTTTGTACTTAAAGCCAGAGCAGTGTGGACGATTTATTTCGGCGTCCGACAAGTGTGTGGTGACGCTAAACCAAGGCAAAGAATTTTAGCCCCATCTGTCGTGCCGCCCAAGCCTAGCAGCTAACTTCGATGCAGGCGCCATGCATTTTCGAGCTTTAAAAACTGTGTGTGGTCTACGATATACAAATCGCGGTCTATGTCATCAAACATGGATGTGAAAAGGGACAACGTTGCTCAAAATCTGTGCAGTGCCTTGGCGGCAAGCAGAAAGCGTGCCGATCGACAGTGCAGCCATCACTGTAATCATCATGACAGGAAGATGTTCAGTTACCGTGCGTACAACAGAGGCGCAAGATGTAACACTGTACTCGCTAGAGCTCCACGCTCAGTCTGCATGTTCTGCATGGCCAAATCCGTTGTACACTTCAGCACAAAAGTCCGCTTCGCTGTGTAGGCTAGTGGAGAAGAGGGCGCTGACAAGTAGAGCCAAAAGAGTTGCGTTTTCATGAAAAAAAAAAAAAAACCACATCCCGACTGTGCAGTGATCCTGAGAAAGCACCATTACGTTAGCGTGTTCGTAAACTGCAGGCATATTTGCCTGGTTAAGTACTACCACAGAGTCCAGGAAGAATAATAACTTGACGCAGCGCAGTCTCCCTTTCGTAGCAATTGAGCGAAAATTACAACTCATCCTGCAGTCAGGAGCTGTGCTACAAGTTGTTCGCAGCTACAGCGGTAAGCGGCATTCATGGAGCTTATCCACTACATGCTCATTGTCCTTATCGCAGTCTTTCTGAGCTCCAGATTCTCCTTCGCCCACATGCACTGCGCATTCTGCCAACCGCATACGACGCCTGTCTTTGAGGTAGACTGAGGTACGTTATAGGGGTCTTGTAAGTAAATCTTTGGAGGTAGATGGTTTGCATCCTGAATAGACAAGCAGTGGCGTGGTTTCGTTCATAAGTGGGTGACTAAATGGCGGCGGATTGTTTTAGGGTGAGTGCTGTCCGCAAAAACCTTGGCTTAAACCTGACTTAGCGAACCATCGCGCTTGTGCCTACCGGAGCACAGAGTAAGGGACGAAAATTAACCTAAAAGAAAATTAGGTCGTACTGTAAAATACCTTCTAGGCTGGCATCTTCTGCATTAAAAGAAAGCGAAGGGACGAGTCTAGAGAAAAATGTAAGCGGACAAGAGACAGGGGGATTTGTTGCAAATGTGAGGCAGTCTCTTTTGTACTACTTATGCTACTATGACTCCACGCTGAAGAGTGTGTGCATTCTTCTTTCAACAGAGGTACGCTTAGGTACGCTTGCTTAAAAAATGTTACTGAGGATGTTTTTTTTATACCAGGTGTTTCATGGAAGGTGATCATTAATTTTGAAAAATAGGGTTTTTGAGGCAAATGGAAGATTTTTGTGGCTTAATAATACCGGTGTTCGCGGACGTCAAAAAGCAGGCGAATCTTGTTAGCTAGTAAAACGATTAACTAAATTTAAAAAAGTGAACTTTTTAACTATTGCCGACAGACACCTGATTGCAATTGCAGATTGCAATTACAGATTTTTAGAATTTTGAAAATGTGATTATCATCGGCGCTGTGGCTCGACAAAATTTGGCTATTTCGACTAGTTACGTGCACTGGAGGGGTTGCTTTGCTTGCATGCTTTTCGAAAACGCGTGTATTTTGCAACGATGTAGCCAAATTTTGGCGAGCCACATCGGCAAGGATAATCGCGTGTTAGAAATTCTAAAAACTGACATGACTGTTACTAACGGCTGGTTACAGATCTCTAATTGCAGTCAGGTGCCTATCGGTAATGGTTAAAAAGTTAACTATTAGAATTTAGTTACTCACTTTGCTAGTTAACGTCACTCGCCTGCTTTTCGACGTCCGCCAACACTGGATTACTAAGCCGCAAAAATCTCCCCTTTACCTCAATAACACTATATATATATATATATATATATATATATATATATATATATATATATATATATATATATATATTGACAGCGTGCCGCAATTTCTGCGTGACGTAAACTGTGCTTGCTTGCACTGGTACAGTGAACCAGTATCGGTAGCGTCTGTCGATGCGCAAAACTCAGCGACGGGATCCCCTTAGCGACAAATTAGAACGGAGCTCTGCCGGATTCATCTGATGGCCAGTTTCAGGTCTGTGGTCTGAGCAATTAAGAAGAGGGGAGCTGACGGGCTCGTTGATAAACATACATGAATGTCACTAAAACGGCGAGTTGAGCGAGTTGGTACATCTTGAGAAAAAAACAGCGCAGGAACAGGGACACAAGAAACACAGGGGCCTGTCCCGTCGTCTTCTTTTCTTGTGTCCCTGTTCCTGCGCTGTTTTTTTCTCAATACATGAATGTAACCAACAGATCCTGACAGCTAAGAAACCATAGGGGAATATCGCTATTAATTTTTTTCTGTGCACCCTACCCTCGAGTTTTTAGAGATGGAGAGAAGAGCTGGCGCAGTAGTAGCTGACACTTCATCCCCGAGAAGATAAGAAGTCCTGTTTCGCCGCGTGAGGATTCAATTTGGGAGTCGCTACACATCCTGCTGCAAGGAGGAAGTAGACAATCACCTCGTTGTTTTCATCTTCCGTGGCTGTTTCGCATGGTTGAGGCATCTTGCGCATGTGCACGCAGCTTAAAAAAGACCGCCGCATTCGTTCACAGTTTCTAGGGCAGAGATGCAGCTCTGCTATGAGAGAGAGTCTGACAGAGGACAAAGTGCTCCGGCAGTACCATGTAGGGTAGGAGCGAATTTATGCTGAGAAGGAGCACCCCCCCCCCCCCTTCCCCAGGCACGAAATTTTACATAGGAGGACAATGCTGAACCTCATTTTTTAAACGAAAAAGAGGCAACGAAATGCATTGTTAAAATGGGACCCGCCCCGCTCTGACCGCTCCAAGAGTGAGCCATATTTCCGCCTCTGCCGGAGGGTGGTATCACCTGTATAAACTGAGTGCAGCAATTCTTTTGCTCCTGAGTTGTTCTCAAGAATTTCTTTATTTGTGGCGAAATTAAACAAGGTACGGAGGGAAAAACGCATGTCTAGAACAGCCCAACTGTGTATTCCGCAGCTCCCAAAGCCGCTGCCACCAGGAAGAAAAAAAATGACCATGAAATCCTATGAGTTTAACTGTACATGCTTACATCCCGACCATTTTAAACCAAATGTTGTCGCTAGATATCGCGTGTTCAGCCCAAAATACGCCCAGAAGGTGTTATAGACAAGCGTTTTGCCCTCTGTACAATAAAGATGTTGCCGTGGCCCCCGCAATAAAAAAGAAAGCGTCTTCCTCTTCTCTGCGTCATCTTCGTAAAGTATTCGCGCCTGAAGGGAAGAGCACGTGCACTGTTTTCCAGCAGCCCTCATCTCCCGGTTCCTGTTCCCTCGCTATTTATCCATGCTAAGTTTAAGCGCTGACCGACGGCGTACTCATGCGTGAGCGGTTATTGTACAGCCTTTACTATGCATTCCGAAAGAAAGCCCCCCCCCCCCCCCCCCCCCCCACACACACACACACACACACCTTTGCGTCAGAGGCTCGAGAGCCTGGTGCGCGCACGTTTCGCGTACATACGCGTTTCGCATCTGCTTCTCGCGGAAACCTGCCCTCGCGTAACGTAGAACAAAAGCGAGCTGGCGGTGGGCCAGCGTCCCCATCTACGCCCACTCCGCCGTTCCTGGCAGCAAGGAACCGGCGAAAAGAGTGCGCGCTTTGTTTCCGGAGGGGCGATATCACGGCGACTAATGCAGCGCTACGCGAGTAGCTCCCGCGAGCAATTATTATGCGCGCTCGCTCGGCTGACCCGCTGTTCGGCTCTGTGCTGGCTCATCAAGGAACGCCTAATGGAGAAGAACCTGCAGCGCGTAGGAGGAGGGGGTGAGGGGGGGGGGGGGGGGGGGTGAAGTGAGTGAGCAGCTGCACACTCTGGAGGGGCGCCGAGGAATCGATACCCGCGTGCAATTCTTCTCTTCTCTCTTTTGCGCCTCCCCCTGCCTATTCCATGTTTTCTTGCAGTTGGTGTACAGCGTGGCGCGTAAGCTCTCATCGAATGCTTTAGTTCCTTCCTGCTCCCAGTTTCCGGCAATCGCTTTCTTGTGGCCCTCCTCGTTCCTCTTTCTTTCTTTCTTTCTTTCTTTCTTTCTTTCTTTCTTTCTTTCTTTCTTTCTTTCTTTCTTTCTTTCTTTCTTTCTTTCTTTCTTTCTTTCTTTCTTTCTTTCTTTCTTTCTTTCTTTCTCTCTTTCTTTCTTTCTTTCTTTCTTTCTTTCTTTCTTTCTTTCTTTCTTCCTTTCTTTCTTTCTTTCTGTCTTTCTTTCTTTCTTTCCTCCTTTCTTTCTTTTTTCCTTCTTTCTTCCTTTCTTTCTTTTTGAGCCAGCCCCCTCCCAGCCATGGAACATCCACCTGTCCTCTTTTCGACCCCGATGAAGTGCCTGGCTCCACTTTGAACAATAGCAGCCCTGCAGTTTTTGGGTTTTCGTGACCTAACTGCTTTTTTTTTTTTTTTTGAAAGAGAACTCTTTCTAACTCTTCATATTTTTTTCTTCTGTTAGGTTTCATACGTCGCATTTCTCTCTGTCACTTTTTTTTTATATTTACTCGATCGCCCTTTATTTATAGCACTGCATGATTTTCCTCAGCCAGCGTTCGGCCAAACCGGTGCTACTTTTTGCCGCCCTTGAAACGGCGGTACTGATCGATCCGTACTGTTTTCTGATCTGAAAAGGCTAGGTATAGAAATGTTGATTAAAAACGATGAACTCTTCATCTGGAGAACACCAAAAGAACCTGCGGTTATCAGCGGCGTATCGTCGATCGGGAAACCTCTATACTTAATGCCCAGCTGTCGATCGAAAGAGGTTGACAGGCGACAGTACCGCACTTACACTTCCATTATCTGCTTCCATCGCACACCTGCAACGAACCAGTTTTTTTTAACGCTTCGCCCATTTTTTTTTTATCATAAATTCTGAACAGAGAACACAATAATCGCTGTCCCTGACCATCGAACCAGTTTTCGAAAGAAAACTCTCCGCCTTGAAGGGTGCTACATTTGCCACTTCCAAATATTTTTCCGTTCCAAATACTTCCCTGAGGCTTTCTTTCGGCCCAGCATTGTCTCTTGCGACGTGCTACGGGTTTTGGCTGCTGGAGTGGCGTTTTATCGTCATTTTGTTTCCCAAATGTTTAATTTTTACCCTTCTGCAATCACACCACGATTACCTGCTTGTTTGCAGCGAGTGCTGCCGTGTAAACTCTCCGTTGGCCCCCCTCTTTTCGGACACCCACTGCCATGCGTGCTTCTCCTCTCCTTCAATGTATTTCCGTCCCTCCCACTGGCATCTGAAGCAGCGCATTGAGGGCTTAATGAGGCTTGACTGTTGCGCGCACAGTCAACAAAGCCCACACGGTTATGTTTGTTTCCCGTTCAGCTACCTTGTCCCGAGCATTCCCGCCCATTGTTTAGTGGTTGTTTGGTGGCTTCCCGCATATATGGCTGCATGTTGTTCTCGGTTTTTGTATCCCCCTGTCGCTTGTTTACCTTCCCGCGCCTTGCTTTTGACATTAGCCCGAAAGCTTTGCATGTTACTGCGCTGTTCGATTTCTAATTTAGGTCTGCGTGTTCGAACACTCTTCTTGCATCTTCTTTTATATCTCATATATCCTCTCCTTGTTCTCTTTTTTTGTTGTGAATCATACTTGCCTTATCCCTGGCCTTGTTAGTTACTGCAGGTACTAGCATTTTGCCTTCGTTTGCATTCCTCTTTTGTAGACATATTTATATCTCCAGTTTTCTACCGACTTAAAAAATATAACAAATAAGATAGGAAAGAAGAAGAAGAAAGCCGTTAAGAAAGCTAAAACACTAAACTAGCGGACAGGTAGATGAAGCGGCCCGAGACGGTTCCAATCATTGGCGAACACGTTCTGTATTTTTTTTTTTTTTTGGTATATAGATGACGTTTGGTCGATGAAGCCGTCCGGTATAATCCAAGTTATTGGCTGTAGCTAGTTTTGCTCCAAGTTAATTCGACGCACTTCTGGATTAGGTTGGTTTTCTTGTTCTGAGATCAAGAAGAAGAAAAACAGAAAGAAAGCAGTCATCCATTTTTTTTTTCGGGGATACAACACGTCAAGGGCTGGCACAGGCGAAACTTATGGAAAATGGATTACCTTGTCTTTCGGAACATATAACATGCAGCGAACAACACGCCGAAACGCCGAAACAAGACAAAAAAAAAAATTACAGTTAAGCCACGTGGCAGCGAGTTTGAGCCTGCGTGCCGAATCATTACCCGGAAAGTGGGCGCAACGCAGAGGAAAAAAAAATTGAGCGGCCTTTACCTACGTCTCCTGATATGACGTTCTGCAGTGATGCTTTTATTTCTGCTCGCTGACGAACGGTAACAAATTGGTTCTCCGCGGGGAGATCGGCAAGTAAACGTCGTAAGTGTCAGGATGCACGGTGATAACACCGGCCACAAATCAGCGGCCATGGAAGGCACGCAAAACACAGAAAAACGCGCTCGAAGCTTTCTTCGTTCCTGATTCTCAACGAGCTTTTTATTAATGCGTAAGCATTGTATGGCTGTGTAGGCAGTTTCGGCATGGACTCGGTAATATCGGTCGTATAACGGAGGAACTAGTTGGTATACCGGAAAAAGAATAGTATCATCGGATAGAGCATCGAAAGAGGATGTGCAAGTGACGAAATGGTTAAGGTGGGTTAATTAGGTAATTAATTAGAGTAAAAAATGTCCAAAAAGTGGGCGGGGGCCGAAGCAAATGTGGCGCCAAATTTGAAAACGAAGCGTGGCGCGAAGTTTGAAAACTCAGATGGGCAATTGATGGAACTTGATTAATTAAGATAATTAATTGTGGTATCGATAAGTGATCGATAACTGATCGATAACTGATCGATCAGTGATCGACTTTCGGTTTGAGGGTCTAGACTTCCGGTCACGAGTCTCAGTTGATGTGAAAAATGTGGAATTGTTACGTCGACGTCTTAGTGTGACGTCATAACGTGTGATGTCATGCTTACGCATTTCTCCAATGCGGGTGCCGCAGTGGCCTCTAACGTTTTTTTTTTTACCTGGCGAATAGTGATACCATTGGTAGAATATAATTTTTATTACCTTTACCCTGATTATCGATGCTGTCGCGCTTTATGCTGTGGCCAGACAAGAATCCAGAAAAGTGTGTGTGTGTGGGGGGGGGGGGGGGGGGGGGGGGCGGAGTGTCTGAATGTTAGATACCCTCCGAACTGCCTATTTCCCTCTTCCCCTCCCCCTACATGGCTAAATCGTAAGTGCCTGTCGTAGTCTCGGAGAAGGTGCTTCTGCTAGGACTTGCGGTCCTCCCATATGTTTAATTTGGACTTCTAACTAAAGGCCGATATGGCTTTTGAAAAGCACACATGCCCCGTTCGTTACTGCTGTCATAAAAAAACTCGTCACCAATGCCACCTATGCCAACTCCCTGTTCTTAATCATAGACGAGCCCGGCACTGAGTGCTTTCACTGCGCAGTTCACCATACTTTCAAATTTCGTAATGTAATCAGCCTTTCTATTCAAACAGCACGTCAGTATTTTCTTAGATATTCACTTCGGCCGAAAATACTGAACAGTGCTTGTCAACTAGCGTCATTTTCGCCCATTTAACCAACTCATATCTAAAAATGAAAGGAATAGAAGAGAGAGAGAGAGCAGTGAAAAACGAATACAGCCCTTTTTTCTGGATATGGAATACGACCTAAAGTTCTTAGTTAACCACGCGTAAAAACTGCGTGCTTCTGAAACACTGAGGGGCCTTCAACTCACTATGCGTCGCAGTCGTTGTTGCCCCTACTCTCGCCGCTGGCAGCATGCCGGGGCTCCGGGGCAGTTGACTCTTCTGGATGCTGGGTAAGCCGGGAGCAGCACATGGATCACTCTAGATTTTTTTTTTTTTCACCATGGTACGTCGTCAGGCATTTTTTTCATCCGTGTCCATAAAATGCTTCTCATAATTTCCATAACTTCATAAATAAGCGGCGAGTAAGGGCGTTGGTAATGTTTCCTGCACCTTTCCACAGCGGGTGCACGTAGTCGAACAAAGAATCACTGAACGCGTATAATGCAAAAAAACAAAACAATGGCGTAATTAAGAGCAAACAGCCAATATGTTTTATTTGAGGACGGTTGGTTGAAACGGCCGTGGGGCTGACAGTATGAAATTTCACTCATGGATCAAAAATCGGGGAGCGAGTTTTGGAGGAGCAGCACTTGGACAAACTGACTGCGCGCCGAGAAGAACGCGGAACGCTCCCCAAAAACTCGTGCAAGCAAAGGGGCCAAGTGCGGTCAACTGACACGCGAATAGCTACGAAGCAGTGAAAAACGCTGCCAGCGTTTACTGTATATCAGCACGGCATTGCGAGGGGAGGAGGCAGATGGGGGAGAGAGTCCTATCATGCAGTTCCAGGGCTTTTTTTTTTTAATGTTAGAGCTGACCAAATTTTATTTTATTTATTTATTTATTCATACTGTTAACCCTCTGCATGAGGGTCATTACAGGGAGGGAAACATATACAAACACAAGTGCAATTCTCTTCGCTAAAAAAAGAAACACTCAAATGCACAGAATTACAGATTTGCACAGCAATCGTCCACGAACGCGTTCACACCTATCACAAATTTGTCTACATCTGTTTGGTCCACAACGTCACTTGGTAGTTGATTACAAATTTCTACAGCATCGGGAAAAAAGGAGTAGCGATAGACATCAGTACGTGTAATAATAGGTTGTAATACCTTACTGTGATTTTTCCGAGGGCAACGCTTCAGGGGAGGTGCAACATAGTGATGTTTATTAACTTTGACTTTATCATTCATTATCAGAAAAAAAAGTTTCAATTTCTGCTTTAGTCTTCTTACTTCTAGTGATTCTAGCTGACACTCTTTTAGCATTGCTGTGACTGAATCAGTGCGGCGGTATTTAGAGCATATAAAACGTGCTGACATCCTTTGCAATCTTTCCAGTTTCCGTTTTAAACCCTTTTGATGAGGACTCCACACTGCACTTGCGTACTCTATTATTGGCCGCACGAACGTCTTGTACGCAATCAATTTAATTTCTCTAGTCGCATTCGGCAACTTCCTCCTCAGGAAACAGACCTTCTGGTAGGCTTTTAAATAGACATTTTCAATATGGGTACGCCAGTCAAGATTATTTGTTAATGTCACTCCCAAGTACTTGAGAGACTTTACTTGATCTAAGGAATAACACCATTTACAAATAACACCATTTACATGATAACTTTGGAAAACTATAATTTAAGTCCATCTGACCAATGAATATTGTGCCTTCTTAGACACAACGGAATGAGGACCAAGTGGTTGATTATACATGGCTTAAAAATTTTGTTGCCGAATTCTTTGCTGATTACATGATGTTTTCAGACCGCAGTAAGAGCGGCGATTTCCTTTTAGTTTACTCTTTCTAAAGCCTTTCCTTCTTCATACTCCTTTCCTTTATATATAGCCCTATAAACCGCCTGCAAGTATGGCGTATAAACATCGTTATTTATTCTTTCTTGTCTTGCACTTTCACCGGCCCACTGCGTCCGCGTGGAACTTTCCGGTTGCAAAGAGGCCCGAACACTGGACGCGTAAATCGCATGACACATCGCACACCATTTTTCGCGGCCGGTCGTTTACTGCGCCCTCTCGGAAACAACAGGGGAGGAGGTTATCCCCAGGGAAGCCGGCGGGGTCAGCGCGGTACTTTCGCGGCTTATCGAGCGCTTCAGGGCGCACGATAACGAGGCAGCGGTAGATGCAAACATTCGCCTCGTATTTCCCGACGAACGCACTAATGTCTCGCTGCTGTACGAAGATCCGTATGCAGCATATTTTTCGGCCTAGATCTTCCATTGCATCTCACTTGCTCCCGCTTCTCCTCCTGTTTCTTTTCATATGTCGCCTTGATTCATGGCGTGTAGGCTGGCTGCCATGGTATGGCCTGCTGAAGACAAATAGCATCGTTAGTCGTAACTAATGCGGCATGAAAAAGCTAACGCCATGGTACATCTGCTTTTGAGTACTAAGTTGTGGGTTTGAACCCAGCTGCGGCGGCCACGTTTTAAAAGAGAAGAAATGAAAAATCACTCGTGTACTGATATTTCGGAGCACTTACATTAAAAAGAAGGATGAAAGCAGAGCAACAAACGCGATTTCACGATATTATTGCTGAAATCAAGAATTGGAAATGGACATTGACAGTGCACTTAATGTGGAAAACAGGTAATCTTCCCTCAGGGTAACGGAGAGGATCGCCAAGGGAACGCTAGCGTATATGGGGTGGCAGGAAGTCGAGTGAGGTTGTGAAACTTGCCGGGATAAGGTTCTCGCAGGTGGATCAAGACAGGGTTGAGCTGAGGTCGGGAGGAGAGGCCTATGTCCCAGAGTGGACGCAGTCAGGATGGCAATGATGATGGAGGTGGCGGTGGTGATGAGAGTGATACTGACGACGACAAAACTCCAAGGTGGCCGGACTTTCATTACGGAGCTTCCCAGTACGCCGCAGCTCATAGCAGCTCTTTTGGTTTTGACGTGTGAAAGTCTATTCGATATTAATACTTAATTTAGGAAATTATTGTTGAAATAAGTGTCCGCCACTGAAGCCATAATGGAGATGGCGCAATGATGTGCGCTTATTTTCATATTTTGGGAAGGAATGAAGAAAATAAGCTTCGTAGCAGTAACGCACACAGGGAAGGAAACAGGGCAAGGCGGAGGCTCGTAACTAATTTTTTTTGGAAGCGGCAAGCACCCACCTTTATGCTCCCAGACATGCGCAAAGAAAAAAAATGGTACTTTAGATACGGTTAAGAAACCTGTTTTCAATATCGTACAACACAATCGATCTTTCGCTGATACGGATATTTGTTTTGTCATTGAAGTAATGAGACTCGAAATGCTCACACGCTACCATGATCACGGGTTTTATTCGAAACATGTGCCTCATTTAAGAGTGGCTTCCTTTCACGGGTGCGTGTGCCACATTACAGAAGTAGATGACAGCCTGATTTTTTTTTTATACATATATGCAGCTGGTACTCCTGAGACAGTAACTGATCCAATGGTCCATAAACATTCTTGAAATCCAGTAGAATTTCATACATGATTGGCACGTCACAAACGGTGGGCCGTACCCACTTTTTTTTAACCATGGGGCAACCGGGCTTGCTCTTTTCCATGTTGCATCCGTCGCGTCAGTCACCATTTCGGGCAGTACAAGCTTTCTACAAAAAACAAAAAGGAGTCTTATCTCTTTATGTATTGCTGCGCCTGCAGTCGGGAATTGGAGATGCTCTTAAACGAGACAAATATTTTGAACATAAGTCGCCACCAGGTGACGCATGAGTTTTCCGAACCGGAGCAAAAGTATGAGGCAAGTATATTGTTAATCTGTCAGACTTCATATTAGAGTTGCCGGGCTATAATTCCGGATGAGAGGACAAAAATCATGTTGGAATATGTTGGTGACTTCATCCGAAGCCACTAATGGGCTGCGGATGAGGGGAGTGTAGGTTTGGTTTACTGGTCTATTGCGGTTTAACGTCCCAAAGCGCTCAGGCTATGAGGGACGCCGTAGGGAAGGACTCCGGAAAAATAGACCACCTGGGGTTCTTTAACGTGCACTGACATCGCACAGTACATGGGTCTCTAGAATTTCGCCTCCATCGAAATTCAGCTGCCGCGGCCGGGATCGAAACCGCGTCTTTCGGGTCAGCAGCCGAGCACCATAACCACTGAGCCACCGTGTCGGGTCAAGGGACAGTAGGTTTGGCTTTATGATATTAACGTCACGAAGCGACTTAGGCTGTCAGGGACGTCGTAGAAGAGGTGTTTGGATAACTTCTACCACCTCGGGTCCTTCAACGTGCACTGACATCGCACAATACACATGCCTCTAGCATTCCTACTGCCTCCAGGGCAGTAGGAAAACAGCTAACGGTGTCACTAAAGTTGTCGCTAAGGGGCTAGCTGAAGGGCAATTAACTCAGATGAAGCGAGCGTGAAGGATCATCCACGACACACTGCTAGTGTATATGCTTTAAATTAGATTAAGTATTGTAAACCAAGTTCAGCAACTCCAGAATAATCCCCTTTTGATTCCATTATCTGCTGGGGCACATGACAGTAAAATCTTTCCAATTTCATGACGACGTGTGCATCGTGAAAGCGGGAGGTTGTATTCAGGAGCTGGATTTTTCGTTTTTGATTTCTTTAATATTCGGCGGCCTTTGTGTTTATTTCAGAACGCAATTACAGTTTTTTTTTTCGGCCAGTATTATTCCTCATTGAAGAATCGCCATTTTTTTTTTTTTGCGGTGATATAATGGTGATCCTTCACTAAGCAACAGTTCTGATAAGGTGACGACAGTCTGTGAGCAGAAGGTGATATACATGATCGAAGACGACGCTTGACGATGTGGTGGTGCTGCTCGGTGTGTGCCCGGCGTGGGTATGAAGTAGTGGAGGTGGTGGTGGTGGTGTAACACTTTTCATTAACAGCCTTTATGTTAGGCGTTCAATAGGTCCTGGGCCAAGGTGACGAGGGCACGTTGCAGGTTCAGGTCCCGGGAGGCAAGCCAGATGGGCCACGGTGGGGGTGGCGGGAAAGGATAGGCGGGGGACTGGAAGGCTACGTGGCACTGTGTAAGGCAGTGTTCTATGTCTGCATATGTGTGTGGACAGTTTGGGCACTGAGGTGTGGAAGTGTGCCGGTACAGATAAAGTTTGGCTGGTGCACGTAGGAGATTAAACTGTATTCGGTGAAGAATGCGAGCTTCACGGATCGATAAGGATGGTGTGGTGGTGGTAAATGAGCTAAGTCCAATTTTTTTCTGCAGTAGTGGAGGAGTGCCGCAAAACGTAGAACTGCACTACTTAACCCAACGGCTCCGTTGTCTCACCGTGCTCCTGGCTTCCGCACTTTGTTAATTCTCACCTTAAAGGGACACTGAGGAGAAATTGAAGTTGGCTTGTATCGACAGAATACCAGTTCCTAACCACAAAAAGGCCACTCTTACTGATTAGGTAGAAAACTTGTTAGGTAGAAAAGAGCAAGAACTGAAATGCAGGTATCGCCGCCACAGGCCATTGTCGCAAGTACAACCTCGATGACGAAATACGTTCAAAATACCACGGATCTCTGAGACTTACAAACGCGCATGAAGGGTACGCGCTTGGATATCAAAGTATATAAGTTTAGTTTTGAAACCGCTAGCGCACTTTTATCACACGAGGAATACGGAAAAGGACAACCTGAATGCTGGAAGCCCAAAAAATGTTTATACTTGGCGGCGCAACAGGCGGCCAGCTGAGTTATGGCATGTTTTGGTGCTTCGTGGCTATGACACTATGCGCTTTGAGTGCCCACGTGGTTTCTGTTTTTGACGCGCCTCGATTCACAAGTGCGAAGCAGCAGAGGAACTCGAAGTGCCCCTCTAAGTGCTCCTCGGACAAAGTTCATGCCGCGGCACGCACCTTAGACATGGAAAACACCTGTGGATAGCTAATGTTGCATGCGCCTTCGCGTTAACAAACGCACCGCTCGGCGTATTCGCTTCGTCAACGTACAAAGCCACTGGGCTGTGTAACAAGCGCTACGATTGCACAATTTAAATATGTCTGTACGTACCATGTATCTTCTCATCAGTCGCGACAGTGGCTCGGCGGTGACAGCGACAGAGTCGGCATCTGCGCTCGGCTTGCTGCCGACGCTGCCGACTCCTCGGCGCTCGGACTACCCCGCCAGACCCGCTATCTCAGCCCTCAGAATCATCACATTCTGTGTGGGGTTGAGATCACTGAAGTGCTGTTCTTTGCGAGAACTTCATTCTCGGGATCGGGAACGGGATCCATCGTAACGCTGGTGCAATCATAAACGAAGCGACGGTAGCGACGGCTGATGAGGCCTTCATCGTCCAGCCGGCAGTTTTCATTTCGGCTGCTGCTAGGGCTCACAGCCAGCAATCACGGAGTCCCCGTTTACGACTGTTTATGTCTCTTTTCGGCTGCTTCGTCGTCAGAGAGCCCAGAGTTTGAATCGCAGCGGCGAGAAAAAGCTTTTCAACTTTGAATCCAAATCTCTTAGCAATAAATGCACCTTTCGCTGCCGGACAAGCGGCAACAAAGCCACAAAATGCCGAACTATCGGATTTTGCAAAAAAAAAAAAAAATGATAGAGTTGTCCTCGGTGCCCCTTAATTGTGGCCGATTGTAACTCTTGCTCAAAAGCCAGCAAGCTGTGGCGTGCATCTTAAAAATACTGACCCTTTCCGGTTGAAACCGAATTTCAAAAAAAAAAAAAAAGAATTAGGCGTACATTTATAGCTTTTTTTTTCGCTTTAAACCGAAAAATGCAACCCCTAGTTATATTTTGTGGCAGTGAACGCGACAGGACAAAGCATCTCACGTCATGCCTTTCAGCGAGCGTGCACAGAGCGCCGCACTGTATACCTGGGGTGTATCGTCCTTCATAAGATGCGCGCGAAAACCACAGCTCAGCAGCGTCCCTGGCGTCACATACTGTCGACGAGCAACGTATCATGAGCACTTCCCTCTTATCCCTCGCAGCTTCCGCCCAGTCGGGCCAGCGTCCCCGAGAACAGAGGCAAGCGTCCGGAATAACGAGGCCAAACGCTGGTGGCGCGCGCGACCGCGCATTCCGCGCTGGCGGACAGGAGGGGACGCCACGCCCCCCTTGTGATTCGATGGAACGGTCGTCGTCTTCGTCATCCGCGCTGGGGCTCGTCCGAAACGCTTTCTTTCGGAATGGGGGGAACTACGGCTGATTCATTGTCTCTCTTCCCCACCACCGCAGCAGCAGGGCTTGCTCCATTACGTTTCCCTATTACGCCTTTCCCCACCACGTCAGCAGCTCCCTCCTCCGGCGTGGACGACTTTGTTTTCGTTTCAGCGTTAATAGAGAGACGGCCTGCGGTTGCCTGCGGGGTTGAAGCTGGGGAGAAAGGGGGGTTGGCATGGAAGGTTCGCGCTGTCAGCGCAGCTGGACGAGGCGCTGACAGGGCTGTCTCTTCGCACCTTGCCCGGTCTCTGACCACCGCGACGCGTCGCGTGCCGTGGTGGCCCCCGGCGAGAGAAGCTGGGGAATGATCGAGGACGGGGACCCTGAGGTCCCCGAGGCCCTGTCAGCGCGCGGTGAATTTTTTAGCAGCTCTATTCGCTCGGCTTTCGCAACGTGTCTTCCGTTCGCTGCAACCCGTGGTAGAGGAGGGCCAAAAGGGGGGAGAGGGGAATTAAAGGCGCTTGGCACAGTGCTTGAGTCGTGGCGCAGCTTCGCGAGATGGTTTGGCGTTTCAGAGCGTAGGCTTTTGGTGAGCGTTGCTGCCACTGGAAACAACAAAGGCTGGATGGCGTGAAACGGTGGATGCCCTGCTGGAGTCCAGCGCCTGTTCGTTTTATTTTTTTCTTGCGCCGTTCAAAGAACGCCGCCACCGGCTTATCCGCTTGCCCAAGTTTAACCTAGTTTTGGGACGAAACAAGAACTGATCAGATGCGCAAAAAAAAAAAAGAAATTATCGCAGTAAGAGAGTGACGGGCAAAAAGGCTAAATGAGAAAACGTTACTTATACATATACCAGTGTCTCTGCAGCCCGTACCAAGTGGCGCCGACACGTCCGGATTTGGTTAGCCTAGTTGTATCTACGACAAAGGCTTGTACAAGTTGTTTCAATAAGTTTATTTTAGCAATAAATTTCAAGCGCTGATATATAAGGGTGCAACACGCACGCATGCACGTACATGCACAAGCACACATACACACCGGCCGCTCTTTATGCGTCGTTCTTGCTTGGTTGCCCGGTCCTTTTCTCAGTTTTTCTTCGCATATTGCGAGAAATTTAGCGACAAATTCACACTAAATAAAAGTCACCCCTTTAACGCTTAAACTCGAACATTATAAACCAGAAAAACGCGTGTGAGCGGCCGTGTGCGCGTGTGCACTCGCGTGCGCACGCACGAACGCACTGCACAGATGAAGCCCATATGGACGTCTTCACTGACTCATCGAAAAGGAGTAGGCAGGGCCACTATCGAGCGCCAACTTTTCCTTGATCGCTAAGAAGGAAAAAACTGCAGACAATGTTTCCTACATTCGAATGGGAGCGAAAGCACGGATTTGTGCTACGTAGAAGACGACGGTGAACGGGCAGTGCCGCGGGACGGAGCATGATGGATAGAAGCTGATGAAGAGGACGCTCTCCAATGCACAGCGCGAAAGAGTGCGGTGCAGTTTAACAACAGGCGTGTTGGCTGCCAGGTAGAGTAAACACCATGAAAGAAGCGAAAAAAAAGCGGCGATAGCCTGTTCGCACAGCCGCGGGTTCGACTCCCAGTCATGAATATTGATTCAGTTTCTTTTTCTCTTTTCCATGGTTTGACCTCCAACTCAGCCGAAGGTCAAATTTACACGGTCCGCAATCGAAGCCCGAGGTCCCGTAGTGAAGCTTTCGCTTCAAAACAATGGAGAAACGCGGGACGAGAAGGAACATGACGGCACAACGCGCTGACTAGCAACTCGTTTTTATACCACCAAAACATTATAGACAACCATGGTACTGAAGGTGCATTCATTGCAGGTGCTTCGCAGAAGTCGAAAGGAGATGAACGTATTGCTTTGTCAAGCAGTATATGATGATTATTTTCTCGATTGTTCACGTTAAAAAAAAGAAAAAGAAACAGACACACAGGCGATGCGCTAAGTGCACAGAACTGTATTCCCGAACTGCCACATGCCCAACTTTCCTGGACATTAGTGCTGTAGCGGCCGCCTTTTCTGTATGCTGTCTACGTTCTTCGTATGATTGGTATTAGTGTTATTCACAGTTATAAATGCTCCGATTTTCGCACGAGTTACTGCATATTTCAGTTCACAGTTACGGTGCTGCTCATTACTTCGGCGAAACAGCACCAAATCAAGACTATATAAACTTGCCTTGATACATAAAGGCCTATCCGCATTGTTTTAAACACTTCATTTTTGGGACACACAGGACCGCTTTTTAAAGCGAAAGACACGTACACTTAAAACCTGTTACAAACTTACAAGAGTTAATCACAAGGAAAATAAGAGTCGTTTCTGACCTTGGAAAACCTTCAAAAAACTACGAATCTCCATGGCTTATTCCATTTTCTCCCTGCAATGTGCGGGAAGCAACTACGAAAACCATTTACCCTGCGAACGTTTTTCGATTACGTTCATGTGTCTGGTTTATTCCTTACTTGCATTTTTTAATTGCCATGATTTGCTGACTGTTCTCATAAGAGACTCTTTACTGACTTCTATGAAACTGCCTGCGCTGTACAAGTGACTGCTGTACTGATGGCGGGAACTCTGTCAAGCTGCTATACAAAGCAGCTTTTTCTGTCGCCACCTTTCCTGCTCAACCAAAATAAACTTCTTGACTGACTAAGAGACTGACTGACTGATGGATTGATTGATCTAATGAATGAGTGATTTAATGATTGATTGATTCTTTGAATGAATGCTTGAATAATTGTTTGTTTGTTTGATTGATTGATTGATTGATTGATTGATTGATTGATTGATTGATTGATTGATTGACTGATTGACTGATATACAGACATCAGCAACTAGCGCGATCTGTTGCCTTACAGCACATAACATCGCGTAACTCCAGGGGGACATTTTAAACTTGTAATTCTTAGGAAACTAGAGAGCTACGGTAAACTCTGCGCATAAATGATGATTGTCATGGCCGATTCTTCCTCCTCACTGCAAAATCTCTTCTACAAAAAGCTTCCTCCCCTCACACCAACTATTTCCAACGGCCATGGATAATCAGTGTGACTCACCAAAAGTTCGAAATTTCCGAGGGGTTGTTGAGTGTCCAGCACCACTTGGCACGTGTTGTCAGCCGTACAAGCTAGGAGCGTTTGTCCAGATTTCCTGGGCTTGTAGCGGCATCTGTATGACATCAAGGCTACCTTCTTCTTCTTCGGCTACTTCTTCCTCTTCTCCATGTTTCGGTTCTTCCATGCTCACCTGGATTAACAAGAATAACCTATGTATTTATACTTCCCCCAGAATACGCGGCCATCTATGCAGTGTATACATTATTTGCGTCCATGTATATTCTTACAGTTGACGCTGATATGGGACATGGGTGGTCTTGATCATGGCCCAGGTGAGCTTAATTGGACCGTGGTTGCTATAAAGGTGTGGGCACAGAAGTGTTATTGAAAATTTGGCATCCAAGCCGAGCAATGAAATTCTACGCCAAAGAAAAAAAAAACCGATCACCAGCACAGTATGACCCATTCTTCATGAAAGCGAGAGAAGCCATTAATTGTTCGACAGAAAATACGCCCTTATGATGAAATTTCGGTGCGTATTAAAAAAATTGAGGTGATCGAGACCGGAGCTGTCCACTATATGGCGTGCCTCGTAACCGCTTTCTCAGATTGGGCAAGTAAACATACACTGATCAAAGCCTATGTTTCAATTACATCTGTTCACACTTTAATTTGAACCCTGCCCTTTTGTGACGAAACCGAAAGGCAAACACTCCAGGGGGCTTTATATTAAGGGCTTTGTATCTGAGCGCTAGCCGTGTGAATATGCTATTTCTTTTAGTTGCGCTCACTTTGTTTCGTTCGCCTTTCCTAGCTGTTCAGTGGTGGCAGGTTTAGAGCACTTCATTTTTCGACACTGAAGTAAATGGCTTAAAAAGGCAGCTATAAATCGAGAGGTGTGAGGAAAGAAAAGGAATTTTCCCCGGGTGTTTATTTTTATCCGCCATTGAGCGGCTGCAAAGGGAAGTCTAACGAAAGAACCGGATTACTTCTAGATGATTAGTGTGCAACGTCCCAGAAGCCCTCTCACAAAAAAGAATACAATTATGTTTCTTTAATTACTCAAGATAGGAAGAAATTGTCTTTTGCTTTTTAAACGTTCACGCCCGATGTTATAACAAGACTTCAGTAAATCAGATATTTAAGACAACGGGGAAGAAGTGATCAGAAAAGGTTGGAAAGATTTCCGAGCCAGAGAAAGACAACATGCGAGTGATGGAGAAAGGCACAAAATGGAATAAGTATAGGGTAAGTTGCCAGACAATTTATATCTATAACGACCGCACAGCCACCACAGTCCTACGTAAAGTCAGCAATAAAATTTTAATAACGAAGTGCGTCTGGCAGAGAGATACGATCTTGCCAATGCTATTCACTGCCTGTTTACATGAGGTGTTCCGAGGCCTGGATTGGGAACAGTTGGGGATAAGAGTTAACGGAGAATACCTAAGTAATCTGCCATTCGCTGATGACTGCCTTGCTAAGTCACTAAGGAGATGAACTGTAAAGCACGATCAATGAGTTATACAGGCAGAGCAGAACGGTGGGTCTGAAATTTAACATGCAGAAAACGAAAGTAATGTTCAGCAGTCTTGCAAGGGAGCAGCAGTTCACAATTGATCGCGAGGTGCTGGAAGTGGTAAGGGAATATATCTACTTAGAGCAGGTAGTGGCCGCTGATTGGGGTCATAAGAGGGAAATAACATGAAGAATAAGGATGGGGTGGAACGCATATGGCAGATTCTCTCAGATCATGAATAGCAATTTACGAATATCCCTCAACAGAAAAGTACACAACAGATCTATCTTACCGGTACTCACCTGTGGGGCAGAAACGTGGCGGCTAACGAAAAGGGTTCAGCTTAAGTTAAGGAAGGAGCCGTTGCCATGTAAATCCTCCAAATTGGTTCTTGCATTTCATTTACCTGTAATTCAGTTTACTGACTCCCACATCTCATTATCCATATTTCTGATGACATTGCCCTCTTTGTCTTTTAGCGCATACATCTGGTTTATATCTATGCCCAGTTTTCTCCTCGCTGATTTGAGGCTACCTCCGTTCCTTAGAGCATGCTCGAAATTCTCCATGTTAAACTTTCTTATGTCGGCTACCTTGCGCTTATTTATTAACTTCGATAGCTCTGCTAGTTCTACCCTGTCTGTGGAGTTAGACGTCCTCATGCTTTGGCGTTTCTTAATCAGATCTTTAGACCCCTGAGATAGCTTGCTGGTATCCTGTCGAACCATCCTACCAACCTACTAAGATAGTTGAATTAGCCGAAGAGTTCTACACAAATCTATACAGTAGCGAATGTAATCATCAAGTTACTGAGGGAGGCAGTCGAGCACAGCAATAGGACATCCTTCCAGTAGCGAAGGAGGAAGTAAAGAAAGCCTTAGGAGCAACGCAAAGAGGGAAATCAGCTGGTGAGGATCAGGTAACAGAAGATTTGTTGAAGGACGGAGGAGAGATTGTGCTACAAAAACTAGCCACCCTGCATACGCAATGCCTTGTGGCCTCGAAAGTACCAGAAGCTTGGAAGAACGCTAACATTATCTTAATTCATAAGAAAGGAGACGTCAAGGACTTGAAGAATTACAGACCGATCAGCTTATTGTCCATTGCCTACAAGGTATTTACTAAGGTAATCGCTAATAGGGTCAGGACAACCTTGGACTTCAGTCAACCAAATGATCAGGCAGGCTTTCGTAAAGGATACTCGACAATAGACCACATTCACACTATCAATCAGGTGATAGAGAAATGCGCAGAATATAACCAACCCCTATATATAGCCTTCATTGATTACGAGAAAGCATTTGACTCGGTGGAAACCTCAGCTGTCATGCAGGCATTGCGGAATAAGGGTGTGGAAGAGTGTTATGTGAAAATATTGGAATATATTTATAACGATTCCACAGCTACTATAGTTCTCCATAAAGTCAGCAATAAAATTCGAATACGGAAAGGTGTGGGCAGGGAGACACGATCTCGCCAATGCTCTTCACTGCCTGCTTACAGGAGGTATTCCGGGGACTAGAATGGGAACAGTTGGGGATAAGAGTTAATGGAGAATACCTGAGTAATTTGCGATTCGCTGATGACATTGCCTTGCTAAGCCACTCAGGACAAGAACTGCAAAGCATGATCAATCAGTTAGACAGGCAGAGCAGAATTGTGGGGTTAAGAATTAACATGCAGAAAACCAAAGTAATGTTCAACAGCCTAGCAAGGGAACATCAGTTCGCATTTGGTAGCGAGGTGCTGGTAGTAGTAAGCGAATATGTCTACTTAGGGCAGGTAGTGACCGCAGATGCGGATCATGAGAGGGAAATAACTAGAAGAATAAGAATGGGGTGGAGCGCATATGGCAGGTTCTCTCAGATCATGAATGGTACAGCACGTGATTAGACGGGATGCACTGCTGGGAGCGCCAATCGGAACGCATGAACCGTCCGGCTCGCCCGCTAGTAGCAAAGTGATCGTACAAACAGCTTTTGCGCCCCACGTCCGCACGCAGGCTGAAAACGTGCATATCGCACGCTTGCGGATTCCACGCAAAAAACGATCGTGCGACGGCCTTAAAGGGCAACTGAAGCGGTTTTAGAATTCGATGAGTTTAAGGCTGCCGAATGTGCGAACTGTGTTGGTAAAGCCTGCAAAATTGTTTTGTTCTAGCATTTGAAATTGTGGCGTAATCACCGAATAAAGTCGTCGTCGGTGTTCAGGCTTCTCTGAAGTACACAGCGACGGGCAGAGGCCCTGATAATAACGTTACGTATGACAACACTACGTTTCCTGCGAGGAAGCGGTTATTCCATGTAAGAAAACCGACGCCATCGAAGGTGAAGCTGACGATGCATTGTTCGGCGCCATCTGACGACGCACAGCAGCATGCAGACGTAAGCAGCGGACATCTGAAATTTCGGCAACAATGACGTCACTGCCGAGTTTCCTCGCACTCCTCCAACGTAGTGAGGAGAAGCCTAAACATCGTCATTGTTTTAATCGACGATTATGCCACCATTTTAAATGGTAGTGCAAAAATACTTTGCATGCTTTATCTAGAAGCTTTATAGGTTCGAATTCTTGAATAACCTCGAATTCTCAAAAAACCGTTTCACCTTCCCTTTAAGGATGCGCCACTGCCTTGCGATGGCAGGTGACGCCACCGTGACGCCACCGGTGGGGCTTGCGAAACTCAGGTTGCTCTTCCGGAGAAACCTCTTGCAAGCAATCATTATTTGAACTGCCACCTACCGCGGTGGGCAGATGGACCAGACAAACTGACAACAGTGAAATTGGCGAATGGGGGCTCTGGTGCTTGCACACTAAAACTGCTTATAATCGAGGCGCAAAACAATAGCAAACCTTAGCGTTCTTTATATCGGCCGGCAAGTTTCGATCATTATCTGGATCCGCTCGAAAGTAATAATGCACAAACGCAATGCGTACACGAAGCCGGAAAGTGACATACTGTGTGCACCTCAATGTAGACGTATCTAAATCGACAGCAAAATGATAAACCTGCGTGCATGATTACAAATACCGTCTCATTATCTGTTTAAAACTGAATATTGTTTCCGTACGTTTTTAAGGAAGCAACGTGAGCCAGAAAGAAATCCATCTGTTTCTGTGGACTGTGCGTGGCTGGACCGGTGCATACAGTTGAAGAGGTTTCCTTCTAAGGCGTAGCAGGGTTCTCTCAAAACGCTCATGTCCTGAGCCCCGGAGGGACAAGGACGCGAGTTTCTGTCACCTTTGTTACGATTTGGTACCGTGGTGACGCAAAAGAAGTCACAGTGTGTGGCCCAGAAGATACCCCGGTGAGATGCATGTTTTTGACAGAGGGTATGCGTATTCATCGCTGAGCTGTGTCCCTGATACCACATACTTCTTATTTCCTGATAAGAATACTCCGTTCGACGGAATTAGACTTCCTTAGGATCTAATATATCCACAGTAAACAATCGTGTTGTACCTTAGCACGAGCTGGAATGACAGTGGCGAACGTATACCGTACGTCAGCCATCCTCAGTTCTTTTTTCCTTAGGTAATCCTAAGTGCCGTTTTCCTGATTGAATATTATTTCTTCCAGTCTCCTGTGAGCGTGTAACGCTGCTTCCGCCAGACGTGCAGGCCCATGTTGTTGTAAGCTGAAGCGATTGTATATCATAATCCATTTGCGATTATCATAATTATCATAATACATTTGCACCTGCATAATCCTTTTTGCAATTATATCTTAGAGTACACAAATGTAGCTTTCATCGGCCTCATTTGTTCAAAACAGAATGGTTCATTAGTAATAAGGTTATGCTGAGAAAGAAAATAAGGTCAGGCGTCTTAATAAATATCCGGATCCGTCCATCATTTTTGTAGCGAATGTTTAGTGAAGCAGAGTCGTGCAATGGACTAGCCGTCAAGACCGCCAGAGCGTGAATGGGAAAGGAGAAAGAAAGGAGGGGGATGGGGGTAGGTGCTTCTGTTCGGCATCTGCGCTGCGACGTACGCCAAGTCTCTTATTCTCCTCCTTTCACTTCCCTTTCTCTCCACCATTCTGTCTTCACGTGGTAGTGATCGTGGCTATATAGGTGTCAGTCGTCAGCAACTCAGTGATAGCTACTATTACGTGAGCGGGTCTAGCCACTCTGCTTCAAGTTATATCAATGAAACTCAAGGTTGAATGAGGCCTTTCCCGGACCTACTCTACTCTGTGGCAATGGGCTGTCATGTCTGCCGTTCCATAACGGTTCAGGTCTTGTCACCGTGGGCGTACTGGCGTGAACTTCTAAAGCAGAAACGAACGGCCCCGTGGTTGCGAATGGCAGAGCTCTTCACGCGTTACCTGCGAGGCTACGAGAAAGAAGGAAAGGAAAGAAAGCATGCTCAGCGAGGGCGCCCACGTGGTGACAAATGACGGGGCTGCCGCGGCGGAAGCAGCGGCGCTCTTCTCCGGTGGCGGCGGCATCCCGCGCCACGCCCACCCTACCCGCACGGCTCGCGCACCTGTCCGTTCCCTGGCGCCGCCGACGCCTGGACTGACCGGATCGATGATGAGCGCTCTCGAGCGACGGCGGGGCGCTAGCGTACGGCGCGGGCCTGGCGCTAGGGCCGCCGTTACGCCAAGGACCTACACGCGCCTTTGCAGCGGTTGCACAGCACACCCAACGCATGCGTACCGTGGACAGCGGCAGCGCACGCGTAGGACGTAACCACTGCCTTCGATCTTGTACTGCACACACAGCCAAGAAGCGTCCACTATGGCAACGCGCAGCCGCTTGTCCCTGGCAGGGTTCACAGCGCGGCGAGGTGGCGCCCTCTGCTGAGAATATAGCGGGAAAATAGTGTGTTGGCACATGATGGGTTAAAGGAAGCGCACAGCACTGTGCCCCTTCTTACGGGCTCTCTCAAGACGACGTTTCTTCATTATCATCTTAAATCTACCCCAACTATACTGTCGTCGTGATGTGCAGTTTGCTCAGCGATTCAAAAGTGCGCGAGAGTGTCGCGCGCCCTAGTCACGTGATATTTCTGAAACGCTACCGCTAGCACCGACGCTCAACTGGCAAACGAACTAAACACGCCGCGACATCTTTATAATTATTTTTTTCTTCGATAATAGTTATTCTCTCTCTTAGCCCGCGCAACCTCCCCTCTGAGCCGCTAAGAAGACGAAGCGGCCACGGGCTCGTGAGGAGCGGTCGTGATGCGTACGATGGACCACCGAAAACCATCGCGGTTGAGCTACATTTTTGATGTAATAAAGCATAAAAAAGAAGCCATAAATTGGGAATGCAGGCTTTTCAGAACGCGTTGCGCTTTCTTCTCTGTAGCATAAATAAATGCACTTTTTCTCGCGGTCTAGGATAGACGTTAGCACGTTAGCATTCAATGCTTTGCAGTACCGGCGTAGCACGAGACTGAGCCTCGCCGCAAGGTATTGTTTCGGACTAACACAGCCATCCGTCCGCATCGTCGCTTGAGCGGCAGAGTGCAACGTCCAGGACCGCTACCTTGCGCCGCCCTCACTGATATTGGAAAGGTTCCGCGTTGCTCCGATATATGGTGCCCTGGCTCTGTATGAGACCAGTTGCCGGCGGGCGCACGGGTTACGGAACTACTCGTTCGCCGCTCGGGCTGCAGAGCAAAGCGGCGGCTCGTTCGCGCCGCGCGCTGACTTCGCCTAGCACGCGACTAGGAAGACGCTGTTGTTGACGCCTGCGCTCCTCGGCAGCAGCACAACACGTACGCATCAGGGGGTCGACGGAAACATTGGCCAAAATTCGCGTAGGTTCGGCTCCGTGTTCTTTCTCCGTTCTGGCTCGAAGGTCGCCCGCGGCGCTCCGACAACGAGAGCTGAAAGCATTTCGTGCTTAAAAGTAGGAGTAGGCCGATAAGGGTACTTCCTTTCTATCGGCTATGGAAAGAAACGAAGAAGTGGGCGTGAGGTCGCCAGGCAAACAGTAAAAGTGAGCCCCAGCGGCGCTACACTGGAATGGCCGACGAAAAAGCCTGGCTGCGGCGATTCCGCCATAATCCAGTCCTTACATCTTTGATGAACAAGGTACCTAGTAGTTAATCAAATTATGAAAAGGACTGCGGAGCAGAAGCCATTGCAGACATGAAGAAACGGGAAGACCAAGTTGGACTGATTCGTGCATGCTCGTGATGCATGCTCTTCAACCGACGTGAACGTTGTCCTAGTTTCAGTGCGCCTTCGTTGTGGTTTCTTTTTTTCGCTCGCATGAAACGTATGACGCATCGCTTCTCCCGAATACCTCTCACTGCCATCGGTGTTAACAAAGCGGAACAATACCTGCGCCGTAATAACCGGGTGGCCTAAAACGCTGCTTTTAAATCGCAAGAATGCAGCCCACTTGGGTTTAGCGCCAGTCTCTGCCGCCTATTGCATTTTCTCTCCAGGCTTTCGTATGGCTGCGGTAGCGTTCTTGTCGAGCTTATCGGCCTCGTTATAACGCATTATGCACAAAAAAATTGTGACTGAAGTTGGCTGCTCTGACTGGATAAATTGTACTGATGAATGTCAATCCGGAACGGGCCCCTGACGCCTGATGGTTTTGCTGCTTGGGCTGAGCCGTGTCTAACCGCTGTCGAGAGAAATGAGAAGGTGAATTATAATGGATATATATATATATATATATATATATATATATATATATATATATATATATATATATATATATATATATATATATATATATATATATATATATATATATATATCAGCGCCGCAAAAATGACCTCGCACCATTAGGCCGAAACAGCCGGTCCACCAAAGTAGGCAGTGTCGCTTCGTGCCCTGTAAAACCAATGTTAGCTGCGTGGGCATGCATACAGCTGTCGCCGCGTAAGCCTAAAACGAAATGCACATTATAATACACGAGAAAAGCTGCGCTTGGGCAGAAGCTGCGTATTCACATCACATTCTTGAACGATGAAAACTGTCCCATAGGTCCATTTTGCGACGACCCTCTCTGCGCGAAAGGTCAAGATGTTTACAACGCCGGCGACTAGCTTGCCTCGAACTTTGGTAAGAAATAGGCCTGCCAGCCTCCTGCGTCACAGCGGAACAGAGAAGTCCTCGGGGAAAAAGAGAAATGGCGCCACTTGACCGGCAGCTGTCACTGCGCGGGCCGCCACGCGCCGAGGGAAGATAGGCGTGGGAAGCGAGTTCGTGCATAAAAATCCAAAAGGAAAATAAAACTTGTAGAGAAAAAAAAAGATAGCGCAGCCGCTTTTAGGCCTTACGTCAACCGCCTCGCGCACGTGCACTTTCTGGGTGGTATGCATTTGACGGAGAGCTCAGCAGAAAACACGAATGCCCCGCCTGGTCAGTGGGCTGCATGAAATGCCAGAGCAGCCAGCCCTCCTCGGAGTGTTCCCCCATTGTCTTTTGCTTCGCGTCGCGGGCACATCGGTCATCTGGCGGCGCCGTTTGTTACTCTCGTCTTGCGCGCCAAGAATAGGCGGCCCCGCTATTTCTGCCGCCGATCGATGGCCGCTGCTTTCTATCCGGGCACCTTTGTTCTCGTCTGCCGGCCGCGCGTAGGGAAGGGACGGAGAAGCCTCGCAGTTCAAGGTGCGCGGCTCACAGCCTGCGGCGCAATTCGGAAACGGAGAGGCGTCAAGGAACTTTCAAAATCTGCGGGGAGAAGAAGAAATTTGCGATCCTCCTTATCGCGCAGGCCGTTAAAATAATTGCTGACTCACGCTCAAACTGTGCTGAGAATCGAGAAGGGAAACTTTCAGAGCACTTACTACGTAGATCGAAAAAAAAAAAAAAAAGACAGCGGGAAAAGAGTTCACGGTGTGCCAACGGTTGGAGGCTCCGTGAATTCGCTTAAATTAGTTTAATTTCAGTTCGCTCGTGTATATTAAGCGATGTGTGTGTGTGTGTGTGTGTGTACGTGCGTGCGTGTGTGTGTGTGTGTGTGAAAGAGAGAGAGAGAGAGCAGCCTGAGCATTTATTATATGTTAATAAAATTTTGCGTGATAGATTTTTTGTGTGGCCGAGAAAGTAAAAAAAAAAGATGCGCAGTAGCAAATCTTCAAACACAAAACCACGCTCATAGTGTTGGAGATAGGGTGCGTCAAGGAAATCTTTTATTTTCTTTCAAATTGACCTATTTTCGAAATTTTTGTTTTGTGGAAAACATCGCAACTATACTTATTATCAGCCTATTTAATTAATTTTAATTATTACAGACAGACGGACGTACTATTGGGGCCCTGTCACAGCCGAGTGCTTGTGCAGTCCTTTCGCAGAAAAAACAACGTTGAAATAAACAAAACAACAAACGTAATGACAAATAGTTTATGATTTCGTCAAAAAAAATATTAAGCTAAGGCCTGTGTCTTTCACTGACAGTGAGTTACGTGCAAATGTTCCATTTCTGGAGCATTGGCGTTTGGCAGAATCAGAATTCGAGGACAGGCGATGCTCCGATCTTGGGGTCTCCCGCATTGCGCCAGTGGGCGTAAAGGGTGTCCCATTCTGTCGAACAAATATGTTAGCAAAGATCTGCAGAGCGTTTGGGGCAGCATGTTTGACACGTGAAATAATTAACGTGCGTTATTGCCATTGCTACTTATGTGTACCTTAGTGTGAATACTTGTATAATAATTTGTTAAATAAAGCCCAATTCTTCTAACCTGTTCCCAGTTGTAGCTGTCAGCCTTTCAATTCTTGATGTATAATTTGACGCAACGTTAAAATATATGCTTCGAATCATAATATTGTTAGAATTGTACGTCACTGTACGTTTCATTGCCCCTCCTGTTACCATCCCTGCTAGGTTTGACAGCATTAAATAAATAATAAGAAAATAGCGGTTCTCGAAGCATGAATATCCCTTGCACTCAATATTATGCGGATGTCAGTTGTACGCTCAGTGTACACAGATGAAAAGTGATGCGCATTAACTTGACATTCGTTTTTTGTTGAGAACCGCTGCTAGTTTTTTTTTTGATTGAAAAGGTGCTGAGTGTTTATATGCACAATGGTATTGAGCTCATAGCCAAGATTAGTGTCGGGCCCATCAAAAAGATATCATACAAATGCAGCAGGAGGCAAGAATACTTCTCACATCAATAAAGTCAAAATAACAAAATCACAACATGAGTTTGGCAAATCAATTTGAATAATATGTCAGCATAAGCACTGCATAAGCGGAGACCGTTTGTACACAGTCACTTCGACACTTTAACAATTTTTACAGAAAGATTTTGACGCACAATTTGCACGCTCAGCAAAAACATTTTCGGGGATTATATAAAGTTGGTTTTCGTTTAAAATAGTATTTTGAATGCTATTTCAAATAATATTAAAATGAAAACCAACTTTATACAATCCCTGAAAATGTTTTTGCTGAGTGTGTGAATTTATATTATTTCGAATGCTATTCCGAATTAGGGCACCGTTAAACTCCATCAGGCTTTGCTCGTAAGTTTTGCGGCCCAATGGTAAATTCAATGACCCTCCCAGAGGGTCATTGAATTCCAGTATTTTATGAATTGTCTGTGCTGTTTTTGGCGTACAGATAGAACGAAAAGGTGGAATACTGAGGCTTGCTGGGCTAAGTACATTTCGAATGCGTACTAATGCTTAGCGCCCACTTTTGTAGCCGGACTACCGATTCGAGATATGCGGAGTACGTGTTGCCTCAAGATTCTATGCAATAACTTTACTGGCTGTGTATAAAAGCGAAATAAGGTATACTGAGAATGGAGAAATCAAAGCGTTCTCGCGATTTCAAGAGAATAGGACAACAATATGCAAGTTTTTTATAAAGTTGTTTTACTTGTTTTCTCCAGTGCACTTCAGAATCAAAATGCACGCCTAGGTATTTAAAACTTGTTACGGGCTGTATCAGCTCGTTGTTTGCATACAAGGTGACGTCGTTGTAGTTTGAGTTCTTTCGAGTGGAACTGAATATTAACGATGTGCTCGTTGGTAGAAAACCACATTAGGACCCATTCTAGTTCTTCTTTTCTTTTGCGGTTTAGTTTCCTTATTGAGTCTCCAGTACATACTAAAACCCCATAATTAGCGTACATTAATGCTTAAAATTGTTTTAGCGAAGTCGTCTGCGTATTGGAAAATGAATATCAGTCCCATTACTGAGACCTGTGGCACCCCAGTCAGCACGGCCTGTGGTTCAGAGACCAAGTTATTCATTGAAACATGCTGTTCGCGGTTGGGGCTATAACTTTTAAATGACTGATATTTTCCCTCTCAATTATAATTACGAAGGTTATCAAGTAGTATAACAGTATAAAACAGTATATAAATAGATTAACAGTATAAAACGCCTTCTTAATGTCTAAATACCCAACTATAGCAATCATGTTGTCGTGGAGGGCTCTATTTAAAGGGAACGAACACTGACCAAGACGGGTCATGAGATTATTGCGGAAAAAAAATCGTGCCTTAAACTGTAAGAACTGAGCACTGCAATGTTACAGAAATGAGGACTTATAATTTTAGTTTGGCATTGAAAATCGCATAAAAAGCCATCTTGCGGCGAAAACCGTTATTATTACTGAAGTCCACCACATGTCCTCATATTGGTAACATATCGCTTATTTGTTTTAAATGCGCAGCGTTCTTTTTTCTTTCAAGATTGTTCGTCGTTGTTTATTGTAATTTTCATTCCCTCCAGCCCGCCATTCGTTGAAAAGCAACGCTCCCTTCGCATCGTTGACCACGTGCTTTTAGCTTTTGTAAGTAGATGGCGCCAGAGTATATTGAATTTCTTGGATGGAGCGGCAATCACGGTCTACTAAAACTTGTGCGATAAGGCGTGAATCGCTGTGCCGTAACAGCTTTGAGCATGGAAATTGAAATGGACGCCACTGCATGTAGTAAAGATATCTTATTACTGTATGGCAAGTGACATTTAGGTTAGTTTCTGGCACAGTACTTTTGCCGACGTGCAGTCGCCATCGCGCTCGCTGATGATGGTTTGCAGCATTAGGATGCATAAAATTGGCGCATGCACTGATTTAAAAATTCTCGATAAAAATTTCCTGCAGGGTTTCCAATAAAACCATTGCGGAATTCAGCACCTTAGACAGTAAGCTCTCGGTTGGGTCGAAGAAAACTGGGCCTTTAAAATTCAGTGTTCTGTCCTTTTAAGATTTTCGTTCAGACAAGGACAACAGCTCCTGTTGATCTCTGCGGTTTGAAGCCATGCTCACTAGGGCACATAATACAATACTTGCCTATGAATTTCCTGACACTAAACAGAGCAAAATTCTATTCATAATACCTGGGACCGAAATTGGCCTACAGTTCCTTGGTTATGACCGTTCTCTGTCTCTATAGTTAGCTACATTAAGTTTTTCTTTAGCTACCATAACTTTTTCTGGATATATTGAGCCCCCATAGAATGATTAAACACATGTAATAGAGAAGCGGCTAATGTATCCATGTTATCTTTAACTACTTCTACAGAGATTATGTCGAGTTCTGAGGCTTTTACATGAGGTCTGCTAACTACTATAATTTCGCTGAACACGTGCTCATTCATTACATACACTCATTACAGTTTTTGCGTTTTATCATTATTTAAATATAATGGAAATATGATGCGCAGCTGGTTGCAAATTTATGTTCTTGCGCAATCATCAGTGCGTGTTTCATTTATTTATTTTATTTATTTATGTATATACTGGAGACCATGGTTTGGTCCACGCAGGATGGGCACATTCATAAAAATCAAAATCTCAGGAATAAAAACACAACACTGCATCAACAATAAAAGTCGGCAGAGATACTTAAGACTGCTTACGTGTGAGAAGGCGTAAGCCCACCTGCTGACTTTGGGAACGCAGTCGCCGAGGGCTGCGGCGTGATGCAACCCGATGCCACGCAGCTGGCAATTCTACCTCTGCATGGCTCTACGCAGTCGCCGCCTCTGCGCCGCCGCACCCCCCATGATGTGCGCGCTAACTTTGTGAGGGCAGTCGCCGGCTTACCACGGCGCGCGCTCCGCCTTAAGGGTATGACGCGATAGCTAATAGGTTAATGGCCATGTATGCAGAACTGGTCGTTCTCTACTTAACCAGATCCCTGGGAGCCCCCATACCACTCCTAGCGCTGTGGTGCAGCGGTAAGCGTTGCGCCACTTCCCTGGGATGGCAGGTGCTGCCACCGGTGGGGCTTGTGGGATCCAGGTTGTCCCCAACAAGAAACAATAATCTAACCGCCACCTGACGCCATCTTTTACGGGTACCATCGATTGTTATCGCCCCCCCCCCACACACACACGCACGCACGCACGCACGCACACAAACACACACAAACACGCACGCACACAAACACACATGCGCGCACACACACATGCATACACACGCGCACGCACGCGCCCGCACACACGCACACACACGCGCGCACACAACACAAGACAACCATTGTGGTGCCGACCGACCGCAACATGTTGTTTACGGTTAGTTCAATAATCATTTATCCAGTAAACAAAAATGGGTGCAAGGCCAATGGTTTTTAGTTTTAGAATTAGGCACTGCTTTGTCAAACGCTTTACTGAAATCTAGAGAGATCGCATGAACCTGGCTGTTAATGTCAAGTGATGACGCAAATGAATACATAATTGAAAGTAGTTGAGTTGCTGTGGAAAACCCTTTTCGAAAGCCATGCTGATAGTCTGTCAGAATGTTGTTGTGGTCTAAAAATTTATTAATGCTTGTTGCGATAATATGTTCCTTTAATTTGTAGATTTGTAGCGAAATGATGTAAAGGATACAGGTCGATAGTTTCTTACCTGAAGGCGGTCGCCTTTTTAAATATAGGAACAACTCGGGCTCTCCTCCAGTCGACACGCACTTTCCCTGTTAAGAACGAGGCAGGAAATATGATAATGAAAAACCTGGCCAGTGATTTGGTATACCTCCGAAGAAACACGTTTGGGATATCGTCCGGCCCTGGGGATTATTTAGTTTTCAAGTGTAGTAACATGGAAATGACGCCGTCATACGAGATGAAGTTAACTTCTTATGGATGTGCTGACGTTGTTCTTGCCGCATCGCACGGCTTTGATTGAGAAAATACGCTATAGAAGATTTTGATAAAATGCTGAGAAATGGCAATCTGACTGGTAATCGCTGTATCGTCGATTGTTATTTCTGACATAGGTGCTTTTCTATCGAAAATGTGGCGTGAGAATTTATGCGGGTCATTTTTTATGCAGTTCGGCAGAATTGTTTGGAAATAATGATCTTTTGAGCGGCGTGCAGCGAGTGCGAGACTTATTCTTATTTAGTGTATTCTGTTCCGCTACGCGTCTTGCTCTTTTATATTTTTGATTCAGCGTCGGAGATGATGATATTGCGGGTCATCCCGGCTTCCGCAGCTGCACCTGTCGAATAATACGGAAAAGTCTCTCCGTAACATGAGCGGAGTTCCTCGCTGTCTGAGAACCGGAGGAAAGTCTGCAGAAACGCTGGTCGAATGCATCGAAGGACGCGCTCTTCGTTCTCAGGGCCTTCGTTTGTGAGCTCGGTGCGTGAAGTTTTTTTGTCTCTCATAGCTCCCAAGAATGCGAAACACAGCCCGCGCGATGAAGAGCTGCGGCGGCTGCGGCGCTTTGTCGCCTGAGCGTGAGGTCACGGGTTCAAAAACCATCCGCATTTCGACTGTACGAAATGTAACAGCAGCCCCATGACAAGATTTTGGTGCTGGTTAAAGAACGTCTACTCGATGTACCTTATAGATAATAGTGCAGTTTTGGCACACTAGTAACTAAAAAATACATATTAAATCATGCGGGCTCCTCTTCATAACTCGAGTGTCAAATGGTTCCAATGTCCCAAAGCTCATAATCTCATTTCGAGCGCCCAGCAAAATGCAGCGACGGTTTGCGCCATCCGTCCCGCTATTCCTCCCTCCGCGTCGATGCTAGGATCCAACTGTTTTCATGTGTTCGCCTTGAGGGAGTTTTGTTTTGACCACCCCTGTCTGGCGTGTTGGTTGCGACGCGCCTTCCTGATGAATATCGGTGCTGTTAGCAGCTTTTATGTGCTTTTGTTGCAGTCATGTGACTCAATTAAAGCTAAGGACGCGAATGGACTTCGAACTCTAAATCATAAGGTATGCATGTGCTCTAGCAAGTAATTCGCAGCAGACAAAGAGAGGCGCCTGTCTCTCTTCTGCAGTTCTGTAGTACGGCGGCGTCATGACATATACCACTTTACTGTCGCTTCATTCAGCGCAGGTATCCCACTGCTTGAATGCGGCTCATAAAAAGCAGCCGGAAGGTTAAATTCTTGCTTTTGTTTTATTTGTATCTCCTCGTTCACGCTGTTCGGCTTTTCTCGTGCCGGTAGCTCTACGAAGGTGGTGTTGGTTGTACGCGCTGCTAGTATGCTTGTTTCCCCAGGGGGGCTGTCAGGGAGAATATGATGTATACATGCACGGACAAAAAGGGAAAGCAAAGAAGGGGGAAAATATATCAAGGAGGGAGGGCTGGGACCTAGAAAAGAACGCTCACTGCACCGACCGCACCGGCCGCCCGCATGAACCAGCAGGCGTCCGCACAAACATACGGCCACCTATAGGCAAGGACAAGCCGGTGAACCAGAGCGGATAGGAAGGGAGGCGCTGCCGGCAACGAGCCCCCGGCGTTGCGTTCCCGTCTGGCGGCGTATTTACCGCGCTGCCACTGAGCCGCGAGTAATGCGATTATCCGGTGGTCGACCACCCGCTGCCGCTTAGCGTGGGCATGTTACTTCGCAGTACAGGATACGCAGTGTAGAAACGCCGCTGTCCGTTTAGTGTGGACCACGTCTTTCGCGGACGGTGGCGAGTGAGCGAGGGAGTAGGAGAGAGAGTGAAAGAGACAGTTGGCAAAATGGTGATGAGGTGAGCAAGCGATTGAGTGGGTTATCGAGTGAGTGAAGAGAGAAGTGGGTGAATTATTGATTGATACAGTTAGGTGACATAGTGAATGGCATGAGCTGCTTGTGGGACGAATGAATTCCACGCGGGCATAAGCGAACGTAAACGAGTATTTTGTTGCTTCGATTATTCAAACAAACCATAATTTATTCGCGTTGGTTGGAGCAAACGAACAAATAAATGTGTCTGAGGTGAGCGTTACGCATTGTACCCTGTTTTTCGATTTTGTATGATTCTTACCCTATGCAACTATACCCTATGCAACTCGTCACACTTAATACTGGAAGGCACTCAGTCTCCTGGCCAACTGTGGTATAGAAAAAAAAAAAAAAACATCCTGCACGTTGCCTAAAGTTTTAGACACCCTTCATAAATTTGGAATTGATTTCGGTTTGAGCCCTGCCATTTCTGAATGTTGCACACTTAAGACATTGTGATTCTCCTTTTTTTACTCGCCTGTGCTTCTACTTGTACTACATATTCTTCTGTTCTGTTATGCACAAATTCTGAATGTTCACATCTGAACCTGCATTGCATGAAAAGCTTTTCATGCAAGGCCACCACCACTCAGGGCCTCCTCCAGCATATTTGATGCAAAATGAGGAATATTATTAATATTATCGTTGTTACGCATACCGCAACTGAAGTCCTTCAGAGTGGTCATGTTGACGCCGTGTACTGTGGCTTCACCAAAACTTTTGACGTTGTTACTCCTTTATTACTTCTCGAAAAGCTTCTGCTCACTGGCATCGAAGATTCATTTGTACTGCATTCACGCAGCTGTCTCCTTGATCACTCCGGCTTTGTCAACATCAATGGAAAGACCTCATTTGTTTGCACTGCAGTCAGTGGAGTTCCTCTGGGCTGTGTATTAGACCCGCTTCTATTCTCTGTTTTTACAAATGACGTTTCCTTCGTGGTCAAGAACTCCTCGTTATCATCTATGCTGACGATATAAATATATATATTCAAGGACACATACTGTATTCTATTCAGGATTGCTCATTATTGCGTTCAGACTTATCTGCCTTCTTTAACTGGTGCTCGAAGAGCGGGCATACTCTCATTTCTTTGAAAACCATGGTTGTCACATTTACATGTAAAACGCACAAATTCCTATACTCCTATTCTGGGAAAATATGGAATCTACGTTGCTCACAAACCTGTTTCGACAATAAGCCGCGTCTTACCACGACTGAAAGACCGCGTCCTCAGAGACAAACAACCGGGTGTCGTTTACAAAATACTGTGCTCCAAGTGCCCGGCTTCATACGTCGGCGAAACAAAAAACCTCCACCAAAAAATAAGGCAACACAAGAATGACATCCGGCTAATGAATTCGGAATCCAACCCCTCGCCGAACTCTGCGAGCGCGCCGACCACCCAATAGCCTTCGAGGAGGTGAGCGTCTTGGCCGTGGAGTCAAACCTGTTCAAGAGGCGACATGTGGAGTCATGGAACATCCGGCTCACAAAGTCGGCGATGAATAGAACTCCAGGAACGCTCACCTCTGCGATCGCAGGCGATGCAGCAGATATGGAGTTTCTCAAGAATCACCTGATAACGGATGAAGTAACTAATGCTCGGCTCTTGTGCCAATCGTTCGTCGGGGTGCTGAAACGCATTGTAGTCTTTTTATGTACCACCTTGCTCTCGTATGGCGCCGTAAATAGACAGGTCTGACGCCAGGCTGCTGCGAACTGTGCTGCGAACTTGCTGCGAGGGACTGCACACCCGCAGCCAGACTGATCATAATCGCTTACAACAATCGGAGGATAGCGGGGCTCTCCCCAACTCTTTTCTTCGCTACTTCGCTACCTTCGTCATTGATACGAAATTCAGCAGACCAGCCGAAGCCCAGGGTCCTCAAGACACATGCCGAGAGCGCGAAAAGCAACCGCGTTAGCGTTAAGCCTTCATCGTGTTTAACGAGAGAAGAAAGCTTGACCGGAATCCTCTTTGGTTATCTTCTCCCGCGAATACTGTCCTCGGGCACCGCCTCACAGCCGATGCCGAGAAGAAAGCACGTCGGCGGGCTCAACGGCCGCAGCTCTATCTCTGAAAAAGAGATTCTTTACATGGGATCCCTTTTTCAGTGCCTGTTTACGCAGATAGCACATACAGCGGCGCGAGTGGCGCCATCAAAAGCGACGACGGAAGCCCCGGCCTCTCTTGCCAATGCTGTCTCCATCTTCCAGGCTTACGAGCACTTTCCAAGCGCCTCACGGCAGGCGCCCTTTTACACTGGACAAAAAAGCACGCAAAAATTGCCGCCGACACCCAGCAGTATAGCACCGCGCGGCGCCGTGGGCCTCGTTAGGGCGACGCGGAGGCACGCTAGTATCCGACACGCGTCGTTTTGATTGCTGCCGGGGCGCGGGGCAACGCTTGAATGCGACACGTATGAGTGGAAAGAACAACGTGCATGCGAAACTTCCGCTGCCTACAGGTATAAGACGCGAAGAAAAAAAATCAGATGTAATTTGAATATTCTAATAAGCTGGACCGGCACTTAATCATGGGTACCTCTGACGCTAATGCACCGTCCTTCTTCCGCCTCAAAGCACGAGGCTCATTAAAGCATCCTGTCCGTGGCCACGAAAAAACCCTACCTAGACTTCTGTAACTTGTTAACCGGTGCTATGGGTGATCGAAACACCTGTAGAACATAGGAGGTGTATGTGAACGTAGCAAGAGTAATCATACAGTTGCATAAATATACGCAGTGAAAATTCGTTTAATTTTAGCGCATGTGCAGCTTACGTAGAAAGCTAATTCCCCCATATCAAAGCGAATTCGCTATGTGTATGGTGCTCTTCGGCAGCTAGATCGCTGCAACAAATCGTATATTATATAGACCTTGTTCCGTCTATTCCTTGACAGAGTAAAGAAATATGAGTCCTCACCTCCTAAGGTTTTGCGTTGTTCTGTAAATTATGCCGCTCCTGAACCCAAAGAGGTTCATTTTTTTTTTGTTGACATCATCATGGGAGGGCTGGAGTGGCTACTGCGTAGTAGCTAGACGTTTAGACAAGTGAGACTAGAAAAATTAAGTTTGTGAGCCGCCTTGCATTCAGCTCGCATTATCACGCACAATACAAGCTGTATTTGGAACGAAACGTTGGTATGAAGTTGGCAATTTTGTTAGCTGTAGGTAACTTCTCTCGGAGCGCTGCACTAGGTAAACGTTTGCATTGAAGTGCCACAGGAAGAAGGCTTATAAAACAAACAAAAAAACAATGAAGATTAGATTTCTAGAATCGCGTTTAGGAACAAGGAATACCTTGCGTGTTAGAGCGTACGCGTAGAGGACATGTATAGATTTTTTTTCTGTATTACCATTTCTTTCTTTGCGCAGCATGAACTTCAACATGGCGAAGGCGGTCGACGGCAGGGCAACGAATAGCGACGCAAGCATGCTGTTGAGGAAAGTACTGAGGCGTCATTTTTGCATGAAGTGCATAACGTTTGTAGATTTTTTACCATGTATAAATTGAAAATGCTAAGTGTGCATAAATTTTAAAGAAAACAGCAAGAATAAATATTGGGGCGCATCATTATAGATTGTCATGTCAAATATGACAGATGTGTGCAAACAACATGCGCTGCAGCGCATGTTACTGCCATTTAAATACGCTTTTAGCCATCAATGTAATTAGCAGCAATAAACGACCAAGGGAAGGGAGAGCCTCACGGTGTTTAGCCAAAGTTTCGACAAGAGGACTTGTCTTCGGTCTGACGAAGACAAGTCTTCTTGTCGAAACATTGGCAAGCTCCTTGTATCCTATCAATCGCTGTATCCTATCAAGTTTGAGACAGTTGGTTGCGGTGTGAGGATCCCATACTATTCTGGCGTATTCAATTACACGCCTAACGAGTGTTTTGTATTCTAGGCACTTTACATCTGGAGTTGCATTGCGTATCTCAGGTGCCATAGCGATTTAGGAGCTTTGGAGACAACGTTTTCAGTGTGAGTATTCCATCGTAAGTCAGGTGTAAATGTTATGCCTAGTTATTTATATTGATCAACTTCTTCAGTTATGCGCTCGTTAATTTGATAATTCAATTTAAGAATTTTTTCTTTCTTGTTACCGACATTAACGCAGGCTTTTTCAAGTTCAACTCCATGTGCCTGTCGTCACATCTTTTTGCTATTCTTTGAAGGTTACAATTTAATTCAATTTGATCATCACTTGAATTTATTTTTCTGTAGAACACGCAGTCGTCGGCATGGAAAGACTTAATGAAACATGAATCCTATTTTGTAGACCATTAATAAAAATAAAAACATAGGAGTGGTCCTAAGACACTACCTTGCGGCATCCCAGAAGAGACGGGGAGCATTTGAGTCTGACAACCTCTAACCTTACATATTGTTCACGAGAAGATATCTACGAGAGAAACCATTTTGTGAGGGTTTGATTTTTAAGCATAGCATTAACCTTATGCAACAATTTTTGTGCGACACTTTATCGAATGCTTTCGCAAAGTCAAAGTATATGACGTGTGTTTGACCACGGGAACTTATTGCTTCCGCGAGGTCATGAACTATTTTTATCAGTTGAGTTACTGTTTAGTGTCCCTTTGGTAAGCCATGCTGTCGATTACATAGAATATTATGCTGATGAAGATAGGTGAGTCGGTGTTTGGATATGATGTGTTGAAGTAATTTGTAAGCTGTACTAGTGAGAGAAATTGGACGATAATTGTTAACTGAACTATTTCCGCTCTTATGGACCGGTATAACTTTTGCGCTCTTTGAATCAGAGGGAAAACATCCCCAACCTAGATGACTGAAAAAGTTTCGTCAGATATTTGGAGGCCCATTCAGTGTACCTGTGCAAAAACTCATTAGGGGTACAATCTGGGCCATAGCTTTTTTTTTTTTTTCGTGTCAATATGTAGTAGCAGATTTAAAGCACCTTGTTCCTAAATTTGTAAACCAGGAATAGGAAGCCTTTCAGTTTCGTCTTCAAAATGAGACATTACACCATTATTCTGAATACGAAAGATGAAAAATACAAATTAAGATCATGAGCACGCTTCTGGGAGTTCTCTGTTTCAGCATAGCGCTTAGCAGTTGGTGGATAGATATGACGCCAGAATTTGCCAAGTGGCTCGCGAAGAAATTTAGAACATGTTACATTATAAAATCTTTGTTTTGGTTCCTTAAGAAGCGCCTTTAAATCCCGACCCATCTGGCTAATACAAAGTTTATTTTCAGGATTAGGGTTCACTGAAAATGTCGTTTTTTACGTTGTAGCCTTCTTTTGACATCAAGTATTTTCCTAGTTATTCAAGGACTTCTTTTGTTAGTGCGCTTTTTTTTAGGGACAAAACAATTAAGGCATGGTGCTGTCAGCTCAGAAAAAGCAACGATAGTTGGTCCGTACTAACACCAGAGTCATACAGCAACACAAAATTTGCACAGAAATAATCAAGGCAGTCCTACAGAGCAACATCACCAGCGCCATGAAAATTAAAGAGCATTGTTTCGGAGAAAGCATTTATGACATCTGGTGAAGCTTTTAACGACATCACAACCATCCTATGATCCGACAGGTCCTCAAGAACTTCACGATTGCAGGCGGATGCTTGTAAGCGTTCAGAAGCAAAAATCAAATCCAGAATGAATGATGCTGTAGGGCATATCCTTGTGCAGTCAGATACCACTTGAACCAATTTATGAGAGAAAGCCAGATCAAATAACTGTTCACATTTATATGGACCTCTCGTGTACCAGATAATTGTGAATGCCAGTCAATGCCAGAGAGGTTAGAATAGAACTGATCTGAAAAAAAAAAAAGATATTTTTTGCTAAACAAAAACTTTTCACCGGCTATAAGAGATCAATGAGACTGTTTCGCTGTAGGCACACTCACCGGTGTGGGCATCAAGCCTTTCAACATGCTGCGAAATGAGTTAGTTTCAGAGTACCATTATTCACAGGCACTAATTTCTCCGCTGAGCCAGCGCGAAAGTGAGCGGAATTATTCATAGTGCGCAGTAACATATGCTCTGGCAGATAAGTAGTTCGAATTTTTTCCTTACTATAAAGCTGTCGCGGCTTCTTTAGAAACGTCACGCAGTCATTAAAACATCATCACTGCAGCCACATGAGAGACAGGACACTTATTTAGCGCAGCAGAACGTCCTTCGGGCTAGGTAGTTCATTTCGATGAAAGGGAAGATTGCGCGAATTGAAGGAGGACAATGTATCGTTGTGGAATGCAGACAGGACATGGCAGGCCGTGAGCAATGCGAATAACGGGTAGGTTTATTCATCGTTCACTTATATACCGCAACTGGTAGGGGGTGTGCTTCTCTTGCGCTGAAAGCATCCTGCTGACGTCATGCACTTTATCGATGAGTGGCTCGTGCTCGCCCGATACCATAAAGACTAGAGGGAAAGAAGCGAATACAGCACAACGGTGGCCCACATCGGCGCGGCTTTGTTCACTCAGGTACAGTCCACACTAAAAATGCGCTCTCAGAAAGCTACCATCAATGTGTAGAAAAATATCGCTACCACGAAAAATGCAGTCACTGTATTAATTAATTCCAGCTTTCTCGTGTCTCTATTGCGAAACTCTTCTATCTCCTAGAAGACGACAATGGTGTCATTGTTTTAAGTAAGCCATGTGAACTTCTCCGATGCTCTTTAGCTTACAGCGCCATGACAGCGGCTTATATGTGTCTATGTCGAGAAAATTACAAGTGGCCTGCAGTGTTTTAAAGAAAGAATGGTAGTAGGTATCATTTAGCCTAACTATGCAATGAAAGTGTAAGGCGTTGACACTGTAGGCACCGAGCGGACAACCTGGACAGTTCGCGTACTGTGCTATATCGATTATTCTACGGTCATGGTTGCCTTCTTCTATGCTTTTATTTATATTTATGACAATATGGCCTCGGACGCTGAGTACTATTTCCAGCAAAGCTGTGGCCATGGCGGAGAATATGAAACATCTTGCCATACGACAGACATTTCCCACGTGAAATGTGAATGAAATGTGAATGAAGATGTGACTAGAAGGTGGCAACAACATGCACTATACCTCTGGTATCTGGACGGCAAGACCAGACTCTTTGGACGTGGCATTGTCTGAGAAGATGTAAGCCACGTTAGCAGACCTTAGCCTTATTCTTCCGCCGAAATAGTGCATTCACGACTTGAGAAACACAATTTCGTGACTTTCAAGCGCAAAAAACTAGCGGGTAATTGTTTGCAGGGATGTGCAAAATTGCTTACGAAGTGTCGTAACAACATTAAAAATTATGAGGAACTTTAGCGGCTAAAGTGGTGAAAGGCGAAAGCCTGAGTGCTGCATTCTGCTACGTGATTGTTCACTGCACATTTTGTTGCTGCATTAATTTACTGCCAATTAATGACGCTTAAGCTTCGCCTTTAGGAGTGGAACGCGACAGCGTGTTGTAGCGCTGCCAGGGAGTCCGAGGAACGCCACCACCCGTTCGGCGCTATGCGTTGCCCTTTGAACGCAACGCTTTTTGAGGAAAGGAAATGGCGCAGTAATTCTCTGTTATCTCGGTGGACACCTAAGCTGCACCGTACAGGAAGTGAGGAAGCGTGAGTGAATGAAGAAAGGGGGGCCGTAATGAAGAAAATGAAAATTGTATTTGAGGAAAGGAAACTACGCATAAACTGTCTCACATATATCAGTAGACACTAGTCGAAAATTGTATTTGAGGAAAGGAAGTTGCGCAGTAACTTTCTCACATATTTCGGTGGACACCCGTCAAAATTCGCGCGCGGTGATGTCACGAATATTTGGACCAATCTGAAACGCGGACAAATATACCTTGCTCGTCGGTAAATTGGTTTTTGAGGAAAGGAAATGTATCTGTCTCTCATATCTCGGTGGACACCTAAACCTCGCCGTAACGGGAAGGGAGGAAGATGGGAGTGAACGAAGACACCGTATTCACTAGAGGCACATTTGTTCATTTCAAACCATCGAGCTGGCATGGCGGAGTGGTAGCGTGCTCGACTCGCACTCCGGAGACAGGGGTTCGATTCCCAAGCTCGGCGAATTTCTTACTCGGTTTTATTTATTTATCTGGTCTGACTAGAAAAGTTATTTAGACTAATTGGTTAAGTAAGCAATTAACTAAACTTAGTCAAACTTACTTGGAGCATCACTATACGATCCCTTTAATTGGTTGCATGGTTAGTAGCCAAAGTACAATTGGCCCTGTTTGAAATTCGCGCACTGTGACATCACGATCGTTTCGACCAATTGAAAAGCGTGACATTTCTGTCGACAGCTCCTGCTTACAACGATGAGACATTAAAGGCTTCCGCCTTAAAACACCGCTACTTATCAAGTAAACACCAGAAGCATCGTGGAAATAACTCGTATTTCTAAGCTGCTCATTGAGCTTGAAATTGCGAAAAAAAAAATCTCTTCACAAAAATGGCAGACGGAGTGCTATCCTGCTCAGCGTTTTTGCGAAATATTAGTTACTGCATTCCTATAGGGCATAAAAAGCCATCTTATTTGAGACATGCAGAATTCATCTGAAACCATTAAACCCCTGCTAGGTGCAGTGCACTATGAAAATAAGCTGCGAGTTCGCTTTGGATACAGTTGTGTACATAGCGTGTCAATGGGTTAGATGCAGTCTTGATGTCATTGGTAGGATATTTTATTTATTTATTTATTTGATTCTGTCAATCCCGTAAGGGTTCGTAACAGGGAGGACATTCCAAAATTCAGCGGGACGCAAAATATAGCAATGATAATTAATCAAAGTGCATATCAGAATATTACACAAAATTACACATATGAAAATACGAAATAGGAGTTGAACTAGAATGAGGAGCGTGTGACAAGAATTTGGCGGACAAATAGTTATACGTCAAGAGAAACACAAAAGAGAGGAACAATTTCGCAATGATAACAGAACGCAATAATAACTGAGGCGTAAGTAGTTCATTTTTAACTTGAGTGATAAAAGCATTTCATGTTGGACTATTAACAATGGATGTGTTCAAGGTGTTCCATTCGCGTATAGCACGAGGATAATACGAATATTTGAAAGAGTGCGGAATGAACACTCGTTAAGTGTGTGTATGTGATTATTACGTGTTTGTCGCGTTTGCGATTATGATATGTATTTTGAAGTGTCAACTTTTACCTGATTGTGTATGAGTTGGTACATGGTTTTAAGGCGAGCTAGTCTTGGTCGGTTTTGAAGGGTTCTCCTGCGTGCTTGAGTAGTTCTGTTGGCGAGTCTGTTAACCTGTGTTTGTTAAATATACATCTTACCGCCTTCCTCTGCACGCCTTCTAATTGTTTGATCAGCTTGTTAGTGAAAGGAAACCAAACAGTGCTAGCATACTTGAGAACTCGATATCGAATGATGCTGTAAAGAATGCCTCGGATATCGAGACATTCGTGCATTCCCTGACTGCGATCGCATTTCACAGGATTTTTGCGGTCTAGTGTGGTGTTCTAAACCATCTGCTATTCTCAGGATCGGCGCTGGGTGAAGGTATCAAGGCGGGTCAGTGGCGTTATGCGCATTAGTAACCACAAATTATAGCGGAAGATAGTCACATCACTGCCAGCTCAGCTGGTAAAGTTGCGTATGCCTAATACGGACCCTGCTTGATCGGCGCTCATCGGTCACCTCTTGTCTTTTCACCTAATTTCATGTATTGTGCAACTTTATGGCTCACGTTTTGTTAATATACTGCCGCTTATTTATGGTTTCTCTCTTTGGCACCCAGCTCTTGCCTTCATAAAATAACCGGCTCCATATTCTTCTGATTCTTTCCAAATTATAGCAATGTACGAAACGAAAACGGATGCTGCTGCAGAAACAGAAGCATAATGGTAGCATTTCACAATCTGGCTCACGTAGCATTTTTTTGTTGAGAAGCAAATTGAGATTGAGTCGAGCGATTTCAGATGGCATATACATCTAGGCTAGCTAGCTAGGCTACGTAGCTCCGCAATTTTTCTGCCTTGCGGAAAACTGTGGGATATATGAGAAGTCCTTCACGAGAAAGCAGAATATGCTAACAGATATCAACCTCAACTCATTCACATGCTAAATATAGAGAGTACCGATTGCAAACATTAGCTGATCAGGGCCATAATTTTTAGACCTTGTCGCGCAGCAGTGTCGTGACTGATTGGGCATTTTTGTTACAACCTACAGTGGGACCCGTTTCCTTGAGTGATTTTACTCTCAGAGCAAATTGACTGCGCCAAAAAGATGCACCATGTAAACAGGCCCGGGGTATTACGCTTGCGCATTTCCAAGCCAACCATGAACCGTCCTTACGCGCGAGATGTGCTAGAAATGCAGCTCCTGCCTCGTTAACGCTAGATTGAGCTTACACGCGTTAGAGCGAATACGTTGGGAAGGAGTATTTAGGTATACTGATGCTCTCATACGTAATGTGGTGGGATGCAGTATGCGGGGTTACCGGGCTAAGACTATTGTTTAGGTGTACGAGTGAGACCCGGCTCACGAGGCAGCGGTATTGCTAGAAACCATGGAGCATAGGGAAATGTTTCTATTTTTTAAATTTATGGCGTTGATCAGTGAGAGATTCATAGTGCAATCATTTTATCGCTGCAGGATGATCAATTAGCAAGCAGAATAAAAACAACCACATGCCGCCGGTGGAATGCGAACCCTCGACTTGCGAATTTGGCGTCCGGCGCTCTTCTACCAACTGAATTACGGCGGCGGCGGTCCAATCTTCGGCTTTCGGGGTATTTATGTTGAACATAACCTTGAGAGTGTTCACCAGCGCCACCCTCGTCCTTACAAGCACACACATAAAAGGATTACAGTGACAACAGTGTAAAATCGGTATCTTGTCGGCTTTTTTCTTTTTTTTTCGCCAGGAAGATTGCATTGGCCATCCTCGCCGTAGAAAACGAAGTGTTGCAGTACTCGAGGTTTTGACACCGTCCAAAACTCACGAAGACTAGTAATTCACACGCAAGGGTTCTTTTCGAACCTGGAGAGGTTTTCTTTCTATTCCTAGTCAGAAAAAAAAAAACATGCAAGCACACAGCAGGAAGCGTAAAAAGTAAAAAAGAAACAGCCTATAACCAAATCTGGAACGTGCCGTCGAGGAAGACTTCGCATGCAGACTTTTCATAACGCAGTACTTCATTTTCAACTTCTAGCAGCCAAGCTCGGCGATCTCGCAGGTTTTGGCCCAATTTATCGCCTATCCTTGAGCATGTTAAATTCCCGCGCTTCGGCTCGCATTCATATCCAACTGTTCCGAAACGTGCTCTTAGACCCCGCCACCGGCCAAGTTGGCGCAGAAGTTCCTTTCGCTCCCAGTTGCAGCAGAATAATATCCGGTGGTATGTCGGACGACGCGGCCGCGCACGTGTCGAGTTTACATCGCCCAGCTAAAGGCCGCGGCAGCGGAAAGAACCCCGGCGCGCGGGATAGAGCGTACAGGATTGTAACGACCTTCGCGACAGCGTTAATTCTCGCCTATTATCGAAGCTGATCGGAGAGCCTGTTGCGCTTTGAACGCGCATATTCACACGTCTGGAGCGCGTTTCCAGTTCGCGGATTCAGCACCGACAGCAACAGCAGCGAAGCTTTTTTCCCCATCCGCTTCGCAATGACGAACGCGACGCGGAATAACAATCAGGCCCCCTTTTCACTTTGCCATTGAAAAAATATTTCTCAGAAAAGTAGCCCTTGCCCACCCCCTTCCCCTCTGCCTACTTTCATTCCTTTTTCTTCGCAGTTCCTTTACTTCTCTAATCGACACGTTATTTCCTTTCGGGCTGGATGGCGCGCGCCGTGCTTTGTTCCTCTGTCTCCGTTTCTTCTGGTGTTCGGGAGCGTGAAAGGAGACAATTTCAAGCGACCCGTCCGGTTTACCCATTCTTCATAGGTCTCGTTTCCCGTTTGTTTTCGTCTCATCCTTTAATCTGTACATATCCAATAGCGAAAAAAGGGAGAGGAAAAGGTGGTTGAAATGGGAAAGAGAGAAAGAACGCGTGTCGATGTCAGTTGTCTCGCAATGAGATGCGGGGGCACGCACGCGCTCCGATGCCTCCGGGCCAACTCGGCGGGAATCCGCCGTCCCAGAATCTCCCTCTTTCCCCTCGTCCTCAGATCCTCTCCTGCTCCCCTCCCTCTCTCCACGACCCGCGTGCACTGTCGCCGGAGGGCGCCGTATGCAGCAGGGAGGCGACGTGCGCTGGCGCGTTTCATTTGCATACGATCAAAACGTCCGGGGTTTTTTTCAAATTGGAAAGCTTATAGCGGCGCGCCTCTCTCTGCCCCAGCTCCATTCCTGCCTTCCTCAGCGTTCGGGATCCGCCGCCATCTCTTCCGTCTCCGTCGCACGCGCGCGCGCTCAGGGGGCTTTGCAACCATTGCTATTATTTTGATGTTGAGCTTCTTTTTTTTTTTCATTTAGCTGGGTATGGAAGAACGGAAGAAAATTTCCATGCGGAAAAATGTGGTACACAGCATCATGTGCAATTTAGTTGAAGAAAAAATAGCACTTTCTTCCTTTTTATTTCGCCGTGTTGTTATCTAAGTTTCACTAACAAAAATTTTCGTCAGCTGGAGGTTTGCGGAGAAAAACAATTAAAGGGTTAACATATGTACCAGCCATGCTTTCTAGCTGAATGAGCGCCCTGTTCAAACTGATTGATGTACTTCCACTGGACTCTGTTCATGTATTAAGTGCATATGACATCATACACAGACTAACAACACATTATGACCCTCTGCATTGAATTTCTTTACGTTACAAGCACGCTGTACAAAAACTGCACCTAACAACTGATTTATATCACCGGTTGCCAGGCATGCTTGCAGCCGAATGATAACAAAGTTTCACGGCGCTCTCATTTGGGACATCTTGCCCACTGACGGGGAAGCAGCACGCAGTTTTTCTGCGTCCATGAAGCATTTGTTGTGTTTAAGATTATAAGCAGTGGAATGGTACTACGAGTGATTTACGAGTTGCTGTTACGCTATACAGATTGGGAGCATTGATGTTCTAGTGTAAGCAAGGCCGAAAGTTGAGCAAGTCGGATAACGTTCATGATGTACCAATAGCGCACAAGGAACACGAGGGACGGAAAGGAAACGACGCAGACAAGCGGTAACTCGCAACTGGGGTTTATTGCTGAAACACGCAATTTATAGAAGTCACTTTATAGAAGGGGCTGCGTGTTTTTTTTTGTGTTTTTTTAGTGACTTCTATAAATTGCGTGTTTCTGCAATAAACCCCAGCTGCGAGTTAGCGCTTGTCTGCGTCGTTTCCTTTCCGTCCCTCGTGTTCCTTGTGCGCTATTGTTACACCATGTTCCAGTGTATTTATTTTTAGGCACTGTGTTGTTACTGCTTGCCGAATTATTGGGTACATCGACCAGTTGGCCCCGCTGCCAGCCACTGAAGCTGTGGGACCAAACAAAAGTTTTGCGTACCATGATGCAAAATGAGAATTAAGAAAATGAGGCTAATGAATGCCACGCATTTGCCACCTATCACTAATTCTATTTCATCTGCTTTCCCTTTTCAGGAGCAGCAACATTTTGGCCCACTGGCAGAGATCTTCTGGTTTGAACCCTCATTTGTCATACACAAAGCTTGCAGAAACGGTCTTCTTTTCGCTCCTTTAAGGTGTTTCTCTTGGTTAATAGTAATAATAAAGAAGCTACGTAAATTGCGGGTTCTGATCAATCGCGGGTGTCAAATCAATGAAATTACTCATGCTGTGAATCACCTTTTGCGCGCGATGAAAAACGACTATTGGGCCGCAGTTGGGTTGCGCGCTCGCTTAGTCCTTCCAGTGCCGCTTTTGCAAGGGTGTTGAAATCCGCTGTGGCAGGACTTTTGCTATGCATTAGCCTTCTCTAAGCGATATATGTATGTATGTATGTATGTATGTATGTATGTATGTATGTATGTATGTATGTATGTATGTATGTATGTATGTATGTATGTATGTATGTATGTATGTATGTATGTATGTATGTACGTACGTACGTACGTATGTATGTATGTATGTATGTATGTATGTATGTACGTACGTACGTACGTACGTATGTATGTATGTATGTATGTGTATGTGTGCATGCATGTATGCATGTATGTAGGCATGCATGCATGTATGTATGTATGTATGTATGCATGTATGTATGTATGTATGTATGTATGTATGTATGTATGTATGTATGTATGTATGTATGTATGTATGTATGTATGTATGTATGTATGTATGTATGTATGTATGTATGTATGTATGTATGTATGTATGCATGTATGTATGCATGCATGCATGTATGTATGTATGTATGTATGTATGTATGCATGTATGTATGTATGTATGTATGTATGTATGTATGTATGTATGTATGTATGTTAGGAGCATCCCCTTTGAAACAGGGTGGAGGCAGTTGCCCTATGCTTGGCTTTTTTGCTTTATATTTCCATAAGCAATCCGCCAAACTTTTCGGTATTGCCTAGAAATTTGCCATTTGTTAGATGCAGTGTTTAATCCGGAACTTGTAACCTGCCTCTCCGTTCTGCTTTTGCGCCACCAATCTTACAATCGCTTTTTGTTAACCACAGATTCATTCATATGACCTTTGTTATCTCAAAACACCAGGGTCTCAGGGAGAGTGCCTGTATCGACATCTGGATGGATACTTCCGCATTCTAGTATAAGATGTTCAATTGTTCCTACAGATTTAACACACACTGCACATGAGTCATCTTGGTTAAATCTATTTTTTTTGCTTTCCTTTCTAAGACACCTAGCTTCAAAAAGTAGGGCGCAGCCTCGTGAGTTATAATAGAACGATTCCTTCCTGATTTGCCATTTACAATTTCTATATACCTACAGTCTGCTTCTTTTTCATTGAATGAATCCAGTTCTTACCTTGTGCGTTTCTTTACTTGTCGTTTACACTTCTTTATTTCTCCGTCCCTGTTTCCTGCATACTTACTGGTTAGTTTCCTTTCCGGCTATTATGGTGAGTCAACGCTATTTCTTTATAAATATTTAAATATCTTAGCTGCGCATCTGTTATCGTCGAATTTCTTCAGGCAGAATCGTGTTTTCTTGGGCTAGTTGGTTTTTCATGCTGTAGGTGTTAGGTGCTGTAGGTGTTTCTTCAGGCGTTCTTCATATGGAGTCTCAACCTCCGTAAATCATCTCAGACTCCAAAAGCCACCATCGCCAATTTGTTTGGAGAAAATTGCGCTATGTTGGCAATTGTGTGAGTGGAGTTTCAAGTAAGTATTTTTCACTATTTTTTTGATCAAGTTGACGATCTTTGAAGTTTCCGCTAAGAAGCAAAAGTTGGTCGGATTTTAAAATTTTTAACTCAAATGTAAAAACGGGTACAATTACAAATCTGATTTTAGAACATTTCGCTTGCGCTGTTCTTTCATGGGACTTCATTAATGAAGCCTTGCAAGAATTTTCGCGTTTTCTTGGTTGATTAAAAAGCAGAAAATGACGTTTCATTAACTTTTTACACAAACAACGTTAACGTTTCAGCCACAATGATTTTTTCCTGCTTTCATCAGTTGCTGTAGTTGGTAAGAAAAATAATCAAAAATATTCGAACAGAGTGCTTTTAAGAAAGTTGCTTCAAAAGTTCGCAAAATGTGACTTTTTTTCTGAGATTCAGACCTAAATTAAGGAGCAAGGCCCTCCAGATATATACACGTCAGATGGCTCATAATACACATAAACTTCGTTGCTTGTAATCTAGAAATTTTAGTTCGGGTAAATTTTGTTTTAAGCGAGAAAAAAAAACTTTTGAAGTCCGCAACCAGCCTCCTCGCTAGAAACCGCCGAACTGTGACTTCACTGCAGAAGACACACATGCCGCCGACTATTTTTCTTACGCATATGCCCTCTACATCCATGATATGCGGGCGAATGTGCGGTAAACGGCATGAAGGTATACGTGATGGTAATTTTATGTTAATGCCGCCGCACAACTATTTACAATAGGACATTGAAGTGATGAAAATAAACCAGCGCTGCTTTGAGGCTGTCGTCTGGACAAGACAGGTATCAGAGACGGTGCATTTTGCACCGGACTGATTGTTTGTTATGTAAGAACAGCAAATCAGGAAATTATAATGCATGCAAGACCATGATTCATCGACACTCCACGAAACCCGTCGCATATCTCTACCACAGGGAACTGTGCTCACGTCGTAATGCATCAACGGTCAGCGTCGACATTACATTATCATGCACACTGAAGTATTCCCCGTGCTTGACAGTTTAGTGTATAACACTTTCTCAAGTCAACAGTCGACAGACAGAGAAGGCTGCAGGCAAAGGTGCCTTTGGGCTCCTTCAACTCATTTCCTACGTTGATTATAAACACATTGCAGACAGAAGTGCTCGAGCTAGTCAGGAAAGATCTGCCCGAAGTAAGCAAATTGATTATTTCTCTGACGGAGCTTCATCGCCACATAAGAATAAAATAAATTTACGATTTTGTACTATAACGTTAAGGAGAATAATGTATTGGCGGAATGAAGTTTATTCGACACTGCAGGCCACAAAAGTACATGGAACGGTGTCGGCAGCACACTCAGACATGTGGCAGCAAGAGCATGATGACCAGATTAAATGATCAGAGGATCTGGTTGTCTGGGCCAAAAATAATATGAAGAAAATTAAAGCAATCCGGGTGGCATATTCCAAATTACAAGAAAAAAGAACAGAACTGTGTTCAAGACTCGCCATTGCAATAGCAGTCAAAGAAGCGCGACAGTTCATCCGCTTCAAATCAGCTACGCATTCAAAACTTCTTGTTTCCATAACATCATGCTCAACACTCAAATAATTCATGTGAAGAAACGGGCATCAGTAGTTACAGGTGGCCTTACTCTGACGGTAAACATTCAAACGTTTAAAAGCGGAGCATGCGTAGATGAGAAAACGGAAAGTTAAGGAGACAAATTTCAAGAAATTTCCAGTCCGTGAGTGTCCGTGGGCCCATTCAAGCGCGGTTTTCGTTCTCGTGTGAAACAGGAGAGAAGAAACCAGTATGATTCTCCTACCTCCGCGTCGAACAGAATTGGGCAAAGTTGGCCACTCACTGTCCCGGCAAAACGCTCACACCGATGCTGCCTTGGCCTGCCTGTTCACCCTGAGCCACTCGCCGCCTCCCTCCCTCTCTTCCTGTTCTTTCTCCCACTTTCTCCTGTTGTCCCAATAAAGTGGAGAGAAGATTTCCCTCTACCCACTTTACCGCCCTTCCCCTCCAACCCTCTCTTCCTCTTATTCTCCCACTATATCCCTCCCTCCTCTCCGCTAAAAGTAGAGAGAGGAATTATCCTCTCTGCCGCCTGCCAACCGAGGCAGGTGGCACTGCGGATGCCAACGACAGCGCGAAACTGAGGAACAAGCTAAGAAGAGCTAACGCTCGAAAGTGCTCTGGAAGAAGGATAACGCCTCTTCACGGATGTGTTCATTACGCGCGAGACTGCGATCATACACCACGCTATGAAAGAACGTCAAATCACTCATCATGCATTGGAAGACCTAATGTACTCGTGTTTCTTTTCGCGCGCATTAGAGTAGACCATTTTGTACTATACCAACGTAACAGCAAAAATGACACAATTGATCAGATTTCTCGATACAGAAACCAATTATAAGTATGTCATTTTAGTAAACAATTCAAAGTAGGTAGTGAACGTTGCCTCGCATATTCCAAAAGCGTTCAAGCCAGAGATATTTCTACACCCCCCCCCCCCCCCCTTGCTTTTCTGAAAACAGCCCTTAATTCGTAACGTTTTAATGCGAAAGCACTACTTCACGGGGTCTAACCGGCTCACCGAGTTTGTGTGAAGCTTGACCTTGAAGGCGACCTTGGCCAAACCGTAAATAAATAAATAAATAAATAAATAAATAAATATTGCCGCGACTGGGATTCAAATCCGTAGCGGAATGAACATTATCTCCGCTGGCCACTGCACGAGAGCACTATGCTACGCCGCAGCCGATCCCATCTTGTGTCAAACTGCAGCACACTCTCGCGCTGTGCATTGCACATCGTCGTCTTCATCAACTAATACTACTTTCTAACTAATATCATCGCCAAACATGCCGACGACCCAGCAAACCAAAACCATGAACCAACCAGCTAAACACATGGTTTCGCACGTCTACTCGGTTGAACTACATTAAAACCCTGACACATTTTTTTTTTTAACCCGTAGGGAAATTTTTGTCCTCTGACATGAGTGTTGGAGTCATAAACGTTACTAGTCCTACGCGACCCATTAATTACCCAAACAAACAATTAAAAATGACTGACGCGTCTCCTCAACCTGGGGAAACCCTTTATTCAAGCTTGGCGTGCTAGCCGCAAAAGAACGCATTGCTTAGCCGCTATCAGCTAAAACCTGGACACAGCATGCGCTTAGATGAAATAAAATGACAAATGTTTCATGTCTAATAAACAGTTGCGAGTTCGCGCTTCGTTTGTTGCGCGTGTTTCTTCGTCTGTCATTTCTGTTGTGTAGTAGGGTGCTATAAAGAAGCTACCAGCTAGCTGACTTCCCGTGCACAACAAAACAGCGTTGAGAGGCAAGACTGCGCGCAGCTAGGTCTTTTTTTTATTGAAATTTTAAGTCCAGCGTTGATGTATCGGTGAATGAGCATAATAACTTCCCCGCTACAAAATTTTAGCCGCATAGTCGGCGACAGCCAGCACTGAGACCCATCCTTGGCGCTTTAGTTCTGCGGCCTTCCATGACCTATTGCCTACTGGGATATTTATCTGCGAGAAACTCGTCGAGGCTCATTTAATGATCACTGTAATCCTGCTAGCTGCATCCTAGCGTGATTCTGCTGGTCGACATGTTGCATCTACTGCTCACGGGTACGATGCAGCCGCGCAGTCCCACCGGTAGCTGCGGTAGGCACGGGCAAAAAGAACCTGTTTTTTATACCACATACAGTCGCTACTGACATCAGCGCCACCGCATCTTCGTGACGTCGGGGCGTGAAGGTGTGTGGTCTCCTGTTGGAGGAATGTTCTCATCAAAAAGGTCATATTACATCCAAAGATGGCATGAAAAATTCTCTCAGATTTGTAATTAAACCATGCAGCATGCTACTGCTTGGAACTGAAGCCAATATTGTGGAAACTTTCATGCCATCTTGGTACAGTACGTGACCTTTTCGATTAGGACAAACTAATCATTCATCGTTGAGATGAAACCCACTGTATTTTCTTTAACACACGACATTGGGGTGCTTCGAGAACAAAGCAACCGTAGCGTGTTTATGGGTGTCATATATGAACAAAAGTTCAAAGCAAAACAGCATAAAGCTGTGGCAGATAGCGCAAAACATCCCACATTTTCGTTTTTTTTTTTTTATTTTCTCAAAATTCGAATAGGTCGGCATGTTTTTCCGAATGCTCATTTAAGGCCGAAGTGCGCTGAAGAAAATTTATGCTTCGTCAAGCCGCGCTGGAAAGGCAAGGAAAGAACTGGTTTCCAAGCCCAGCGCAGCGTACGCAGAGCCCGCCTCTCGCCCGCCGCACAAAGAAGCGAGAGGAGATGCCCCCTCCCTTGACACGCTCCCGCTTTTCTCCTTGCTCGTGAAAGCGGTTCACCCCGCGACGTCACGGAGATGCGGTGGCGCTGATGTCAGTAGCGACTTTCGCGTGGTAGGCAAAACAGGTTCCGCCTGGCCGTGCCTACCGCAGCTGCTGCAGCTACCGGCGGCTGCATATCGTGGCTGCGCACTGCAGAAACAGCATGTACTGGCCAGCTGCGTCGCTGTTGGATAGAATCATTCTATTTCCATTCGTTACAAATTTACGAAGGGGTGAGTGATGCCAATCAGAAAATGTGGTAGATCACAAAACAAACCTTTAAGTTTTTTTCCCTCGTTTATGGCCTCTTCGCTTTCGCTTTGGTCAAAGAAATGCCGCACAGAAATCAACGAAACCTCTGATCCCTCTTCTGCGTAGTGATACTACCATTGTGGTGCTCCGTCGTCGGAAACACGCAGGATTCGCGACGTGCCAGGACCATCATAAACGCCATTACCTCACAATTTTTGACGACCACAGATCTAAAAACCGTAATTTTATGAATTTCTACTGAATATTTTGCTATAATTTTTAGTAACCAAACAGAAGACCCAGGGCTGGAAGAAATATAATTTCAGGAATCCAAACTTTTCACCAAATCGACCAGTTGAAGAAGGGGAGAAGTCAGCCTGGTGGTGCCTGATCTGACGGCTAAAAAGAGCGGCTACGCGAGACAGATGAGATCGGGACACGATCAGCGCTGTCCCCACTTTTCGCACTGTGCGACACGTGTGTCAACAGACGGTGAGCGCACGTCGGCTCTGCCGAAAAAACGCCAGTGCTTCCCTCAGCACTGTCCCGAGGTAAAATCATTCTTGCTAGTTCAGTGTCAAAAACCTATCATTTTATTGAATGCCTGGGGTAGAAACCAACTGCAGCGCTTTCTAGCCATAATACAATACACACCGTGTCGAAATACGCCGTACATGGCCAACGCGAGCCCGTGTACTTAGAGAAATACTAAGTTGAAAGCATCAACCATTGTTATGATTCTCAGAAAATGAAAACAGGCCTACAAGCCTTGAAAACCGGCGCTGCACCGCCTCAACTCGACGCCACTCCCTGGCCTCTTGCCTGCCACGAGCCCGCTAGCGACTGCAGCGCCACCTCGCTTGTTTGCAAACATGGAGGAGGTCTATAGGAAGACCGAGAAGAAGAGTGAGTGAGAGGTGAAATTTTGTGGGGCCTTGTGCACGCTTAGAAGAAAGAAAAGGTCGCCATACCTCTCCGGAGCCCTCAACATACGGCGCCCTTCATAGCCTTCCCTTTAATACTGTATCCTCACTTGCGGTGATTTTTCTAATCTTGCGATGATGTTTTTAGAGAATCCCCAAGCTAGAGCACATTCCAATCAAACCTGTGATTGCATATTAGCAGCCACCTGAGGCAGACCTACTTCTACAAAGGAAACCTGCGCAGTTTTTACAGAATCGCAGTTGGCGGAAATTTTGTCCTAGTCCGGGTCTGTAGTGTTTTTATCTCGAACGCTATCTTTACTAGACGTTTACTGAGCTACGTGAAACTTCAGTTCGCGCAGGTTTACGCCAACCCGGTACGCTGAAACTCTCCACCCCCCCCCCCCCCCCCCCACACACACACACACTTTTATCTTCAGCTCCGCGAACGGCGGAAGTAATAATGGAAGACAAAATAAGGAACTCATTAACTGCGCTCCTCAATTTAATTATTCTCGCGAGTGGAAGAACAAGACGTTACACGGGATTGAGGCACACGATGTTGCAGCGCCCTCCATCGTCCCCCCCTTGGCTGTTTCTGAACACAAGCTCGGCGATCAATACCTCGCGAGAGCGCTGCTGTTTTCGCAATTTCGGTACGTTGTTAATGAGAGGCCAAAGGCGCTTATCAGCGCACTTGCCGCGTACCGATAGAATAAGAGGCAGCGAGGGTTGGAGAGAGAGATGGCGAACTCTGCAGGCCTTTATCAGGCTCCCAAAGGCTGTTTCACGGCGCGCTCGGACGCGAAAAAGGGGCTACGCTTGCCGCGCGGTACGCAGGCAGCGTGCGAGCTGGATGTGGGGAACACGAGTCGAGCGGTCGGAAGGGGTTTAAACGCCGTTCGGTCTTCGGCGCGCGACCCCCAATTAAAAGGGAATTTACAAAGGCGGGACCGAGGAAGTTTGGGAAACGCGCGCTAATTAGAACTGGTCGTACGCTACAGATTTTCCCCGGTGATATGCTTGCTTTTTTTTTCTTTTCTCGTGGTTATGTGTGTGTCTGAGCTCATGCGGGCGTCCGGGCGCCTTTGTGCGACCTTTTACGCGTGAGTGGCCTGGTAATGAGAGCGAATATCGTGCGGGTCTAGTTCGACGGTTTTTCTCTCAGTCAAAGCCAGGGCTGAAATGAGGGGATTACGTCTGTTTCGAAAGTATCTAACTGAGCCTATTTTGCGCAGCTGTACAATAAGTGTCTCCGTAATTTATGGGCTCTAAAGATAATTTTGAGGAAGAAAAAATTAAGAACACCAAATATTTTTCTTCGGCATATTTTGCCGAACAAATTGCAAAAGTAAAATCATCAGCAGCCACCGATAGCGAGCCTCCAGATCTTTGATGTCGTTGAAGTTACGTAGCCCGGGCGATAGCACGAGAAGTTTGGGCCGCACCAGTGTCAAAGCCAGGCCAAACGCATTCCAGCTTCTGTCATTCCGGTCTTCCGTCGTTACGTTGTATTGCAAGGCATGGCTTCCTCTCCGCAGAACTCCGTTTGCTCTGCTTGCAAAAGCTAAATGGCTCGCAGTTAGTTTTTGTTTGCACGAAATTGTGCTGCAGGGGCTCCTGAGCAAATGCATAAATGTGGTTTCGTCAAGGAGCGTTCCGTGCCAGCAATTTTAGAGCACGGCAGCTTTCTCCGATGGCGCCGGCTACATATCACGACGGAACTTCACATGTATGTCAAAGCTTACTGGGAGCATTTGCTGCACGTCTCACACTGCTATTAGATCAGTGGCAGCAGCCGCATCGCTGCACAGAAGGATACACACCCTTCCGCTTCCGCGCTTCGACTCTGCTACCGACTCTGCTACCGACGACTATGGTCATATTGTTCAGATTTTAATGTTCTGAGCTGCAGTTGTGCAAAGAGGGACCTTTTGGAGGAGGGCATAGAATAAATTTCGACCACCTGGGGACTGGGGTGTGCTGAAATCCTACAGAACACGGACTTTTCTGTATTTCACCTCCATCGAGATAAGACCGTCGCAGATTTGGTCCCGCCAGCTTAGCGTTCAGCAGCCGAACGGCAAAACCACTGCGCTATTGTGGAGGCTATAGAGCGCCATCGATTGCGTCAGCTACACAAAAACTCGAACGGAATCGGAGGAGATGATGGTGTTTCCGAGATGCTTGCAACGGCAGGCTGTGTAGTGAGGCGACTACGATAGCTTTGTGTCGTGTCCGGTCGCTGTGTTGAATGCAGCGAAAGACGCACACGGTACTTTAAGACTTCGTTTATTTAAAGCCGATGAGGGTGCGACCAGCGTCGACCGAGGCAGGAGCCGAACTGGCCGCCCGAAGAAAGGAGGGAGCGGAGAAGCGTCCACGGGAGGGAGTGGCTTCCCAAAACAGGAGGAGGATGCGGGGGCGCACACACACAAAAGCAATAAGGGGACACAACACTTCCTTCCCCCTTAGAAAGTTGCCTGGTATCGTGCAGGGGGTCGGCGCTCACGCGTGGAGGCGCGCTGGCTTTGTGCGCTCGGGGGAGAAACACTTGTAGGCTGGCTGTTGTTCGCTGTGTCTCCTAGGTCTGTCCTGGGCGAAGTCTCTTCTTCCGGGAAGAGGTGCCAGGCTATGTGGGAAGATAGTGCACGTGTTCTCTCCGCTGGCGGACAGCTCTCAGACGGCGTCGTAAATCTACGCAGCTGGTTGAGATGTCGGCGTGCTACTGTGCCATGTATGTTGACGAGCCAAGAGCGCAGGCCTATGCGTCTGACAATTGTAGCTTCCTCCCAGCGTGGCTTTTTCAGAAACTGTCGGGCGAGGACGCGCTGCCCCTCATTAAGCGTGCCGCAGCGCGGAATTGCTTTTTCTTCCCGGAACGTCTCTGCCTTTGGCTCGGGGAGGATGGCTGTGAGCTGGGTTCGCATTTCACGCTCGAACATCATTTTCGAGGGGGTCTCGCCTGTTGTGCTCTGAACCGTCGTGTGCTGCTTGAAGAGAAAGCGCGCAAGGCGGCGCTGCAGCGAGCCTGTCTGATCTCTTTCAAGGGCGCGTTTTAGCTCGGCTACGTAGCGCTCGGCTTGTCCGTTTGTCGCTGGGTGGTAGGGGGCCGATGTAACTGATGAGATCCCGTTGTCGCGATAAAACTTGAGGATCTCCGCAGACACAAACGGTGTTCCGTTGTCCGACACTACCTTGCGCGGCAGGCCGAACGTTGCAAATAGTGATCGGAGGTTGTCAATGACTGCTGCCGAAGTCGTCTGTCCCATTTGCCTTATCTCAAGCCACTTTGTGTAGGCATCTACGACCACAAGGAAAGTGCAGCCCTCAATTGGTCCTGCAAAATCAATGTGCAGTGTGTGCCATGGTGTGTCTGGCTTTTCCCATTCTGGGACAGGAGCTTTCGGCGGGGCGCTCCGGCTGCTCTGGCAAGGCTTGCATTCTCGCACCACTGTTTCGATGTCGTTGTCAATGCCAGGCCACCACATGTAGCTTCTGGCACACTTTTTCATTCCAACGATGCCCCGATGTCCGGCGTGGATGAGAGACATAGCTTGTGCGCGTAGTTCTCTCGGCATCACAACTCGGGACCCAAATATGATGCAGCCGCGATGGGTGCTCAACTCTGTAGCTCGCCTGCGGTAAGCGTCGAAGTTGTCCCCTTTGAGTTTATGCACGTTGCCTTGTTGAACAGCTGTGTAAACTAGCCGGAGAGCTGCGCACTTCTGCGTAGATGCTGCAACTGTGCCTGCTGTAAGCGGAGGTTCTGGCAGTGCTTCGAACATCAGAACGTCTCCTGGTGGAAATGGTTCGTCAACAGTTGCGTCTAGTGGCAGACGGCTTAGCGCATCGGCGTTTTGATGTTTACTCCCATTGCGGTAAACCAGAGCGTAGTCGTACGCTGAGAGTTTGATGCACCAACGTGTCATTCGCGGAGACAAAGTTGGTGGCATAGGCCTTTGTGGTCCCAGAATGCCCAATAGCGGTCGGTGATCGGTTATAAAGGTCACCTTCCGGCCGGCAATGTACTGGTGAAAATGTGTCGCCGCGTAGACGATGGCTAGCCCTTCTTTGTCAAGTTGCGCGTAGTTGCGTTCTGCTTGCGACAACGTACGTGAGGCGAAGGCGATGGGAGCTTCCCTTCCTTGCTCGTCAGTTTGCGATAGAACCGCGCCGACTCCGTACGGTGATGCGTCGCAAGCCAAAAGCAGAGGCTTCCTTTCGTCGTAGTGGCGGAGGACTGTACATCTTCGAATCAGGTCTTTCAGGGCATCGAATGACTGCTGATGGCGTGGCGACCATGTCCATGTCACATCTTTCCGAAGGAGTTGGTATAAGTCGTTGGCCACGGTAGCTCTTTGTTCCAAGAACCGGTCGTAGAACGTCAAGAGTCCTAGAAAAGCCTGTAGCTCCTGCTTGTTTGTTGGAGCTCGTGCTTCTGTGATCGCTCGCACTTTGTCCTCGGTAGGGTGAATGCCTTCCGCATCAATTCGGTGTCCCAGAAATTGCACCTCTGGCACCGCAAAACAGCACTTCACTTTGCTTATGCGCAAATTTGCGTTTGATAGCCTTTCGAGAACGAGCTCTAGGCGCACTGCATGCTCTTCAGTGGAAGTGCCACTGATGATGACATCGTCAAGGTAGACACAAACTCCTGGGATGCCCTGAAGCACTGTCTCCATGAATTTTTGAAATATGGCCGGGGCTGCAGCTACGCCAAAAGGCAGTCGCTTGACTTTGTACAAGCCTTTCAGTGTGTTAATTGCCAATAATTCAGCAGTTGACTCGCTCACCTTCAGCTGCTGATACGCCTGGGTGAGGTCCAATGTGCTGAAGACTCTTGCGCCACGCAGTACACTGAATACTTCTTCAGGTGTCGGTAGCGGGTAAGAGGACGCTTTAGTCGCAAGATTGACGGTGCTCCGGTAGTCTCCGCAGAGGCGTATGGTTCCGTTCTTCTTGCGAACTACGACAAGTGGTGTGGCCCATTCTGAATGCTGCGTCGGCTCGATGACACCTTGCTGCTCCAGTTTGTCCAACTCTTTTTCAACTGAATCTCGGAGAGCAAACGGCACCGGCCTGGCCTTCAGAAATTTGGGTTGCGCGTTGTCCAACAACTCCAGTGTGACCGGGGGCCCTTCGTTTCCTGGAATCTCTTCCGAGAATACTCTTTCGTATTTCTCTTGCAGTTGCTCAACCATGTTCTGGCTCGGCGTCTGGTGTATGCCGCATATCATCACGCCTAGTGGAGAAAACCAGTTTCTCCCTAGAAGGCTTGATCCTGTGCCCTTCACAACAAGCAGAGGTAGCGTATGGGTCTGGCCGTTGTAGTTAACCTGCACGTTGGCAGAGCCCAATAGTGGCAGATTCTGTCCTGACCACGTTCGCAGGTGCGTGTCGTCTTGTTGCAGGGCGGGTGCGTCAGATGGCCATGAAGTTCGGAACGTGTCCTCACTGATCAGAGTACAGGCTGCGCCGGAGTCCACCTCGAACTTAATCAGCTGGTGATGTACGCTTACTTCTGTAAAAATCTTCGGTCGCGTGCCGAGATTCATGGTGTTCAGGTCGTACAACACAGATGGTGTTGCTGATGTTGTTCCATGGAGATCAGATAGCGGCGTATTCTCTGAGGCGTTGACGCTGTGATTAGGCTGGGAAGGTGACTTTATCTTGGCAAGTCTCCGTTTCGTAATGCATGCTCTTTCGATATGCCCTCGCTTGTGGCAAAAATTACACGTGGCTGACTGGAATCGACATCCCTGGGGGTTGTGTTGGTCGTCACACCGCCAGCAGCGTTGTGCCTTTTTGACCGATTTTACAACAACAGAAGGCTTGCGCACCTGGTTGCTTGTCTGGTGTACCGGCTCGGTGTTCCGGCGAATCCCTCTCTGCTGGTGACCGGCGCTCTCCGCTCGAACGGCGATGTCGTAAGCTTTGCTGAATGTGAGGTCCTTCTCAGCGAACAGGCGCTGCTGCAGTGACTCGTCACTCAGTCCGCACACAAATCTGTCGCGTAACATCACGTCCAAGGGAAGCATGGTGGTGTTAGCCGAAGAAGCTGCGTCTCCCTCCTGCCCGGTAGCTGTTGTCGACAGCGTTCCAAAATTGCAGTCGGCAGCGAGCTTCTTGAGCGCGGCTACGTAGGCGCTCACAGTTTCTCCTCCCAGTTGATCTCGTCGTTGGAAGCGAGCCCGGCTGTAGACCTCGGATGGCCTTGGGTCGTAGTGCTTTTGCAGCGCTTTTACGATGTCGTCGTAAGACACTGCCGCTGGTGTGCTTGGCTGAATAAGGGCGCAGACAGTATCGTAGGTCTGCTCCCCGCACAGCGTCAGCAGGTTGGCCCTCTTCAAGGCTGGGTCTGTGATGTTGTTAGCTTCAAAGTAGAACTGAAGGCGTCCAACCCACGATGACCACGATGAGCCGTTGAATTCTGGTATCTGATTGGGAAACCCTCGCGTAGCCATGGCTTGTCAATAGCGTTGCGTAGCGCGGGTCGAATCCACTTTCTCGTCGCCACTGTCGTGTCCGGTCGCTGTGTTGAATGCAGCGAAAGACGCGCACGGTACTTTAAGACTTCGTTTATTTAAAGCCGATGAGGGTGCGACCAGCGTCGACCGAGGCAGGAGCCGAACTGGCCGCCCGAAGAAAGGAGGGAGCGGAGAAGCGTCCACGGGAGGGAGTGGCTTCCCAAAACAGGAGGAGGATGCGGGGGCGCACACACACAAAAGCAATAAGGGGACACAACACTTTGTATAGGGAGGGCATAGAATATACGGACTAAAGATTTTATTGTTTGCTCGTTTTCATACTGGACAGAGGAGCTGCAAATTTTGAAAATATTTGTGTCAACAGCGGCGCTCAAACAGCCCCTATACGCTAGCTATCGCCAGCCTCAGCTATCTCGACATCTGATTTCCAAGAAGTCACACCGCCATTTAATATGCTCACGAAATGATAGCTAGCATTCTGGAGACTACTTTCATAACTGGAAAGCTACGACGCGTACTGGCCGTGAAACGTGGCCCTGCACGTGTTCATATCGTCTTCTTGCGCTTACTTGCCGTTTAACTTGGATTCTTGGTTTTACAACGATAAGGTTACAGAGGACTTTCTCTAGAGTAAACGGCTTCGCAGTCGTATGTCGTTAAAGAAGACCTGCGCTGATGTCTTCGTCCATGAAAATGCTTTCAAGGAAGCAGGCGCACTAAAGAATGTGCCCGGAAGGTTTATGAGATGAAGGTTAGTCTGGCCAATGGAGACATGTAATTCAAGTTGCCCATTTCCCCACCATGTGGCCCGGGGAGTGGCCTACGAGCAGAAAAGGCGATACGTGGACACGTGATCCACGTGGGTGTGGCTCATGTGAATCTTTGCATGTGAATCTTGTGAATCTTGCACCGTTTGCAAGTTTGCACCGTAAGGAAAGGTCTGCTGGTGCATGGGTGCAATCGAGAACTTGTCTTTTGTGGGCACGCGATCTACAAAATCTCTGCTCCACCATAGGCTTCGAAGTCTGGACTACGAGAAGAAGAATTCAGGGGGCACTTTGGCTCTCTAAAGTGCTGCAAGGCGAAAGCGTTCCCTGGTTCACTGTTTGTTTTTCTTTATTTTTTATTTTTAACAACGTACTTTGTTTTTATTTTATTTTTTGTTTCTCTCACTATTTCTATTTTTTTATTTCCGTTTTTTTATTTTAATTTTTTTGTCTTCCTATTTTCAGTTTTTATTTATTTTATTCTATTTATGAGACACATGCATTCACTAGATGAGCCTTTATTCATGCTCAAACCCTGAGCTTTCGTTGCCGCAGGTAACGGGCATTTACAAAGAATTGGACTTTGTACCGGATTGGTTTCCTCTCCTGATGCGCTGTATATGCTTACCAGCCTTTTAGTTAAAATATGTTACTATTATGTTTCTGCCACGTAGCGCCTACCCAGGTGCTCTGTAAATAGTTGTTTGTGTGTGTGTGTATACACACACACACATATATGTATATACATACTTTCTGTACAAAACCATGTAAATAAATACAGTGAAAAAAGAAAAGCCTTCGTTGCGGAGTGGTAGCGTCTCCGCTTCAAATGCCAAAGGTCGTGGTTCGGTTCCCAGCCTCGACGCAGTTTTTTTTAAGTAGTGACGCCGAAACGCGGACAAATCTGCCGACGCGACTTATTTTTGTTTTTCTTGTTTTTATTTCTTATTTTTGCTTTATTTTTTATTTCTTTTAGTCTATTTATGAGACCCATGCATTCACTAGATGATCCTTTATTCATGCTCAAACCCTGAGCCTTCGTGGTGGAGTGGTAGCGTCTCTGCTTCAAATGCCAAAGGTCTTAGTTCGATTCCCAGCGTCGACACAGTTTTCTTTAATTAGTCACGCCGAAACGCGTACAAATTTGCCGACACAGCTGCTAACGACAGTACGAGGCATTAAAGGCTCTCGCCTTAAAACGTCTTACACGGTCACATGGTCTAGGTGGGCCTAGAAACGGGCGCTGTTGTGGAGGAGCTATGAGGACTGCGGCAATTGGGAGCCTTAAGAATGCTCCTAAGGTCAGCATGCCCACATACGGCACTGCATTCTTCAAGATATATGTTTATATCGTTGTTTTGTTTTTGTCATGCCGAAAGAAGCAATTAACATTACGTGCATGTAAGTTTAAAGAAATAGCCTCATTTTTAACAAAGGGAATGTGTTGAATCGTCTTGTTTTACTTTTTTTTCCTCTAGGACTTTGTCTGCAATAAAACATGCTCAGGGTCTAGTCGATGCGTTAGCTTTGTGTAGACGAAGCGCAAAAACCGTAGTCCCTAGACGAGAAAAAAATTTTTCTCGTCTATTTCTCGCCTCGTCATTTTGCAGGAAGCGAAGTTTCGCGTGTCATTTTTTGCAGCTCCCATGCCTCTTCATGCTTCACACTGCGACCAGATGGCTTGGCTATTTGGACGCAACCTTCTTTGGTGAAACCACTGTACATTTGTTTGCGCCCCTCACGCATAGTTGTTGAGCGTTCATAAGGAGTAAAGGAATATGTCGCGCACCAGGGGCCTAGCCGGAGGGGGAGGGGGGTGCTTATGGAGCTTCACCCCCCTCCCCCACCCCCACCCCCACCCCCACCCCCGCCCCGAAATTTTTTTGAACTGTCACGCACCGGTGACCAAAACAACCACCGGCGCCGGAAGTCATTCTGGATTTTGTCATTTTGTCACCTAGAATGTCTTTTTCAGACTAGAAAAGACATTTTGGCGCTAACATTGCTAACTCGGGTTGGATATCGTGGCAACGCCCATGCACTTGGAGTCATGTCACGCAAGGAGCCCCATCCTAACACAAACTTTCAAGGGAGTATCGATGACAAGCGAGCTGGCGCGGCATCTCACGGCGACTGCGGAATCTACGGAGCCACGTATTTTAATTCCGAAACCTAATGGGTATGAAGTTCTCATAAACTTTTGACACGAAAGCTGCACTGAGATTTCAAAAGTCGTGCTTTTGTTTTTGGAATCGACAACCTCAATTAATTTATTATTCTTATAAACTTTTGACGCCAAGGCTGCACTGACTTTTTCAATCTCGTACATCGGACCATACGAGATCGAGCGGCCGTGGCTAAGTGATGCTCGCACCTGGTAGATGCGAGCCTCGATAATCAGGCCAATAGGTTGGTGAAAGCTGGTTTCCCGATTACTGTCATTGCTGCTGTAGCAGAGAAGGTTAGTTTGGTTTGGTTTATGGGGTTTAACGTCCCAAAGCGACTAAGGCTATGAGAGACGCCGTAGTGGAGGGCTCCGGAAATTTCGACCACCTGGGGTTCTTTAACGTGCACTGACATCGCACAGTACACGGGCCTCTAGAATTTCTCCTCCAAAGAAATTCAACCGCCGCGGCCGGGATCGAACCCGCGGCTTTCGGGTCAGCAGCCGAGCACCATAACCACTGAGCCACCGCGGCGGCTGTAGCAGAGAAGCTCCTTCGGAAGCTGAAAGCCAGACCGTGCCTGGAGGGTGGCCGGTCAGAGAAAAGAAGGCCAGCGGTGCTGCCCTACCTTCACAGGAGGAGGAGGAGGAGGAGGAGGAGGTAGAAGAGGAAATGCAGAGAGGTTAACCGGAAGGATAATCGGTTTGGTACCCTACACGGCGGGAATGGGGTGAGGGGATAAAAAAATGAAACATAAAAGAGAGTAGCAGAAAATTGAAGTCACTATGAAAAGTCAGCGTTCGTTGAAGTCACAGCCTATCGTGCAGGCCAGAAGTTCGCAAGAAGCGGAGCAGTGCCTTGGAGGCCTTCACGGCCGACAATCGCCGCGGCCAGTGGCCGAGAATCTTCATTTCCGTCAGTGGGCGTGGATCTAGACGCTCCAGCGCACGGCTTAGAGACTGCCTTTCGCAGTCACAAAGGCAGGGAAGTCACAAATAATGCGGGTTATAGTCTCGTCATACCCGCAGATGGCACATGCAGGGCTATCAGCCATACAGATTAAGAAATAGTAACGGTTGGTCAAAGCTACACCAAGCCAGAGGCGACACAGCAAAGTTTCTTCACGTCGTGGTAGGCCTGATGGAAGCGGGAACTTCAGATCTGGGTCCAAGGATTTTAAACGTGAATTGCAAAATTGCCGGAATTGCACGCGGCAAGCGTGATGTCCAGCGCAAGTACGCGAAGCCTGTCCGCTGCGTCTCATCTCGAAATGGGGATCGACACAAAATCGCCGTCGTGGTGAACAGTTCGCGCGACCTCATCCGCGTGGTGATTGCCTGCTATGCCGCTGTGCCCCGGTAGCCATTGGTAGATAATATCATGTCCTCCACATGTTTCTCACAATGTGAATAATGTGACGAAGCGGTACGATGTGCCGGTGGTGCTCTCCGCACCGTGTAAATTGGCCTTATTATGCCCGCTTGTCTTGTCCGAACGGAAAAGTACGCAAGTATGCGTGAAGCGTCTTGCCAACCCATATGTCAGGTGTCGGACTGACGTTGTATATGAGGTTCCCCTAACGTGTGCCGCCGCGGTGGCTCAGTGGCTATGGTGCTCGGCTGCTGACCCGAAAGACGCGGGTTCGATCCCGGCCGCGGCGGCTGGAATTTCTTTGGAGGAGAAATTCTAGAGGCCCGTGTACTGTGCGATGTCAGTGCACGTTAAAGAACCCCAGGTGGTCTAAATTTCCGGAGCCCTTCACTACGGCGTCTCTCATAGCCTCAGTCGCTTTGGGACATTAAACCCCATAAACCATACCAAACCAAACCCTAACCTGTGGAAGGGCATACATCGGTCAGACGGGTCGATGTTTAAATGACCGCTTAAAGGAACACCAGCTTTCTATGAAGACAAGTACAGGGTCGAATTTAGCCCTGCACTGCGGTGCTTGCCCGCAGGCTACACGCGACAAGCCATGCCTACCTTCGCTAACGAAAACAAAAATTTTAAAGAGAAGCAGAGATCAGGGGCGCTATGCCGGAAGGCCCGAGTTTGGCGCTCGCCCGAGTTTCATCCGAGTTTGCGATGACGGCAGTCAGTGAACGAAGATAGCGCGGAACGTGCGCAGGCAGCGGACAATAAAATGTAGAGATAAAGCCTCGTAGAGACGATACAAGCGCACCCTGCGCGCCTGTTTCACACTTCAAACACCATACACTGCACAATACCAGGCCGCAGCGCTACCTGAAGTTATCAGCGCCATGTCAGCAATCGCGAAAGCGTGATTTCTCTGCTATCTATCTGCACACTCGCCGCTAGCTTTTTGACACGCCTTTTCGGGCGTGTCAAAGGCGTGTCTTCTCTTTCAGGCTCTATCTGTCTCTCCATTTCCGAAGACGAACAGTGCGCACTAGGTGCACTCTTGTATCAACCCTTTCTCTTTTCTCGAATACGTTAAAAGGCAACAGATAATATTATGAACATTTTGTACATTTCCAAATTTATTTTAAAATTAGAATCCAATGAAGCGTTGTTGAAAAGCATAGCTTTAGGAAATTAACAAAGATTTGACACTTTCTGCCGCTAGTGGCGATAGTGAGGTCATTGCTTGCAGCGTGGCTTGCATACGAACTAGAGCGGCAGCCCACCGTGCCGCAAACGAGAGCTCCAGCGCTGACACGCCGCCGGTAGCGCTGCCTTCCACTGGAAAGACTGGGCAACTACTACACGCTAAATCTGTCCAATTTTTCGGCCATTGCGATAATATATTTTATTGTGTCGTATATAAAAATATAACAGTCATGCATCTTCTGGCTTGCATAATAAACAACAGCAAAAAACTGAACTGCACTGCACCCCCCGAGTCTCTGCTGCTCTCTGCAGTGACCTCAGGTGGAGTTCTCCGCTGCTACGGCCGCTGCCGCGCCCCGCTATGGCCAACCATTGCGTTTAGTACGCTCTTGGCGAATCCCAGCGGTAGAAATTGGCCGTGCGAGCGGCTGTGATGCGGTGTGGGGAAAAAATTGCTGTTTGGCTGTATTCAATGATTCATTACGTATGCCTGTTGTGCGTGACGCCTCTTTAGTGCACTGCGGATGCGAAGAGCGTGCTACCCAGCGACACAACTCATCCTATGGAATCAGACGATGACTAAAAGCTGTGAAGGTGGTGGCGCGCGTATCTGCGTAGTATTTGTTTACGGCGCGCACTTCAAGGTTTTGCGGACTGGTTTTGTCACTAACGTCGATCGCCGTTGTATACCGCAGTGACATCGCAATAATATCGTTCGGGCAGATGAGGGACCCTGTTTGCAATAATGGAATCGAACTTATAACAGAGAAAGGTGTTACGGTTGTGAAGTACGCAGTGCTTGCGTGCTGGAAATTACAAACTCTTTCTTGCACTGGGTCTAGAGCAGCGACCGTTTGTCGATCGGATGTGTTCGACACATTGATGCTGAGCTTTATCACCGATGAAAGCACGGCCAAGCCAAACACCTGTGATGCCATGTTGTTAGAGTAGGACGGGCTCCAAGCGCCGTTTCGTCGTCGTGGTCCGTGTTTGACGCCTTGCAAGCAGGTGTGACGCGCCGTCAGCGTTGTGCTGTGTCTTACGTGGTTGCAACAGGCTATAGTGTTGTGCAATCTTGGTATGGGAGCGAAGAAATCGGCGGCTGTCGCCACGTTGCGTGTCCTTCGCACAGGTGCTTAGATTAATCAGCGATGACATCCGTTTTGCCTGTTATAATTCGATGGTCAACATCGTCGATGTCTGTCAGCAATCAGCACAGCCGCGCAGCATACCTGTAGCCGGCAGGGATGTTGGGAGTGGCCCACCCATAGCGCGTACAACTATAATTTATGTACGGCATGCCGGGGGCGTGAACAATGGTTTTGATTGACAGGTGAACTCGGAGCTAAACTCGTGAACGGTGAAGTGCCCCGAATTCATCTCGGGACTGTCATGGCGGCAGCAGCAGCAGCCTGGCTCATCGCTTTCTCTGACGGCAAATGTCAGTACGGCCGGCTGGACCCGTTTACTGCCATGGCCGAGGACGAATTCCAGCGACATTTTCGCCTCTCCAAAACATCGGTACGATGGTTGTGTAAAGAGTTAGGCGACGACCCACGCCTGCGGAGAGTGCGTACCGGGCCTCATTCGCTTTCGGTCGAAGAGCAAGTCCTCTGCGCCCTCCGGTTGTTCTCGACCGGGAGCTTCCAGGGGAGCGTCGGCGCAGACCGCTTTATTGGACGCCACCAAAGCACTGTGAACCGCTGCGTGAGGGACGTCTCCGACGCCCTTATCGACGCGGCTGTGCAGAAGCGGTGCCTCGCTTTCCCCACGACTGCGGCCGAGCGTGCGTATGTTAAGGAGCGTTTCCTTCTGCGCGGCGGCATCACAGACGTCGTGGGATGCGTCGACGGGACCTACATTGGCGTAAAGGCTCCTTTGAAGTCCAGCCCTGACGTGGCGAAGGCCAACAATTTCACGAGGAAGGCACATATTGTATTGAACACAATGGTCGTAAGAATGCAGTGTTTTTGCTTTCATGCATGTCACGGTAATGGAATTTTCTCCCATTTATTAGTGATAGTGGTCCGTGTACTGTGCAGTGTCAGTGGATGTTAAGGAACCCCATATGGTTGAAGTTAATGGCAGCCCTTCACCATGGCATTCCTCATCGCTTGAGTTTCTTTGGGGCATTAAACCTCAAAAACCGCTTCCGTTTATCAGTAACTGAGCAGTTTTACACACAGTGTAGATATTTTTTTTTACCTCATGTTTGCGCACGTAATAGCTGCAGGGACTTTTCCAGCTATATCACGCATTCATTTTAATGGGTTTTTAAACGGTAGCATTTGTGTCATTTGGCAGATTGCATTCTTATGCAATATTCATAACCGCAAGTCGCAATAAATGTTTCACTTTGGCTGAAGTGGAAAAGCTCCTGCCCGAAGCACTGGCGTCAGTAAGCCAGGAAGACTGGCAAAACTGTTGTGTTCATGTGGAGAAAGTTGAGGCTGAAGCATGGCAACGCGATATGATTCTTGACGCTGAAATTGAACCGGTTGTCTTCAGCATTTCTGACTCGTGCAACTCCTCCTCTGATGAGTCGAGCATCGATTCCAGTGATGAAGACTTGAGTGGCATCGAGGAACTTGTCTGATTTCGAATTGATGTGTAATACACATGCTTCCGAGGAAAGAGAGAGGACTCATCGGCTTGCTGTGATCACCTTTGTGCATATGTGGGTGGCAGTGTGAAATATGTGTGCATGTGGGTGTGTGTGTTGATCAATCTACCGAGGAAATTGTTACATTTCCATCAAATCATTGCATCATTGCAATTCGTTGCATCAAATTGTATCGGGCAGTAACTTGTAGTGCAGGTGGTCATGTTAATAGTGTCTGTAAAAAAAGTAGAATTTGTAAGGGAGTGCAAATAGTACTTTTTCCAATTAGAATAGGTATACTGGTACACGTGGTCAATGTGTGCTGTTTTTGGAAGATTAATTGCAGGAAAATACGGTGCAGTTTAATGAAGCGTTGTGTCAATTATTCGGAAAGTATCTGAAAATTTCAGAACAAATTGGATTCATTTAAAATAATTTGGAACATATACTGTTTGATTCGTTCGACTAACTGAACAGAAATTTATTCAGTTATGCTGTCCAAAAAGTTGGAACATTCACAAACCCCTAGGCATTGTCCTCACTTTGTGTGTGAGGGTTGGGAATGGTATGTATGGGTGTCTGATCTTCATGTCCTGAAAAGGGATTCCTGGTTTGGTTTTGTCTTGCATTACTGTCAATCTCTGGTCGGTTTGACATGTTATGCAGTGCCAGCGTTGAGGTAGCCAGTACTGTATGTTTTGTCCTTAATTTTTCGGAGGTGTGAATGATTTCAAGCTGGCTCTTGCTCAGTTGAGTGTGAATTTGTTTCGAGTCACGTCTTTGTTAGTACATTGGTCAAGTTTTCGTTTTGTCAAATAGCGTTGTTCGATGGCTCCACATTTTTTTCTCAGTTTTGGAACACTTGACTGATTCTGTGCTGGTGTACGTCCACTGCACGTGTACTTTAATTTGTATGCACTGTGATCCATGGCACTGGCTGTTTCCAGAATAAACCATTTCTCGCAAACACTGGGGGTGAGTATTTTTTATTGTCGTGTCTCATTTATTGTTTGCTCTTTCGAAATATTTTTTCCTAGCATTGTACAACTTTTTCTGCATTCTTACTTGACGCTCCCACAGCTTGGAACTCTTTGTACCTGGCTGCATGAAAATCCTGCCTGAGCACCTTCTGCTCTTCTAGGAGAGCAGGGAAATCGAGCCGAGCTGACTCTTGAGGCAGTACTATTTGCTGTCACTGTGGAAATCAACACTATGTTCAAAATTTAACAGTTAACACGGGAAAACAGGCCATATCGAGGTGGTGTATGCATGGTGTATGGTGTATGCGGTATGCATTAAATAAACAGATGCATGCTGTTCATTTCAGAGCACGGCATTTCAGAACACGGCTGAACAAAACGAGTTTTCTCATTCAAGTCACGCGAAATTCAACTTGTGATGAAAAAAAAATGCGCGAAAAAAAAGTTCAACCGTGCGGGATTTGAACCCTCGCACTCTCATTGCCTGTCGACTTTCCGGAGCGACGCGTTAGACCACACGGCAACAAAACAGCTCGGAGTGACACCCCTCATTTTCTTTTTTTGCGGACTACTTCCGTAGCCTTCACAGTTGCACACATGGAGGAAGGAAAACTAAGGAGAGGCCCTTCGTATTCCCAATGCATTGGCGAGAATGTGGCGGAAGTGACGTCAAATTTTAGGCTTAAAAAGTCGGGCCACTAGCAACGTTGTCGTTGTTGCTAAGAAAACTCGGGCCACTAGCAACGGCGTACGGCGTCGTTAGCGTCGTTGTTGCTAGGGGCCCGAGTGTTTCTCGGTGGCGGTGGACGGGCTTTCGGCACGGTGTGTTCGGCCTTGCGTGTTAAAGTCTACATGCCTGGCGTCGTGACGTTACGCACGCATCTAGGATTGCTTTTAAATGCGGCAAATGACCGCTCATTTGATATTTTGTTCGTCAAACTTGGTGTCGTTACGTGGAGCGATCGATGCATTGAAATGAATCTCGCGAAAAGGTGGCACTCCGGAACCGCGCTTCGACACGCGAAGAAGCGTTGATTGTTTTGATCAGCGAACTTTCGCACCTCACCAAACAGCACAGAAACATGAAGCTAATGAAGCCGCTCTCGGCGATGCTGAGCTGCGTGTCGAAGGCCACACGGCGGGTGTACGGGTAGCCCGAGGAGGATGGTGAGCTGAGCTATAAGCGGCGCGCAATGTCGTCTTTCTTCGCCTGGCGTCGGAAAAGGTTCACCGCACCTGTGAGCCGGTCTGTGTCTAGGTGCGTGTTTGCGGGGAGGGAGGTGTAGGAATGTAGCGGCGAGCGGCGCGGTTTTTTTTATACCTTTCTTTTACGAAGCGCTTGCGAACCGCGCGCGATACCCGCCCCGTAGCTCGGTGGAGAAGGAAGATAGTGAGGAAAGCCGAGCCAACTTCCGGTTGCGGGGCGGCTTCACAAAAAGTGACGTCAGGGCCTCTCCTTAGTTCTTTCCTTCCTCCATGGTTGCACATGATGTAGCGTTGGTAGCGTTCCCTCGCGGTGCAAAGCAAAATTTAATAATGTATGACTGACTCTTATGCGCTTTAAATCGAAATCTTGTACACTATAAAATGCTTATAAAGGTGTACTAAGTGCATTATAAAATTCAACAAACCTCGTTTGTCTAACTGCACACGCAATGCACTTGGTGGAGCGACACACAAATGAAAAGTGCACCGGCGGTTGGCTCACGTGACCCGTTCTTTGTAGACCGCCCAAGAAGCCCATGAGGTGGCGCCGATGTGATGATAAAGCACGGAATATATCCACATAACCCAATGAAGCTGGAGGAGTGACGAGGGTGGGATTTTGTCTTGCTACCATTAGTTCACTCATCTGAGGGCGTCGCCAGAACTCGGGAAGATTCCGAGTTTCAGCAAACTCGGGCCTTCCAGCATAGCGCCCCAGGTCGCACGTGAACTTGCCGAGACGCTTTTCGTCAATAAGCGTGGGGATGATTATGTAAGTGACCGTTCGAATAATCTTTATCAAAAAGAAGGTTGATATCTGAACTGCGCATGGTTCTAGATATGACGCTTTCATATCAATTCAGTCGCGAGTCTGCACTTGTGTTTACCTTCACGTCCTTGTTTTTGTGTGCGCAGTATACTTTGAAGGCAAATCAACACACTCTCAGACAAGTTCACAAAGCACGCAACGAGGACCGATGAGACGAAGCGTTGTGGTGATTCATTTGTGCCGTCATGCCACATAAGAGAATGTTATCCATTTTATCTTCGCACTTCTAATGTATATTTTTCAGAACTCCTAGTTTATACATGTGCTCGCTGTTGCGACTAAAATTTCGGTGCAATTACTCGCAATGCATGACCGGTGACAGCTGCTGCTGCGTAGTACACTGGAACGAAGAACAGCGTCATTGAGATTTTCCCCTGGACGTTGCATATGTACAAAAATGTAAAGGTTCTTGAACAACATAGATTCATTAAAACATTTGTTCTCTACTTGCTCGTTTCATGGCCTTTAAGTTTATCATATCAGCGGCATGCACTGCTTTGCTGGTTTCGGAACGACGTAGTTCTAGACTTCGTGTGATATTTTCTTTACGTATTAAATACGCAAAACCAGGAAAGCATTGATATCAGTTATTTTTGCCATGACTTTTAAGACATACGAATACATTCTTTTATTTAAAAAAAAATACATATTTCACTTGTCTAAACAGTACGTTGCAGTACCTAATACAAAAGGACATTTTCAATGGCAATGCAGTTATTATTCTTGGGTTTGATCCCTCCACAAATTTTATGAGGAGGCCGCGCTGCAACATGAGCCCCCCCCCCCCCCCTTCACCCCGAACAATATTTCTGGCTGCGCCACTGGCTAATACAGAACAACTCTCATTGTTAAAGCGCGAAAAGGCAAGTTTATATTGAGACACATTAACAGCGAGATAGACAGGGGGCTTAGATGGAAGTGAGGACTAAAGGAAGGGCACTATAAATACGAAGCGCAAAAAAAAAAAGCGCATCCGATAGAGGAGAAAAAAACGACGCGTTTGTCGCGTCGTCTTTCTCTTTTATGGGCAGGTTTTTTTTTTTGTGCTTCTTAGTCCTCACTGGAATCAGAAATATTTAAAAACTGCAAGCTTCTTGGTCCTCTCTGCATTTAACTATTCAATTAATCAGTTTGTCTACTGCTTTACACTAAACAGCGCGATATCTCCAACCAAAACTTTTAAATTAAAAAATCTCGACATTTCGCATCCGCTCGGCTCCTTCTTCACGGGTGACAACGAGACGATGGCTTGCGTCACTTCGAAAACGGCAGCTCAGGAATATATTGGGATGTGTGGAACAATAATATTCATCATCATCATCATAAGCCTGACTACGCCTACTGCAGGGCAAAGGCCTCTCCCATGCCTCTCCAATCAACCCTGTCCTTTACCAGTTGCGGCCATCGTATCCTCGCAAACTTTTTAATTTCATCCGTCCACCTAACTTTCTGCCGCCCCTTGCTACGCTTGCCTTCTCTTGGAATCCACTCCGTTACCCTTAAGGACCAGCGGTTAGCTTGCCTTCGCATTAAATGCCCTGCCCAAGCCCATTTCTTCCTCTTGATTTCGACCAGGATGTCATTAACCTTCATTTGTTCCATCCCCCACTCCACCCGCTCCTGATCTCTTAACGTTGCGCCTATCATTTTTTTTTCCATAGCTAGCTGCGTTGTGCTTAACTTAAGCTGAAGCCTCTTTGTTAGCCTCCACGTTTCTGCCCCATAGGTGAGTACCGGTACGATACAGCTGTTGATTATTTTTATCTTGAGGGATATTGGTAAACTGCCATTCATGATCTGAGAGATCGTGCCATATGCGCTCTACCCCATTCTTATTCTTCTAGTTATTTCGCTCTCATGATCTGGATCAGCGGTCACTACCTGCCCTAAATAGACATATTATCTTACTACTTCCAGCACCTCGCCACCAATTGCGAACTGCTGTTCCCTTGCTAGACTGTTTAACATTACTTTGGTTTTCTGCATCTTAACTTTTAGCCCCACCGTTCTGCTCTGCCTGTCTAACTCATTGATCATGCTTTGCAGTTCATGTCCTAAGTGACTTAACAAGGCAAATGCCGTCAGCGAATCGCAGATTGCTCAGGTATTCTCCATTAACTCTTATCCTCAACTGTTCCTATTTCAGGCCCCGGAATACCTCCTGTGAACAGGCGGTGAATAGCACTGGCGAGATTGTGTCTCCCTGCCTGACACCTTTCTTTATTGAAATTTTACTGCTTAATTTATGGAGAACTATGGTAGCTGTGCAATTGTTATCAATTTCTTACGATATTTTCACGGAACACTCTTCTATACCTTGATTCCGCAATGCCTGCATGACAACTTAGGTTTCCGCTGAGTCAAATGCTTCCTCGTAGTCAATGGATGATATATATAGGGGCTGGTTATATTCTGCGCATTTCACCTGACTGATAGTGTGAATATGGTCTATTGTCGAGACCGTAATGTTGAAACAATGAACGACAATCTCACAGGTATCGTTACGGAGTGCGCCGTAGAAGTAAACGGTAGGATGGTTCGACAGGATACCGGCAAGCTATCTCAGGAGTCTAAAAATCTGATTAAGAAACGTCAAAGCTGAGGACGTCTAACTCCACAGACAGAATAGAACTAGCAGAGCTGTCGAAGTTAATAAATTAGCGCAAGGTAGCCGACATCAGCAAGTTTAACATGGAGAAAATCGAGCATGCTCTAAAGAGCGGAGGTAGCCTAGAAGCAGTGAAGAGAAAACTAGGCATAGATAAAAACCAGATGTATGCGCTAAGAGACAAAGAGGGCAATGTCATTAGCAATATGGATACGATAGTTAAAGTAGCCGAAGCGTTCTACACAAATCTATACAGTAGCGAATGTATTCAGAACGTTACTGAGAGAGGCAGTAGAGCACAGCAATGGGACATCCCGCCAGTAACGAAGGAGGAAGTAATGAAAGCCTTAGGAGCATTGCAAAGGGGGAAAGCAGCTGGTGAGGATTAGGTAACAGCAAATTTGTTGAAGGACGGAGAGAGATTGTGCTAGAAAAACTAGCTACCCAGTATACGCAATGCCTTGCGACCTCGAGCGTACCAAGAGCTTGGAAGACCGCTAAAATTAATTCATAAGAAAGGAGACGTCAAGTACTTGAAGAATTACAGACCGAGCAGCTTACTGTCAGTTGTCTACAAGGTATTTACTAAGGTAATCGCTAATAGAGTCAGGGCAACCATAGACTTCAATCAACCAAATGATCAGGCAGGCTTTCGTAAAGGAACAATAATATTAACCGAAATAAAATTACAATGAAATAGGTAAAGGGGAAATGCACTTACAAATCACTTCAAAACTCGACTTTTGAGAGTTAACAAATGCGTCAACAGCAGAAGAACTCATTGGCACGCCAGCAAAGTATATGAACAGACGGTTACTCTAGGAAACAGATTATTATTTTTAATTGAGGTGATTCTTTGGTTGTCGTATTGTTTTACTGTGGCTAGTACGTACGTGGAGAAAATTTTAATAGATTGTGAAGGTAAATTGATTGGAATATTTTATGCATATGATATTTTAGTGTGAAAATTGCTCTGCGTCTTGACAGCGTTTGAAGGCTGGTCATATTTCTTTAGTAAGATGAGAATATGAACTGCAGTGGTAAGTTCTGAATAAGCTTTATAATACTAATGAGACGTTTCTGATGGCGACTCCACATTAAATCACCGCATTCTAATGTCGGCCGACCACGGCTTCTGTAAGCATTGTAGTTTTGATATCATGGGCAGCTTTTCGTAACCTCCTCCGGTTACGAGAGATGGTGTCGATATGAGGATGCCAGTTCAAGTTATTAATGATTACTACACCCAAATACTTAACGTTAATGCATTTAAGTACTTCAAGTTCGTCTAACTAGCATGGTAATTTTGAAGGATTTTTCTTGATAATAAACGCGCTAATCGTGACTGTTGTTGCATTAAGTTTGATCGCCCGCTTTAAACACCCCGACTGGATAGCTTTTAGTGACTCTTTTGTGTTTATGTTGGTTTAAACAATGCAATAATCTGGGAAACGTCTAGTGCTAACTGGTGGGACAACACAGAAAGATAAACCACCTCAAAGGTCATGTCGTTGTCAACTTAGACACGCACGCACGCACGCACGCACGCACGCACGCACGCACGCACGCACGCACGCATGGACGTGATGTCTCTCGCCGGGCCAAATGCGTACACTCGAGCAATACCTGCACACAAGAGAGCGGGAAAAGAATGGGAGACATGCGTCATGCCTCGCACACAAGTATAGGGTCTGCCAAAGACCCACCGCTTTTGGTTCGGGGTTTTGCGATGTGAATCATACTAAGCTACCAGCGTTCTAAATTGCTCGGAAGTGAGAGGCGCTCTCGCCATCATTCCTCCAGACGTGGGAACTTCCAGGGCTGGCACAAGAGACCCACAAAGTTTCTTGGACGCAATGTCTGTAGCTTGTATGTTAATTAACAATTTTTAACAAAGGCAATACATACTCGGTGCATCTATAGGCGCACACGCACAATCACTTCCACGGAGGAAAGGCAGCACTCTCGCACCCACGTAGGCCAGTATACTTGGGAGCTTCGGTTCTTGACCACACAGTTGGTACTCCAGCGCGGACACACGCGCGAACACGCTTGAGGGCGCTACAAGGATGTGTGCAGTAACGCTGCCGCAGGGAGTCGAGTTGCAGGAAGGCCTGCCGCTATGTTCCAAGATCTGCGGGTAAGTCGCTTCGCAACACCAGAAGGCAGTTTGGAGGCACCCCTTCTCCTCCCGGGGGTGGCTATACAATACCCTCTCAGTCGGATAACAGAACAGTCTGCGCTCAAGACATTAGCGGCTGGCCCCCTCGGGCTCATATATATTGGGTACGAGTCGAAACGAATTGGAACATTTCACGTCAGTGGGATCGCCGCTTCGCGAATAGTGTTGCAAGCGGCGCGTAAAAAACCGTCGCTCAACTCTGATCTCTGCGGGAGCATACAGGGTGTTTCATCTAAGATTTTACTCAATTTTTAAAAGTAGGCTTTTTGAGTTAGAAGAGCGCTCGTTTCTGCATAGCATTGTAAGCAGTGTAGTGCATCCGAATAAAACTAAGACGTGCTAACAAGAAGACTGGTTAACTAATATCGAATAGTTTTTTTAACTATTACTGTTACGCTTCTTAATTACTAAAAGGCGTGGGGCCCACCGTAAGTAATATCGATATCAGTTTTTAGAATTGCGCAAACGCGGCTACCTGTGACGCTGTGGCCCCACAAATTTTGGTTATTACGACGAGTTACGTGCGCAGGAAAGGTTGCTTTGCCCCAAAGCTGCACGAAAGCTCATGTATTTTGGCGCTGTGTAGCCAGAATTTCTTGGGCCACAGCGCCGAAGGTAACCGCGTTTTCGATATTCTAAAAACTGACATGAGTATTACTTACGGTGGGCTACACGCCTCTCAATAATTAAGAAGCCTAACAGTAATAGTTAAAAAGTTAACTATTCAATATTAGTTAACTAACCTGCTAGTTGGCAGGCCTTACCTGTATGATAATGCACAGCACCATTGACAGTGCTATGCGGAAGAAAACGCTCTTCTAAGTGAAAAGTCCTATTTTTAAAAATGGTGTAAAATCTTAAGTGAAACACCCTGTAGATACGAACACTGCTGTGCAGCTGTGTGGAGCATTCTAGGCACTTGGCCACGATCACCCGTTGTCGGGGGCCATCCACCTGGAGTACCTCATTTTTTTAAGGCCCCATACCCCCCGACATACCTTTTCCCCCCCTTCTTGACCATTTGTTTGTGTTTCTATCCAATTCCCAAGGTAGTGGCGATTTTCAGGAATTATACGAGGAGGCGCCACATACGAGCCAAGATGGCAACCGTAGAAATTACACCGTTTATGATGGGCCTGGGCGCGTTAACAAATTTCTTTGATTTCACGATTGCGTCACGCTTTTTCAGTGAATTTGAGCGCCTAGTTTTAGCTAAACACTTTGCATTACTCAGACAGATGCGATGGCAAACTGGAGATCGTGCTGTGTTAAGGTCTTCGTTCCTTGCTTTTATTTCTATGCAGCCTCGCTTCAGCACAAACACCGGCCGTTAAAACCAGCACCTGCTGTAAAATATCGTTTGTTTGCTCAAAGTACCGCTCAAGCGCTCCCATGCAAGCCTGCTCACGTGAGTACGCTGCGTCGTGAACTCGACAGCATCGAGTCGGAGCTCGCCCTCAGAGCGCGACGGCACGGGTAGTAGACGCAGACTCCTGCTACTGCTGTCACTTGGCGGAAATTCGATTTCCACGGCTGAAAGAGATCAAGTGATAATTACTGATGAGGTCTGGCGTGTATACTTACTCTCAGGCGGCTGGTTAACTCGACCTGCCTAGCAGTTTTACTTTCTTTTTTTCTTGTCCGCAGGCTCACACTGTCTCTATTGCGCTCGTTTCTCGCCGCTTCGGTCTCTTCGCTTTGAGGCTTTTTCTTTGCGGACCCTGAAACACAAGTGTTTAGAATAGAAATACCAAAAAGCGCAAATATAAAATGCAGAAAGGAATAAACAAATGCCTGCGCTTTAATTGCAGCATGTGTTGCGACAAGGTAAGCTTTTTGAGCATCACCGTTGCGTCATGGCAGAATTTACAACGACCTTGCATGATTATCAGCCTGGCTGTTCAATTAAAACCAGAGAAATCTAGATTGGCACCGAGTCCTAACCTGAAAGAAAGAAGTCGCCTCACTGAAAATGACGCGAATACACGGCCATCCACGCTGTGACTGGCTTGCCAATCCGCAGTTTCTGCGCCCAAAGCTGCCTTCTCTTCGGAATTCCAGCAGTGGTAAAGTGATGTAATGATAATGCCTGGCCTTTTCATCTCACTCACCTGCAAAAAGCTACGCAGTAGTTCTTCGGAACTTTGTTTTTGCCGCAACGCTCTGGAGGCGACATTCGAAAGTGCTTCCTACGGAGCAACAGCAGCACGCAGTGAAATCTGTCGAGTTCTCATTTGATGGGATCGCAGAGTGACCGACATATCTGCCGTCTACGTCGGGAAACTCGTCAATATTTTTATAGAAAAACTATGAAAACAACGTCTGAACACGCCTACGAAGCTCTCTCGAAGGCGCAAACAGACTCTTCCGTGCGCTGCCGGTCGATCGTAGACTAGTTCTTTGCGCGCCGCAGCGTTGCGTCGAATTCGCCAATACTTGCAGTTGCCATATCCACCCGAGACCCGAGGGACAAATTGCGACAAGGATTTTTTTTTTTTTGAACCCTCATGATGTGGTAAGATAAGTTCCGAAAAGGGATTAAAATATCTTTCGTTGGTTTTCGAGCTTTCGGCGGTGTGGTGAAAAATTTCTCGCATGGGAGAATCCTGACATTCCCGAAACACAGACGAAAAGCAGGATCGCCTCTTCGCTGAAACGCGTGCTTACGTCACATGCCTGAAGAGCTTAAAAGTGCTTCGCCGCCTGTTTAAGCGCATGTTAATCCGCTTGCTTTTCTTCTCTCTCATTTTGACCGCCATCGGAAAACTTGCTCGCACTCGCTTCGATATATTAGGGGGGTCCCGAAGAGGAGGGAGATGATACGACTTTGACCATACGCACCAGATAGGAGCACAGGTTCTGTAAGTGTCTGAAAAAGAGTTCTGAACTCCTTTCCATGGTTGCCTTGTTTGAGATTCCGTTCTCCAGTATTCCGTTCTCCAGACAATATTTGACAGCGCTCAACAGAAAACGCACCTCTCACTTGCCGCCGCGCGTTTTCTAGGGAATTTTGACGACGCATGCTGGCTGTGTTGGCTTGCAGAGCCAGCCTGCTTATCAGGTTCTCGGCAAGATTAAGGGGAGACGTGACAAAGCTATTTTCGTTTATTATGCCTAAAACGTAAGCAAATCTGGCATAGGTGTATAAATTTTAATGTTGGTTTCAGAACTGCATTTAATTTTAAGCTAGCTGGTATAGTCGTTGATTAGTTACAATTAGAGCCGCTGTAAAGTCCTCCCCAGAGAGTTCAATAATAACAGATACAGTGCAGAAGTTTTTATGCCAGCATGTTCGCAAAGGCTTGTTCTGTAAAATAAACTGGTGGTTCTTTTCTTAGATGCCCAGGAGTTTGTGGAAATAAAAGCTAAACTTTGGGACACATATTTACATGAAAGCGTTTCTAACAAAATTATCTTTCAAAAACTATTGCACGTGTGCATAGAGAATCCGAGCGCTTTATTGCATTTCTCAATGTCTCATGCGTCATGTGCAAAAAGGAGCACCAGTTCACATTTATTCCTTTCGAAATGCCAAAGGCGTGAGTGATATCAAAAGCAGAAAAGGTGAAAGCTGGGAAAATCAACCTAAGAGTTTATTCCCTCGTTTATCGCCTCGTATGCTCTTGCTTTTCGACAAATATCACATCTTAACGAACGGAAGCTATGATCATCTGATCTCTCCTCTTCATGATGCTTTACGACGACCACACAGAAAAAAAAGCGTCATTTTGTAAATTTGCACTGCATATTTATTTGTCATTTGTCGACACCACACAGATGAAGACCCGAGGATTACGGGAAAAAAATTGAGAAATCGAAAATTGTGAAAAAACACTGGCCATGTAAAGTTGGGGTGACGTCGCCGACTGTTGGCGAAATTTCGGCTTCGATTTCGGTATTCGAGCTCAGTGGTGATCGATAGTCAGGAGATTGAGTAGTAACGTCGGAGACCCTTTTTAGCGCACTTGTCTTCAGTGCGAAAGCTCTAATGCGGAGGTTCAAAGCCTTGCAGAAAGAGACCACATCAGTATCCGGGACTGGGAGCCGAACTCGCGGCGGCGCGAAGAGCCATGGTATTTATTACAGTGATGCAATGTTCTGTATACATGAACTATGTACAAACCATGAAGAAAACAATCGAAAATCTACGCAATGCGTAACACGCCACACTTAAAAAACGAAGCACGAGAAAAGACGCAACACAAGGCACATAACTGCTACAACAACATAATACAGCACACCTAAGCAACGATTAACTAGAAAAAGGGAAGCCGTAGCCGAACACACCTCGTGTTAAACTCCACCACACTCTCGCGCTGTGTTGTTGCTGTTGTTTATCCCAGTAAACAACAACACAGTGTGCATTTCAGAGCGACGTCTTCATCAACTTCCATCTGCTCCGTTCCGCGGCACTGCCCACAAGTTGTCTTCTACGTAGCACAAATCCGTGCTTCTGCACTGATTCGAATGTAGTAAAAATTCTCTGTGGATTTTTTATTCCTGCGTCGCACCGCCGCCGTTTAAAAGAGGCAGGAAGAAACCACTTAATATGCGGATGGCCACAAGATTCATTCATTCATTCATTCATTCATTCATTCATTCATTCATTCATTCATTCATTCATTCATTCATTCATTCATTCATTCATTCATTCATTCATTCATTCATTCATTCAAATTGTTGGCACAGGGTCAATGCTGGTTGGAAGTGAAATGCAGGATAGCATGGATAATTTCTTTTTGAACCCAAACCCTCCGATAGGCTTTATATTCTTCCCAACCCGTGCAAATAGGCGATGACGGGTCTTTATTTGAGCTTTGTGTGGCCTGTGAATCCTGGCTGTCATTTACGAGCGCTTCGCACTTCTACCAGTGCTGTCGCACGCACTCTTAGCTGACAAGGTGGCGATAAAATTCTATTCTACGAACAAATTGAAATCTTTTTGATGATAGAAGTAGTTCACGAAATTAATATCTTCATATGTTGAGCTGACAAAAATTAACTCATAAAGTTAGTTAATTTTTGTAGATAATTTTGCAACTTCAGTTTAATGGTTGTGGAATCATCACACTGAGTTGTCAAGGCACCGCGATGATTCCTGCCAGCGTTTTGTGCCCATCTTATTGCTCCGGCTTTCGGTATACCCGTTCGCTGTTACTTATCAATATGCCAGCCAAAATTAACACCTTGTACCGCTTTTCAATCTGCACGCAATTAAACTACCGCTGAGTGCGCCTCCTGCCGGATGGGTAGTTCTGATGTTGACATTAGGGACTGTATACAGTATGCGTACATGAACATTGCTCTCAGATGCCCCACTAAGGCTAAAAACGGTACCGGCAAATGGCAGAGGCACAGACAATGGCCGGACGAAGAGCGAGGCTGCAGAAATCATCGGTCCGCATCTCCATTACCAAGGCCGGTGTGATGTTCCTGGAGGTCACGCTCACGCTTTAATTTTTTTTTCTCGCAACCATACTCTTCAGCAGGCTGGTCACAGCATCCAAGAGCAGCGCACGGTTGACTTGGAGTACCGCAGAGCCAGTTCTATGCCTCCTTCTGGGAGCGTCCATTGCAGTGAAGAGTCAGCAAGCAGCAGCGCCGTGGCGACAGATAGGCTCAAACAAACAAAAAAAAAATAAAGAAAAAAACAATTTTTTTCTCTTAAAACGAAAAGAGCTTCGAATAAAGTTGTTTAGTTAAATATCTTTGAATAGTCCATGTAGCATACCGTCTTTCATACTTTTACGAGGACGACCTCGCTATGCAATTTACGGCTAAATATTCGCCTGAATGAAATTATTTCCTAGCTTAGAATTGTATATCTGATCCGATTTACGTCCTTTGTAGTCCGAAAAATTTTTATTGTTCAGGAACCTATTATATAATATAGGAAAACATTTATGATTACAATAAGAACAAATACTTCCCAAAAAATCTAAAAAGGTTATGAATTTTTATTTATCTGCATGCTTTTTACTAATATAGAAATAAACAAAGTTCATACGAGGTTACTACATTTGGAGGCGCAGTATCTTCCCATTACTTGAAAAATCTTCGTAGCGAAACGTAAAAGATTTCATTTTTCACAATTTCTTTTTAGAATATGCTTTATTTCCGGCTGTGATCTGAAGATGGCGGCTAATACGCAGAAACTTTTTTTCAGAAAAAAAAAGCAAGCTACAAGAACGTTTACGCCAGCGACACGATAGATTAGGACTTTCTTTAAAAGAAATCTGAGATCGTCGAGCACAACGTCTGCGCCATTTGTCTTGGGATGACCCCCTACCATTGGCTTTCCAAACTACGCTGACAGGCGCTTCCTACTGACGACCCCAATGCGTTCCAGTTGTGCGCCAGCTGTCGCTTAATTTCGCGTCGTATTGCCGTCACTGTGGCGCCATTTTCTTTTTCGTTGTGCAAAGGAAAACTCCAACATTTGCTGCCGTATAAGGAAGCAGGCGGCAAATTAGAACAAGCTGGCAGCCAGTGAAACTGACAAGTTCCTAGGTACCGTTAAAAAGCAGCAAGCCTTCTAGAAGGGAAAATGCCCACCCTCTCCAGGTCACACCCTCCTTCCCTTCACCGATGCTTCCTCTTCGGAGTGAAACCATGTTTAACCCTTGCCAATAATAAATGCATTGTCCAGACGAAAACAAAGTCCTCTTGTCGAAGCGTTGGCTAGCGAACTGCGGCTCCCCCTCAATATTTTTCACTATGGTCAGCGTTATCAAGATTCCCATCTTCAGGCCCTCTTTCTTCCTCAAGCCCTCCGAATCAAGATGCGAAAAAAGAAAATGCTTTCTTCGTGGAAAGTTTTGCCCAGCGGCTGCTCTCTGCGATCCAAGTTGGGTACAACGCCGAAGTTACCAGAGAGGTCGCAGACGAGTCGATCCGCGGAGTGCCGCCACATCCGAAAAAGGGAGGACCTGCGAGAGTCAAGCGATACTGTGCTGCGCGCTCACACGTCCTGCAGCATGCAGGTTTCGCAGTTCGCCGCTGAAGCCTCGGTATGACAAGATTTATGCAAGAAAACAACGCTTTGTTTATGACTGCGAGCGCGATCAGGTCCTCAAATAAAAGCGTTTGAAAAACGTGTTCGGTCAGAGCTCGTGTCAGTGCTATCGTGCAGGGCGTTGCTATGGTGACTTACTAGATGCACTGTGCGTCTTTGCGTGGACGAGTGCATCACGTACAGTGATTGGCAAAAGTAACCAGACAATAGGGTTTGTTTCTCAGCTGTATAGTGGGGCCTGTATGATATTTCAAGAGACTACGAGGTCTCGAAAGGTGTGGACAACGGTATTCCTTATCTTGCGCAGATTTGCAGCTTGAAGAGCGCCATAAGCATTCCGCTACACGGTTATGAAGAAAATCCCGACGCCTGATTACTTTTGGCAAATAAGGTGCAAAGATGTCAGCAGCGGGAATGACTTTCAGTACTTGCAAAGCGATCTCAAGGGTATTCAACTTTGGTTCGCAAAACGGATATGACCCCGGACCAGGACGAATTTTTCTTTAACTACGAAGTTTCTGAGAAAGCTGTATAGCTTTCCTTTGTAGCCGTATGGCTGCGCTCGGGTGGATGCCAATGAGTAATTACTCCCTTATTACAAAATCTACTCCACCTTGGGGGATTCCCCTAAACATTTGACCAACACTGTTCCCACTTCGAGTTATTGATCAATTCGCTCTAGCCCTACCATAAGCTTGCCGTCCTGGTTAGCTCAATTGGTAGAGCGACTGCTCCGGTGTAGCGGTGGTCCCTGGTTCGAACCCCGGACCAGGACGAATTTTTCTTTAACTGCGAAGTTTCTGAGAAAGCTGTATAGCTTTCCTTTGTAGCCGTATGGCTACGCTCGGGTGGATGCCAATGAGTAATTACTCCCTTATTACAAAATCTACTTCACCTTGGGGGATTCCCCTAAACATTTGACCATGACCATGAATGTTATGAAATCCCAGTGCTGAAGATCGTTTGCGCGCTCGCGCCAGCTCGGTTCCGTCAGATCACTAATTTTGCTTACTATGGCAAAAACAGCACACAAATACTCAGCAGAGTGCTTTTATTATTGTCTTGCTGGTACAAATGAACTTGAGCCCGTCCCGTTAAAAGCCAGCCAAATATTGATTTTTTTTAAAGCGCTACATTAAAGCGGTACTATTAAAAACTAAAAAAAAAATATTTTGCAAATCTAAGGACGATAACTGCAATATGCCTGCGCAATTTGGGATTAGCAGTTTTCAGACGTATGTTCAAAACTTCAGCGTCTTCATAACCGTGCCACCCAATCAGTTCGAATGTCTTTCTTTTTTCTTCGCGTATTTTTGCTGCACTGTGCGAAGTCACTGTAGTCGAGATTTTTTTTTCGTGCCTTTTTGTACCACCCTAGAATAATCAGACACGGTGCTACAGGTAATGCAAACAAATATCCTTTTCTATACTCTCTCTCTCGTATCCTTTTTCTTATTGTATAGCTCTCCCCCGTCTCCATGCTCAGCTTTCCTGGAAATCGCCAACTGGTGCCATCTGTTGGACGCCAGTAGTGGATACAACGCGGCAGAATGAGAACATTTTCATTTGTAATTGAGAGAAAACTAAAACCCCCCGTGAAATGGTGAGTGAAGATGTTGACGCTGATGGCTTACTCTTGCTACGCGCTGCAGAACCTCACTTAATGTTCGCACTGAACACTTTTGAAGGGCACATGAAAGCAATGTGCTGAACCAGACATTCAAATTCCCGCGATAACTTTGATGCTCAGCGCAATGCATCACGTGGCGAAAACCGCACAAACTAGAAGCTCTTGTCCAGTTTTCCTTTGCATGTCGATATGCAGGATGGCAAAAAAGGGTCTCTAACCGAAGCCGGAACTGAAGCCAACTTTCCGCTCAAAGCCAGAACACGAGCGAACTCTCATTTTGAAGCGAAAAGCTTCACTACGCGGGTCAGAGCCAAGCTTCGCGTGAACCGAACTGGTGAGTTATGCGCATGCGCGAAACCGAGTGACGTCACGCGCCGCGCAGGTGGTCGCACCTCGCCGCTGCCGCAGCCGTCGCCGCCGCCGACTCCATCGCCTGACCTTTCGGCGCAGCCGCGCGCTACTGCGCATGTGCGTTGCCTCCTCACTGTCGCTACAACTGCGCGCTTCTCCCCCTCGCCCACCGTTTAACCTTTCGTTGCAGCCGCGCGTTTTGCCCGCGTCGCAGCCGGCAACCCTCCTCCCTGCATTCCTGCGGGCAGTTTTAACCGCGCCGATTTCCGTCTCCTCCTCTGCCTCTGTACAGGCAGTGTGTGGACGGCCGAACGCCTCCACCGTTATCGTGGTGCTCCCAGTGCATCGTGCGCGAACTGCGACAGCCATGACCTCAAACCAATCATAACTGAACTTTTCGCTTGTATATCCAGGCTTAACCAGAGCTAAGCCACTGCCTAATTTATTTTTTCTGCCATGTTAGGACTGAACGAAATCCAGAACGAAATCCAGGCGCTGAGGGGAGGGGGAGCAGCTATAGTTTTCGTTTCGCAAGCAGCAATTAGAAGCTGTGCTAGGCAGTTCAGGAGTGCCAGCTTATCTATGAGTTAACATCAGAATGTATAGTGGGGTCTTGAAAATACTTATCGTTTCAAGAATGCCTACTCGAAAAGATGTTAACACTTTATCATGATAGAATTGAAGCCTTCTGATTTTCTTAGCGTTAGCCTTCTTTATCCGCTAGCAAAAGACTTCGTTAAAATCGTTGGTACTCCGCTGACTTGGCAAGCGCCGAAATATAGCTGTTTCCTGTTCTTCACCCGCGTCTCATCTTCACCACGTGTAACACATTTGTGCAAGAAGCCGATCGGATTGTGCAATGTTTACTTCCGGAGTCTTTAGTTTCTTCGCATAGCGATCAGAACAAAAAAAAAACTGCAGAAATCTCAGCCGTGATATTCAGAACCACTACCTTTGTTGTCGTCGAAGGTGACAGAAAAAGCACTTAAGCTTATGGATTGAGAAGCGCAGGAAAACGCCCCAACATGCCCTCTTCACCGATGAAATATTTTCGCCTCTATAATGAGAATGATCTGTGCGTTCACTACGTAATCAGGATTGGCTTTCTGGCTTGGTTCTTAAAACTGAAAGAGCGTGCACACGAAACATGCATTGCAGAGCAAAGAAGTAGGCGAAACCGCAGTTTAAACACCGTGATGTGCATTTTCACTGAGTTGTTTCCAACCTGGCCTAAAATCCAGATTCAACCTTCTATCCATAGTCCACTGTTCAACGTGTTGCGCTCGCACCGGAACAGCCTGCGGTGCTAGCATAGGCGAATACACCCATCTATATGAGTGTCTTGGCGATGGCGCCAAGAAGACGCCAAGAACCCCCATGCCAGGCAGAAAAGAAAAAGAGAGAAGCGAGTGCTAGATGCGGAAGAGTTGGTTTGCAGCAGAGGCGCCAAATAAGAAATGGTGCAGCAGTGGAGCAAGTAAGAAAGTACGAAAAGTAACAAAACCGGCCGTGCTCTTTCTATAGGTTCACGCATGTTCTCCTGGCGCTCTTTTATTGTCGTTGTCTTGCGGCGACTAACAAAATTGCAAGTTCTGATTGCCAGATTAATGCCGCTCTTAGCTCTCATTAACAAACTACGATCACATTGGTCTGTGATAATTAATTTATTATTAGATAAATCTACAATAAAGTGGTAATTCGACAGCTTGGGTAAGGTGACTGCCAGGTCTTTAAAATTATCGCTATGGGTTGGTTCAACGCCCCGAAGGTACACATGGGACATGAGGAACGCTGTAGTTAAGAGGTCAAGATTAATTTACACCATCCGGGGTTCTTTAACGTGCGCTGAGATCGAACAGCATGCGGTTGCCTCTTGCGTTTCGCCTACATCGAAATGCGGCCAAAGCGGCCGGGATTCGATCCCGCGACCTTGAGATCAGCAGCCGAACGCCAGAGCCACTAATTCACCGCGGCGTGTTGTTTTTGAAATGACTTGAATCTTAACAAGTTCCTGGAACGCCATGTCTTAGCTTCGAACTAGCATTTATCCACTTGGTAGCGCCAACTGCTTACAAAATTACTTTGCTATTAAATTTCCAAAAAAATGCATTTTGAATTCAGGATACTCAGTATGTTCAGCACTACTAGCTGTCCAGCGATGCACAGATTGTTTTAATTGCAGAAGTTTTACCAAAATGATTGCTGGATTTCTGGTGGTATGTTTATGCATTCGTCGTGACACAGTACAAAATCAGTACGAAGTCAGCTATTCATGTCTTTCAGCAATGCAAACACAGCAATAAAATATTTTGAAACGACACACAAGCTTTCCAAATGACATTAGCCATCAATCACTGCGACCTTTTTCAGCGATTGCCGCTCTGGTGCAAAATACCGCAGAAAATGTGACGAGATCTCACACGAACTTTTGCCATGGCATTACCCGGCATCAGCTGTCATGTTTCTGCCATGCATTATCTTGTGGTATCACAGGAAAACACTGGAAGAAGCGCGCTGTTCTTATAGTATTATGCAGGTAAAATTATGTTAGTCTGTAAAGAGAAAGCCTATGCATATCTGACGGCATCTGGGCAATAAAAGATTTTGCGAAAAAAAAAAGTCTTTTATCTGGTCTCATTTCATATTTCAGGAAGAAGTCGAAGCCTTCTATCTTGTTTTTTTTTTTTTTAGTTTGCGTGCAAGTGAAAATGACCCCAATCCTTTTCGGCGGGCAGTCACTTCCGAAAAGGAGTTGACTTGGCAACAAGACACGTTCAGGGGCCAGTTGATGAAGCATTTTAAGAAGAGAAACTGCGCTATAGGACGGTACCGAGGAAAGGAGTAGACATGACCGTGCGTGTCCTGTGTGTCCTTGAAAATAATTGGATAGCTAGGAAAGTGTGGGGCAGCTCTCGAAAATAGGCTTAATTGAGCTCTGAAGGCAGCGCTGTGGACCAGCCCTGCATGTATCGCACTGCTTTGTAGCTCCAACGCATAATTATTGCCTTAAGGTATTAATGAATTCTCACTTGAAGGCTTTATTCTGAAAAGTGCTTTCGGAAACAATTTTTACGCGCCGAAGTATAACGTCGTTTGAGGCAAAAAAAAACTGAAAAATTAGCAGATAATTTTGTTCAATTCTGAAATATATTGAAAACCTACGAGGCGTGTCAAAATTTTGCATTCTTTTTAAATTTCCGCTGCGGTCATGGTTCGCTTGCGCAAACCGTATCATCTAGAGAAAATGCAATTACTGTGTGCTCTTATGAGTTCTTTTTTTAGAAATTAGTTAAATCCAGAAACCGAAACTGTGAGCAAGGTGTTTTGCTGGGCAAGTTGGTTAAGGAACATTCTGAGAAACACAGCGCTGGCAGACAACAGACCAGAAGAAGAGGTAGACGTTATTTTCTCTGTTCCTCTCCATCTTTCTAGACTTAGCAGGCGGGTCAAAGGATCTGGTGAAAAAATTCCAGAATGCTGAACTAAGCATAGTAATACTTTCGTAACATGCTCATCGGGCGCCGTCTGTACCACCGCTTTACCTAGCGGCAGGAAGTACTGCATCGGCCAAGCAGGCCGATGTATAAACAAAAGTTGACTAGAGAAAGCTATGCTGACTACAAAAAGTCCGCGAAATTGGCCATCCATTGCCGAGACCGCAGTCCCTACCGACACGTCTTCTCGAACTTCAAGGAAACAGAAATTCTGGCAAAGAGCAAAAATCAACTCACCCGATAAATCATCGAAGTCGCCACTATTAACAAGCTAAAAGGTGAGTGAGTTAGCACACCGTCAGTTGCCCTTTTAGAGGAAGAGTGTTCATTCCTTTCTGCCTCGATGTGATTCTGTGTGGATCCTTTTACGCGCCCAGTTTTCTGCCAACACATCTTTGTTATCTCATCACAGGTTTTATCCCCATCATGTTTTCATTCTTCACTGCTTCTCTTTAGGCCGTGTTGTCCGTTGAATTCCACATACGAAACCACCTTCGCTTATTGGTATCATTCTCACCTGCTTTTGCATGTGTTTTTTTTTGTCTTAAACGATTTTAGCGCTTCTGATCCCGTCGTCTTTTAGCCGTATCGCTTTTTTACTTACTTCACAGGCTTTTCATGTTCTTTTTTTTTCAGTTTCAATCGCTCTTAGCGCTTCTATCCCAGCCATCTTATTTGCGCGCTGTTGTTTTTATACCTCTTTCATTGTCACTCCTTTAGCCATGTTGTTTAATGGCTTCATCGACATCATTTCAGATTTGTTTGATTACGCTCTCTGTTTTTAGCATTTTCGCAGCATCTCTTCCCCCTCCCCCCTTTTATTTCACTTGTTCGGGCTTCGTTATTGGTTGTGGGTGGCAATAATGAAAAAGGTTGCGAATCTGTTGGTTCTTTACGGGTTCGAACTCTGCTGATCTTTACGCTTGCGTACCATTCCCTCTGGTTTTATATCTGTACAAAAGGTGTGGATCAGCTGCCTTCGAAATAAAGCTGTTTGTCAGCGCAGTTGTGTGTCCCCCTTGTTCTCGTCCGTTGTCTGTCAGCGTTGTATTCCTCCGAAACAATGAGTAAGTCAAATTTCTCAGTAATAAAAAGCTCATCCAACAACTTATTTTTGTAAAAGCTGTGAAAACGAAAAGTGTCCACTGTAGAAAACCTGCGCAACAATTCCTATGCCAAAAAAAAAAAAAGAAGAGCTAAATGATGCTGACGTGCCGATCAAAATGAGCCAAATCCACTCTTGAGAGTCTCCTTTGTCAGCTTGAGCCTCATAGTTCGAGTGTTTGCAGCGTTATTTCATTTATTTTATCCCCAGTCCTACTTTCTGATGGACTGCGAAGTAGATGAATAGATCAGCGGATGATCTGAAATCTGAATACAAAGATGACGATGAGATTATTAGCGCCGTCACCAAGGAAGTAAGGATGCGCCCCTGCTACAGTGAGCATCGAAGCGTTTAGTTTGGGTAGTGACTTGCACAATTCATCATTACAGTTTAAACTCGATCTAACGAAATCCGATTTTACGAAGTTGCCGATCTGACAAAGAAATTTTTATACCCCGGCAAGTACCCATATCGTTCAATGTTCTCATCAACCCGAAATAACGAAACAGATTGAACACCAAACCCGATCTAACGAACATTATCCAGGAAGTCATCAGCAAAAAAAGGGCCGCCGCGGGGGCTCAGTGGTTATGACGCTCGGCTACTGACCCGAAAGACGCGGGTTCGATCCCGGCCGTGGCGGTCGAATTTCGATCTGGGCGAAATTCTAGAGGCCCGTGTGCTGTGCGATGTCAGTGCACGTTAAATAACCCCAGGTGGTCGAAATTTCCGGAGCCCTTCACTACGGCGTCCCTCATAGCCTGAGTTGCTTTGGAACGTTGAACTCTGATAAACCATGAGTAAAAAAGAGGATTTCTGACTTAGCTTGACCGCAACGTCTCGCAGCTTGTTGGAAGCGTGCCAGCAGCAACATCTAGGCGCCCAAATTACGGCCCTAGTTCTGTTTTGATGGGGCTGCACGCTGCGTTGCTGCACAGAACAACGGACTCGGCAGTCGTCGGCGCTTCCCACCTTGGCTTCACCCGAAAGACGCGGGTTCGATCCGGGTTCGATTGTTTCTTGCTGCATTCAGAGCATAATAATTTTTAATCGCTAGAGCTTGAAAGCAACAGTGGAAGAAGTTTTCTGAAATGGGGCAAATCTATAGGTTTACACTCAAAAGAGTGAAATTTAAAGTTTACGTGCTGATACTGACTAAATTATTTGTGTAATTTTCTTTTACATCGGGGCGTAGCATCTCGCGAAATAAAGTGTAATGCATATAATATAGCAGCGTTAATAGCGGCATCGTTTGTGCGGATAGCAAACTTTTCCGTTTTTCTCGGTTTGCGTTTAGATGAATTTGGCTTCTTTCCCCCCAAAAAAATCATATTAACGCTGGCTTTATGCATTAAGGGAAAGAAAACAATTAAACAAGTGGCGTGAAAAACGTTTCTTTGTTGTATCTTTATACAGGTTCGAACCCGTTTCAGCTTGAAGGAGCCGGTTTGAACTGAAACTTCACGCCGTTCCGGAGCCGTTGAATGCGTACAGGACCCGCAACTTTTCCGATTTGACACCCTGTGGCAAACAACCGGACATGACTGCTAGATTTCTTTTATCGCCCCTCTTCCCTTCTCTATTGCCCTTGACGGGCAACCGCTCTTATGAATGCGGGCGGAAAAGACAGGCTGCGGTCGGAGCCGGCCAGCCTTTTCTGCAGCATTCTCCGGCTACTCCGAGTTGAGTTTCTTGAATAGCTCGAATGCTGCATTCCTTAATTTTTGATAGGTTATCTGCAGAGGGCTTGACGTTTTTCACTTTGAAAACTGCCTTTGTTTCTGAACTATGGGAAAGAAGCATTACGAAGCCGTCATGGTTGTCCGCAGGGTATCGAAGAGGAAATGTCTCGAATTCGGTTGAGGTTTGGCTAGTGAGCGGCATTTCGTTCCGTTTCGAACCCGTTCGAAGCAGTTAGTTCAAAAGGGCTTAAACGCGTTCAAGGAAAAAACAAAACAAATCTAAGCAAAACAAACGAAAAGGTTTTATTTCTGGTCGCAAGTTTATGCTTTATTTTGTTTTATGCGTGGTGCCGGCATGAGTACTAACAAATAAGAACTGTATTTTAACCAGATAATTTGAGTTGTCCCACTTCAGTGTGCTATCTGGGGCACAAAAAGAACGCTAAAAGGCCAATTTTCTGGCTGTTCAATTCTCGGTGCGGTCTCCATCTTGACGTAACACCGCAAGGTAGAGGGCGCGCACTCCGTCTTTCTCTACATTTCGATGTAGTATTCAACAAGCGAACAAGTGCGACGACCCCATGGGTCCACACGGGACGGAGAGGCAAAGAGACACCGCTAGACTCAGTTCGAACAAAACAGACACAGGTATATTCAAGAATTACATGTTAACGAGTACATGACGCATAGGCTGGGGTGGTCAAGCTTACATGCCTGCTGCGCAGGCGCCGGAGTCTTCGCCATAGGGAACGAAGGGACTGCCAGAGTTGGCCTTGTTCGTTTGTTCAGGCTCACCTTCTCTCCGATGGCTTGGGCGCTTTGGGCCCCGGAGGACTAACTGCCAGCGGTGTCGTCTCGGGCCTTGCTCATCACCCCACTGTCTAGCTTTTTCTCGTTTCTTTTCCCATACTTTCGGGCGATCCTTCTTTCCAGGCTGGAGCGTCTCCCTCGCCCTCCTCTCAGCGCCGGCGCCTCAGGCATTCACCGTCTTCCCCGGACCTCCCGCCGGCATGGATCTTTTCCCCTCCGGCCGGCGCCGCTGTCACTCTTGCGGGGTGGGCTTGACCAATTGAAGCTGACGGCCAGTCTGTCGGCCTTCGGACCCCTAATGAGCCTTGGCCCCCGATACCCGACGATTCCTGGTGCCGTACAGTCTCCTGCTCAAGCGCCTCCGGGGTCCCACAAAGGGAAATTGTCGCCAGAGGTAGCGGCCCTTCGCAGATGCGCGACGCACTGTCACGCAAGTGTTACTGATATTCCCGTACGCAAGAGTATAACTTTCGGGACGAAAAGAATAAAAGTCGTCCAGGGAGCTTCACTGCTGTCCTTTTCGTATGTAACGATAAATAGGAGTATACGCGTACAGAAAAAGTGCCAATACGCGTGCTAGAATAAAACCGTCGAAAATAGTGGTTATATATTTTTCAAATAAGTCAAAGTTTGGAGGATTCGAACAAGAACCTGCGGACATCCTCATCCTCATCATCATCATCATCAGCCTTACCACTCCCACTGCAGGGCAAAGGCCTCTCCCTGTCTTTCCAATCAACCCTGTCCTGTGCCAGCTGCGGCCACCCTATCCCCGCACTTGTGCAAATGCGATTTCATGGTGGGGAATGTGCATGCTCGCGCGACTGGAGCCTTCTCATTCGATGTTGCCATGACTACCATCGCACAGTAGTGACGTAGGCGCCTGGGGCAGTAGGTTGACAGTTTCAATGGCCATCGAGTCGAGAGCAGTCGAGATTCTCAATCGCTATCGAACTCGAAGGAGTTGTGTCACTGCTACACGGCAAATTTCAGTGGCCATTGAAATTGTTCTCGTGTCTTACGCCAAGCTTGTGTGACGCCACAATCTCTGCTTTAGGTTTTGCGCAAATAACAAAAGTATTTTTATGAATATAATCTGTATGTGGAAATACACTTTTTGGTAGCCATAAGAGGTTTTTAGTTATTATTAAAGGCCAGTTTCGTATTCTGGAAAGGAACTGCCTTTTGTACGATTTGCTGTCGCAGTTTTGTAGCACTCTGGCAACACAGATACCACTCGCGTTTCCATCTTCTGCGATAGAAAGCAGGGAAGTAAAGCTGAGCCGGCAAAGCGGTCCACACCAGTAAGTCGTAATCTTGGACGCCATCTTAAAACACATTATTGTGGCCAGCGCAGTTTTTTTCTCGCTATGTCAAGGATGGGTGCGTTTTAACTTGAATACGGAAAACTGCGGTAGAGAAAATAAATATATTGCTATCTTAAGCGTATTTTCTATGTTTTTGAACACATTTTGTAATGTTAAGTATACTGATTGGGGTCCTTTGTTTTAATATCGGGCGACTATGAACGATGTTCACGAGTAAACGCTCTTGGAGTCTCGGTTTCAAACTTCTGCTTTCGAGCGTGGTTTCGGGTCGCTTAAGGGGATTAAGCTGTGTGATTAGAGCACTTAAAGCAAGGAGCCGCATACGACAAAGAGCCACTCGAGCTCTCATACACCGAGACGCCAGCTTCATGCGTTGTATCCAAAGCAAAAGCTCGAAAAGGATCAGGCATGTCGCATCCCCTGTGAGTAAACGTGCCAAATGTTACATATGCACATTTCATGTCGATTATGTGCTGCAACGCGTGTGAAAGAAAATCTCCCGCACTCAGAACTCTTTTTTAAAGGCGGACGACACCGAGAGAATAAACTTTGTTGCTGTTTATTTTTTCACAGCATTCGGCTTTTTTTATGGCCATTGCCTCAGACTGCTTGACAGAGCACACATTGGAGATGCTTATTAAGGATATAGGTGTTCTCGCTTAAATGCGTTACGTATTACGTTTTGCAGCACTTTTGCAGAACTACATTGCCAGGTTCCAACTCCGTTCTTTGCCCAGATGTAGCAAGCGTCCAAACAGCCGACAACACATAGACCGTTGTATCCTGGTGGCGCTTTAGCGTTGCCCACTGACATGCACGGGCTCAATGCATGGCTTTCCCTCTAGAGACAGTATATTAACTATGTGATGGAAAGCATAAAAATAATGCCTCCAAACTAGATCGATACCATTTTAAAATTATTGTACAGACTTATGTTTTTGCTGCTTCCAATGAAGTTTGAGCGAATAATGTTTGTTCATGCTTTTGTGCCGTGGATGCATGGTGCACGAAAGTGCGCGTTCCAGCCGCTCGAAGCAACGCTAGCAATCTTGGGCAACCCTCCAATGCCCTCGAAATCTCGATAGAATTTCGCGCTGCTCCGTTGGCTCGATGGCCGATGAAACTACCTGTGTAGCAGCGCTCAGTGAACTTTCAATCGATAGTCTATCGGTTCGATGGCCTTCGAAACGCCCGTCTGACAGGGGTATTAGACAGTGTTGCGAAAGCGCAATATGTGGAAAGAAGGGCGACAACTGTGGAAGCCAGCTGAGGGTGGCGTTGGAAAAGACGGGAATGGTGGCTACCCAAAGTGACGTCAATGCTAAGGAATAAACTCGCTGCGTAGCAGGCGACTGCACAGCCGGCGACAACAGATCCTGCTGCTTCTCAGATGCGTGCCTCATGCGCTTCCAGCTAGCACTGAATTTCGCATTAAATCGCCATAACCGCGGAGTAAACATGTTGACCGCAAATCTTCAACTGAAACTAGCTTCACACTACCTCTGGGCAGATTCAGTTGGTCTGAACTTCCGTTTTAGGAGATCATTAACTCGGCACTTCAACATGAGATCTCGTAACTGGTTGCCTGTGTAAGTTGAGGCAACAGTAGTACGAAGCTGAGAGATGGGGTTCCAGGAATTTTATATAACGTCAAGCAAGTTTAAAGGCCTGTCAGTTAGAGCAGCCAAGATCCTAGATTCCAGTTTTGCACTTTGTTGTACATTTAGTTAGTTTTGATTAGACAATTAGACACTAATGGGACCACACTTTGTTGATGCGAGCCGTCGAAGGCGCTAATCTCGTGATGGAAAAGGAAACGGCACAAATACAGGATCTAGCTAAAAAGTAGGACTGGCTGTCATGCTGTTCTATTTTCTTCTTTTTTTTTTACAGCGCAGCTGTTACTGATCCATTTGCCGGTTGAGCGGCGACGACGGTGGGGGCATAGCACCTCACGTGACTACTCCAATCACAGGACTAGCCGACAATTCTCAGTGGCTCAACTACAAGCGCCCCCATTGTAGTTGGCCATGTCGCTGAAAGAAGTCAGAACAGGCGGAAAAGGGTTCGTGGACGCAAGGGTCGACAGGACGACGCAATAGCGGGCCAGAACTTCTGCCGCGGCGAAGCGATGGCAGGATCGCCTTTGAGAGCTGCGGGTTAGAGCCAAGAAGCGACGAGCATCTTATAGAGTGACGTCTCCAGCATGCAGCCCTGCTTATGCTGGGCGCGCCTTTGTACACTCGGCCGCAGTGGAAGCTTGATCGGTGGACGAGGTTCCCCTTGGAGCTGACGCTGATTATTGGTCGCTGTCCTGGACGTCAGCACGAAGACAAGAGCCGTTGGAAGTATACGAAGTTTCACCCCCTAGTTAAAATTGTACGCCTGTAGTCTGCTTCATCAAAGGGATCCATGGGTCATGATCATTATCCTTTTCTGTGCCGCTCTTATCTCATGTTAAAAGGCCCTCTAGGCTTAGTGCAAATAAGTGATGTAACATCGAACCACCGAGGAAGGAGCGTTCGATGGAGTTGACCGTGGCACGTGGTCATTGCCAGTACCACGGCAGTGCACAGAAACTTTTGTTTGGTCGGCCTGGCTGTCTCCAGTAGAATGAACCGCTGTGGCTTCCATGATAAACCTTCTGTGTGAAGTTCCAATTGTTTTGCGATTAAATAAAAGCAAGAAGGAACTTAGGCCTTAACTCGCTCATTTCACAATTAGTATTTGCGGCATAGCATGCAGACACAAAAAAGAAGTCATGAAACGGCGAAGGAACTTCTACCTCAACTTCTACCTCACGCAACCTCATGCTCGTGCATGAGGTAGAGTGAATTCGTTGACATCAATCATTGACATCAATCACGTCCATATCAGCATCCGACTTCACCTGGACCTCACGTCATGTGCATAAATTCTAAATTGAGGTTGGCTTTATGAGGCCGAATGGGAGGGAGGTTGACGCAGCTCATTCTTAGAGCACTGTACGTGAAATTTGAAGGTCGCGGGCTCGTATCACACCGGCGGAATGTGGTTGTTTTTCTTCTGCTCTTTTAAACAGTTACCGTCAGCCGTAAAATAAGTACGTTATTATGTCCCATTGATTTCACACCATAAAATTTAATTACAGATACCCCCTATGCTTTCCCTGGATTCCGTGATTTTTTGTCTTCTTTCATATATTACCCTAAAAGACATGGGAAGCAGATCACTGGCGAAGATATCGAATCAAAACCAACGCGCTTGTTTAAAGAATCGTGCGCCGTGTTCTGTCTAGCTGAGAGAGACAAACGCCACAGGTGGGCTTCTGCGGCTGAAGCAAATCGATATTTTCTCCTGCAGCTGGAAGTGCCTTGTCTGCGTATACCGCCCCATTACACGCCGTGCATATAGCCTTCTTGGGTCTCCTTGTGGTTCTGTTTGCAGGTCCAGCCGCGCTTGAACGGCGTTTCGGGCTCATCGTATGGCAGCGCATCCTGAATAACAATCACAACATAACAAAAGCCTGCTTAAACAATTAACGACGAATTTTCGTTGCAAGCCAGGATACGATGACTGAAGAGTCTATTCGGGCGAACGGTAGGTAATCAAGTACGAGGTGCGAAACATCTGAGACCTCAATCTTTTTCCGCGTATGACTGTCGCGTGGCTATTCCACGAAGAGGGCATGTAACTAAACAAAAATAAAAACGCGGATGTTTAATTCGGGAAACGAAAAGAAAACAGTGGCGGTTCTTCCTTCCCAAACTGCACAGCGCGAACGCTTCGTGCATCTCTCGAGGTAAGTGCCCAATTTCTTCTCCGATCGCAACCAACTCGGACTGGCCCCGCGGGCACAATTTGTTGCGGTATATATATAGCGATCGATCTCTCTCATTCCTCGTACGGCAGTCAGAAAATTAAAGAGGAGACCCGAGTGAGCTTTCCGTAAGTGTTCATATATCTGCGGATCTCTGCTACATTTTTTTTTTCAGTAATTCCACTCCAGGACACAATTATGCGTGTAAAAGCAAGACTGGAGAAATTGGAGCAACTCTTGGTCCAAACATGATTGTTGGGATAGACTTGGCGGCGCATCATTATTTGCCTGAGCACAGGCTTGGAATTGCAGTGTTCATGTCGTCTCAGCTATTGCGCTATTGCATCCGCGCAGAGAACGACGTTAAAAATAGTTGTCGCAGCCACATGAACGAATTTGCTACTATAGTGTGTATTCATTGATACCGCAATCTAACGGAAAAATTTCGCACTATGAGGTTACACAAGAAACGAAAGAAGAACTAACATGAGATATGGAGTAGATTGAAAGGCAAAAAATTGCCCCCCAAAAAAAGGTGCGAAAAAGTTGAAAACGAGAGCGGAGTCGAAGAATAGAGCCAAATGAGAAAATAGGCATTAATGTACGCTATAGTTTGAGGCAAATAAAAAGCATAAATATCGATTTATGGGTAAAAAAGCAAAAACCCAATAAAATTCGCAATAACAAGTTTTAAAAATGATGTAACTCATCTCATGCAGTAGAAAAGTAGCGATTTTCATGTTTACCAAATTAGAGGTGAGGGAACCTGAGTTAAAAAATGGCAAACCGCGGAGCTTTGAGAAAAGCCTGGGGATTCAAAAATGTTTCGGAGCTTAATTTAGGTTGAACCCCGTATCAAGAGACTTATTGCAAAGCACTGCCACAGATGGACGGGTCAGTTGGAACCGGCAACCACAGGCCTGGTTACCTACGTTGTAATGATTTTTCTTAAATCTGTCTGGAAAGCATCATATTTCACAGATGAAGTATGAAAGAAATGGCACAAACCACATTCATGCAACGAGGTTCGAAGCGCTTCTTATGTTTCTAAAAACAAGCGCTGCCTTTTAGCACGCTGAGCAGGTTTACTTCTTTGCGTACCTTCGGGAACTTGTAGCCACTCCCCAGTACCCTTGTGTCCATTAGATTGAGGCCCACCTGGCGAACATTGTCTTTCCCCAGAAAGAGAAAAAGGAATGCATGTTCTTTCTCTTGATCTGCTTTCTTCGAGGTACATGTTTATTTGGCGTAGGACGTCTAGCAGACAGCAAGACGATGGATGGACGGATGATGCGCGGAGGAACAGAGGAACTGGACTTCATAATATCACTTCATTAAAATTACAGGAATAGTCACACTTCATGGAAATAGGAGCTTCCCATGCAGCAAACAGCGCTGACAAAACAACGCTCAGCTACCGAAGCTGACGCACTAAGTTACACTCGAGCTCACTGCTCGCAAGCCCCGGCTTTCCGAAAGCCAGGACCTGCCTACTTCCTTGAACGAAGCCTGACCAAAATCAGCATAATACTCGTACCATGCAACACGCGGCCCCGAAACTTCTAGAAGCAGGCGGTGGCGCTGAGAGAGGGACTGTCTCCCTTCTCTTCTCGATAGGGCTCGAACCATCTCTAACCGTCTGTGCACGCCGCTTCGCCAAGGTCGCGGGGTGAGGAGGACCAAGGCTACGAGCTGAGACGCGCTCGCGACTGCTTTCGAGACCGTTAAGGCCCAACTCCAATCCCACTTCCGAGGCGTCGCGCCGCGCGCCGGCGCGCTGAGCGCCGCGCCGCGTCGGGCGTCGAGAGGTGCACATCTCCATTCTCCGGGAACTGGCTCGCGCCGCTCGCGTCTGGGTTGATGTTGCTAAAAGCAGTTCTACACCCAAGAGTGGTGAGAGGTAGTAATTCGAGTAAATAAATGATTTTAAAACGCGTAGAATGTATTTGGTACACAAATAATTAAGCACGCCTTTTCACTGTGATGCTGTATCGCAAAACCCGCAGCGCCATCGACACTCGCTCACTCTGTGCTCGCGTGCGACGCGTGCGGCGCCGCGCGCCGCGCGCCAAATATCTGGCAGGGACAGATCGGAGCGTCAGCGCACGCGCTGCTCGCGTCTGACGCCGCGCGCATGCGCAGACTGGTTCTGGCTGACGCCTGTGACGCCTGGCGCGCGGTGACGCGCGGCGCGACGCCTCGGAAGTGAGAGTGGAGTTGGTCCTTTAGAGAAATTTGTTTCTCTTCCCCCGGGGGGCACGCCGAAAACGCCCGGCATTATCCATAGTGGCCTTACAGGAACGTTGGAGTTTTAGTAACGGCTTCCTATGGCGCCGATGCCATCTCTGGGGCCAGTTATCCATAGGACGGTTAGCTACCGTAGTCTTGTCATAGTACAGGAACAAAGAAGAGAGCAGTGTACGTGCGCTGAACAGCAAACGGAACATACACTACAATAAAGAGTGGAAAAAAAGAACTACCTTTCCTAATAGTCATTTTTTCTTTCGAACCATAAAAATTCGAAATCAGATCTCATCAGATTATCTACTGCGCACTGAAAACACCGCCGATTTGTGAGTATTTTGTATTTTAAGTGTGAAAGTCTGGTGCAAAATTTTTGCTTGCGTTTGCCTACTTTGTGTTAAAATGCATTCATATGTAGCACTTTGGAGCGACAGCTGTTAAGTGCTCGTTCCTGGATTTCGCGTCGTCGTCGTTGTCGTAGTAGTATTAGTAGTAGTAGTAGTAGTAGTAGTAGTAGTAGTAGTAGTAGTAGTAGTAGTAGTAGTAGTAGTAGTAGTAGTAGTAGTGGTAGTAGTGGTAGTTGTGGTAGCAGTGGTAGTAGTGGTAGTAGTGGTAGTAGTGGTAGTAGTGGTAATAGTAGTAGCAGTAGTAGTAGTAGTAGTAGTAGTAGTAGTAGTAGTAGTAGTAGTAGTAGTAGTAGTAGTGGTAGTAGGGGTAGTAGTGGCAGCAGTAGTCGTCGTCGTCGTCGTCGTCGTCGTCGTAGTAGTAGTAGTAGTAGTAGTATGTCGAATAGTAGTAGTCGGCGTTACCGGTGGGTGCGATGCAACGGGAAGCACTTGGCAGGTTCGCAGGGTTTCAGTGAGTTACCCCAGAAACCATGCGGTGGCTGGTTACCGTGGAAGAAAGAGGGTATGGCGAGAGCGTATGAAGGCGCAACCGGCGGGTGTTTACCATGGGAATCACCCGGAGGGTAGCTGCCTTGAAAGGAAGAGGGTATGGCGAGATCATTGGAAAGCTTAACCGGAGGGTGGTTACCGATGGAAGGATATGGTGAGAGGGTAAGGCGAAGCGAGGGTGGTTGCCAAGGGAACCAGAAAGAGGGTAGATAGTCAGGAAGAAGGAAGGTATGGCGAGAGTGCGGGAATGCGCAACAACGGGAACCATTTGGAGAGTGTTTACCATCAGCTGTTGCAAAATGCGCTTCTCGACGAGAGGTTCATCGGCGGCACCATGCATGCGCCTAGAGCGGTGGACTGCAGTGGGGATCTCGTCGAAAAACGAGTATCTTATCTGCGCTTTTATAGGCTTTTTCAGTTAGAAGAGCGCTTTTTTCAGCATAGCATTGCCAGTGGTGTAGTACATCAGAATACAGGTAAGAAGTGCTAACTAGCAGGCTGGTTGTTAGCACATCTTAGCATATATATATATATATATATATATATATATATATATATATATATATATATATATAGGGTGAAGATCGGATGGATCCGGTAGCACATAAACGTAATTCGGTTGACACACGGTAGAAAAACAACTTTATTCTAACGTTTCGACCAGGGTCTGGCCTTCGTCACAGTGATACTCTGACGAAGGCCAGACCCTGGTCGAAACGTTAGAATAAAGTTGTTGTTTTTCTACCGTGTGTCAACCGAATTACGTATATATATATATATATATATATATATATATATATATATATATATATATATATATATATATATATATATATATATATATATATATATATATATATATATATATATATATATATATATATACACACTCACACACACACACCCCAGGAACAGCAAGCTGAATCGCAACCCAACCCATGTCCCACCGATGGCAGCGCCCTGCCAAAGAAGCGCAGCGACGCATCGCTTGACCGCTGCACCACTGTACCAGGAGAGGTAGGAAGACTCCCAGGGATCTAATGAATGGCCCATTCCGCAGATATGGACATTCACCCATTATCGCTATCCGAAAAACTGTCATCAGTGAACACTGGATCTGAACACCGGAACTGCTAGCGCACCTAATTCGCGTTTTGTTTAACTACGCAAATCGACCATAATTTTTTCGCTGTATCTTTACTTTTTCTAATCTAAATATCTATTCGGCCTTATTTCATATTCTACTGCTCCTCCTGCCTGAGCCTACCAAGTGTGGAAGTATCGAATAAATAACAAAAAGTAAGCTAAAAACGAATACGTTTTCTTAATATTTCTGCAAGTCCGCTCTTTTTTTAAATTGTTAATCTTATTTAGTAAACGCTGTCATGCGGTGAGAATGCACCACTCTTTGAGCGCCGAAGGACTTGCATTTCGCGTTTCCACTCTTCGTAGTGTAAAACCCGCCCACGTATGTGGTAGCAGGTGGACTGGACAGGGCGTTGACAAAGCGATTAATAATGGCGTGGAGCCATGCCATGCCGAGCTAGAGCTAACCGCAGTTTAACTTAACTCACTGGGCATAAGATATACACGGCAAGTCTTGCAGCGCTGATTAAAGCCCAGAGAATGGCCACGCAGCATAACTATATATGCGCTTCCGACTGCATAATGAGGCCCATTCAGGGAGCGCATCGGCAATGGGTAGCAACATGCTGGAGACTCGTCGCCAGAAAATGCCATATAACCACTTCATCTGTTCCCACCAGCATCTCATAAGAGATATTGGCCTCAACGATGGTAATAAAATGTCACGATGTGTACCGTATAACTGCTGGCACATTGGAGGCATTTCAATCTTTACCGAACCTGATATCAGAAGCTGAATGCAAACATTGGCTTCAGATACCCGCTTCGACTTTTAATAAAATAGGCCTGCGTTCTTGGAAATATAATTTGCGTGAGTTTATAAAAAGGCAGCAGATGTTTTCTTAGCTGCTCTGAGTCCACGAGGCAAGAAAAAATCGGGAACGCGCCTTAGAGCTAATTGCAATTTTGCATAAATGACAGAAAAGCCGCTTAATCTTGTTTGCTAGTGTGTCACAGCTTCCACACGTCGAATGAAAAATAAAGCAGAAATGAAAACACTCTTACGGTTTGAAAAAAGTGTATGTCATTGAGGGCCTAACCTTTGCTGTGGCTTTCGTTTTTATTTTGCTGCTTTGACTGCCCAGCATCATCACCGCCTCAGATAAATGCTAAAGCAAATCATTCGCTCTTCAATACAATGCCTACAGAACCTTCCGCTTTCAACCACTCCAGGCCTAGTGCAAATAGACGATGTAACAACACGCCTCCAAGGAACGAGCGTTTGGTGGGGATGTCTATGCAACGTGGTCATTGCCGGTAACACGGCAGCGCACAGAAACTCTTATTCTGTTGGCCTGGCAGTCTCCAGTGGAATGAATCTTCGTGGCTTTCGGGAGAAACCCTCTATGTGAAGTTTCAATTGTTTTGTGCGTTAAATAAAAGCAAGAAGCAACTTGGGCCTCAACTCCCAAATTTAGCAAACGGTAGAAGCGGCAGCGGTATGCTGGCAGAAAAATGATTTCACGAAACAGTGAAGTAGGGTCGACCCGAATACGCAACCTCACGGAAACTCAGGTTCGTACGTGAGGTAAAACGAAGTGAAAATCATTGACCTCAGTCACGCCCCTTCCACCAGTGTTCGACCTCACCTCCACCACCCTCCATGTGCCTGAATTGTAAATTGAGATTCATTTCGTGACGCCGAACGCTCAGGAGGTTGACCAAACTCATTCTTAGAGCACCGTACGCGAAATTCGAAGGTCGCCGGTTCAGATCCCACCGGTGGAATGTGGTTGTTTTCCTTCAGCATTTTAAGCATGAAATGCTTTTAGCTCCCGTTGTCGGCAGTGTGGTGACGTCACGCCGAGACCGAGAGCCATCATCCGGGCTCTGAAACGAGAACATCCGGGCACCGTACGAGACTTAACGAGATTTAACGAGACTCTCTAAGCCCTCCTACGCGACCGGCATGCAAGCGCCGGTTGGTCTCCAAACGAGTCACAAAAAATAACTGCTGCCAGTGCCTTCTCAATGTTTATCAAGATATCAGTCAAGCTGTGCGTTTGATAATGCACGGAATTATAATTTCCGATTTCTAATAACGCGTGCAAAAAAGCACATAAATGCCACGATACACTTCGTTGTCATACGTGATCTCTCAGGGGCTTCGCGCATCGAAGCAAAGCCGCGCAGGCGCACAGGGGCCCGGGGGAGAAGCGCTGCGTTCAAAGGGCAAGGCATCGCGCTGAACGGGTGGTGGCGTTCCTCCCTTCCTTTACGGTGCGGTTCGGGTGTCCACCGAGATGGCAGAGAATTACTGCGCCATTTCCTTTCCTCAAAAAACCTTGCGTTCAAATGGCAAGGCATCGCGCTGAACGGGTGGTGGCGTTCCTCCCTTCGTGTACGGTGCGGTTCGGGTGTCCACCGAGATGACATTAGGCCCGTAAACATTTCATGCTTACTCTACTCTCGGTTACGGGAGAGGCAGAGATTTTTAAAAAATGATCTTTGCACCAAAAATAATTACACTATTACTTTTCCATCTATTTCGGTACACAAATTTAAGAAAAAACAGATACAAAAATTCCCTATCCATTTCTTGGATCCGGTGACTGTTGGCTTCCTTCATATCTCATCCTACAAAAAAGGCATGGGAAACGGTTCTCTGGCGGAGAGATCGAATCAAAGCCTCCGGGAAAGTTTAAAGAATCGTGCGCCGTGTTCTGTTTAGCTAAGAGACGCGTACGCTACACGTGTACTCCGAGGGTTGCACCGAATTGATGTTTTCGCCTGCCACCCGAAGTGCCTTTTCTCCATATCACACCAGATCACACGCCGTGAATAGAGATTTCTGAAGGAGGGGGGGGGGGGGGGGGTGCTTTTGTGATTTTGGCTGCAGGTCCAGTGGCACTCGAACCAGCCCGGCCCGCCGTAGAGCATCGCTTCTTAACTAACAATAACAACATAAAAAATAAAGAACTTATAGAAGTATTAGCCGTGTATTTTCGTTGTAAGCCAAGACATTACAGATTGGAGAGTCTATCCGAGCCAACGGTAAGGAACCAAGTACGTGGTGACAAACCTATGAGACCTCAATCACTTTCCGCGTGTGACTCTCGCGTGGTTATTCTATGAAGAGGTGTAGGTGAATAAAGGAAACATAAAAAGAGGACGTTTGAGGAAATAGTTTCATTTCTTCCTTCTCAAACTGCACAGCGCGAACGCTTCGTGCATCTCTCGAAGTAAGTGCCCAATTTCGTTTCCGATCGCAACCAACTCCAACTAGCCCCGCGGGCACAATTTGTTACGGTATATATATAGCGATCGATCTCTCTCATTCCTCGTAGGGCAGCCAGAAAATTAAAGTGCAGACACGAGTGGGCCTTCAAGAAGCGTTCATAGTTGCGGATCTTTGCTCCACTTTTTTTTTTTCATTAATGCCACTCCCGACCAGAATTATGCGTGGTAAAGAAAGACTGGAGAAATTGGAGCAACTCTTGATCCAAACACGATTGCTCGGTAGAGTTGGCGGCTCATCATTATTTGCCTCAGCAGTAACATAAAATTGCAGTCCGTTATGTTGTCTTAGTTACTACAGTATTGCTTCCGCACAAATAACGACGTTAAAATAGTCGCAGCCACATGAACAAATTATGTTACTTTATTTATTTAGTGATACTGCAATCTCACAAAATAATTTCGCATTTAAGTACTGCTGAAGACAACAAACAAGAACTGACATTAAATCTTCTCTGAAATAAAAGTCGAAAAAACACTGATAAACGCATAAAAGGCATACAGTCCGCAACAGTCGCAAGTGGAAAGCGAGAACGGAGTCAAAGAAAACCGCAAAATAAAGAGATTGTCATCATGGGGCAATGCAGGCCGCAATAACATGTTAGAAAAAAAGATGAAACTTTACAATGTAATACACAAGAAAACTTTTCATTTATACTAAATTAAAGGTGAAGGAACTCGAGATAAAAAACTGCAAACTGCGGTGTTTTCAGAATAGTCTGGGACCCAGAAAACTTTACGAGCAGTTCAACCTCGAGTCCCATATCGAGAGGCTTATTGCAAAGCACTGCTACAGCAGATCGGCGAGTTGTCACTGGGATAATTTTGAAGAAACAGCCGATAAGTTCTGGACACAGACTTCCAAAAGATACACACCGAAAAGCGTCGACTTAAAACAGCATGCCCTTTATTTGTGGAATACGCATAATCTGAAAACACTAGTAGCAGACCCACAGACGCTGTTCGCACGAAGTAGAGAGCAGCTGAAAGAAAATAAGGGGGGAAAGTTAGGATTTAAGGCCCTAGCACGGGGTAGGGACACGCGTGTCTTTCATATTGGCAGCATCCAGGACGTCGATAAGCTTAAGAGTGACCTGGTAAACATTTCTAGAAGGCTGGAGCACAATCACAATTTGGGCAATGCAAGCCCAAGTAACCTGCCGGACTCCTGGGCACCTACGGTGCAATTTTATTTTAAGGCGAAAGGCTTTAACGCCTCATCGTTGTCGACAGAAGGTTGTCAGCAGAGGTGTCACGCTTTTCCTAGTCAGACCAGAAAAAAAAAAAATCTTTGTGCACGATGGAATTCGAACCACCATCCTTCCGTTCCGCAGCTGAGCGTGCTAATGACTACGCTAATTCCTGCCAACGCATATGCCGTTCTCCTTGTCTAGGACGCTGGAGAGTGTTTGCAGAAAGCGTCGAATCAGACGGATGCCTCCCAAACGCCCTCCAGTGTCTCCAGCATTTAAGATTCACAAACAATTGTGTACTTAATTAACATCTTAAGCACACATCAGTGACCCAAGCAGCAACACCGGGCTAAAGGCTTTCTCACCGCACTTTAGGTCAACAAAGTGCCCCCCTGAATTTTTTAATTGGCCTGTAAGGCATCACATTTGATTGTTCAATGCTCTACCACAGCATGAAAAAAAATGACGTAGGCCACATTCATGTGACCAGCTGCGAAGCGCATCTGATGCTTCTTAAAACATGCGCTGCCTCTTGGCACGGTCAGCAGGTTTACTTTGTTGCGTAGCTTCGGGAATTTGAAACCACTACCAGTACTCTTACGTCCCTTATGGTTAAGGCCCACGTGACCATCGCTGTCTTTCTGCAGGGACGGAATGTTGAGCTTTGGTAACAACATATCATGGCCCCGATGCCATCTCTGGCGCTGGTTAGTCCTTAGACGGTTAGCTGCCACAGCTCTATCGTTGGGGAGGAACGAAAAATAGTGAGCAAGACCTGTGAACCGAACAGCCAACAGAACGTGCACTGTGAGCATAGCTGCATAGATGTAAATATTGCGTATCAGATTTTTAAACATGGCTTATAAAAATATATCTTTACGCTGAGATCGGCCACAGAGTCGTAGCTAGATCATCACTGCTGTGCTCAAGAGAATACACTTTGTTGTGCAGTTTTTTTTTAAGGTGAGCCATACACTCTATGAACCTCGCCCATTGTCTCTTTGAATGTCTATCAGCCATACAACCACCACAGTGCTCAACAACCATGCTGCAAAATAACATCGCACTTGTTCCCGCACACAAATTAGGCAAGTGAAGCAGCTAATCAGGAAGGCTTTTCATCTGAGGTCTGGCTAAGGGGCTAGTATGGCGCAGCGCCCGTTAGCCTCGTGATGCAAGTGCCGTGGCTGATCCACCAAAACAAGCAGTCGAACCACGCGGTACCCACCGAGTACTACTTTCGTCGTATGACAGCCCGATGATAATGGTCCAGCTCAGCTTTCAGCCTGGATGGCATATTTAACTGTGATAGACCAAGCTAGATGCCAGGAAGAATTTCCGCTTTAAATACAGCGACTTCACTGCAACTCGTGAAAAGACGTGATCACTGGTGATGACTGGCCTTGCATCCATGTGGCGTTGCGTCCATGTGTAGGCGGCACATTCACGGATTGTGCCCTCAGATGGCAAACTATGACAGCTGACTTCGCAAGTGAAGCGCCTGGCCTAATCAAACTCAAATATTCTGCACTCACAAAAATGAGCGCTGAATTTCTGTCGTCATTTTTCCTAGTGACGCATTAACGAGTCAGTACGAAATCAGTTATTGTCAGCAAAAATTCCTTTGAAATTACAGGCAAGTTTACCTTGTATCATTAGCCATCAGAGAGACTCTAGTGACTTTTCTCAGCGCCTGCCCCATTGCAGTAAAATACCGCAGAAGTTCAGATAAGATTTCACATGAACTTTCAACATGCCATTACTCAACATCAACTATTACGTTCTTCTCATGCATTCCATTGCGGTATTATAGGAAAGCGTTGGAGGAAGCGCGACAAGTGCTGGGAGAGGGCTGTTCAACGACATTCGATGCAGATATCACTGCGTAGGTGTTCGAGAGTTTCAAATGCCTTCGAAGCGTGAACACAGTGCGCGCCAACAGCCATCCGTCTCCATCGCTTCGCATCGCCCACAGCCGCGCCGCGCGACTGCTTAGGCTATGCGGCTCTTGACTTCGATATCTGCCCCTCGCTCTTTTCTACTGCTTGTTTAACAAATAGCTTACGCCTTCTCTAAATGAGGGCTTCAAGGTAATAGTACGGCATTCAGAACTTACCACGTGAGCCCGAAATTTCTTCAGGATTGCGCCGATGACTACGACTGCACTCCAGTACTACTGCTGTTTACATAACTGTGTACGAACAGGTACTGCTTGTTTACATGACACAAAACACAAGCTGCGCTCTACATGTGTTAAATAATCTATTTTCTTTTGCACCGGTTATACCCTTGATTGGTTGTGCAGTGCGATAACTCTGTAGGAAGCGCCGATGAGATCCCCCGCCTGGGACAAAGGTGATAGCTGGTGATATCGCGTAGGAACCCCCCCGTCGTGCGATGTTAAAAATCGTCGATTCCAGGTCAGTGCCGTCAAAACTATATTCGATGGCCATTTTCATTCGGTAATACATGTGAATTTGCTGTCCACAATCACTATGTCACTATGTCTCACTATGTCTGCTCGTTGTGGAAAGAAGCCATCGTGGATTAAAATTGAGTTTGGGAAGCGTACACCGCTGGCGTAGGTTGAAATGTGAAAATATCAAATGTAGCCGCTTGTTTAGCTTATTCCGAAGACGGAAAAGGTAGAGACAAGCGCAGCAACAATTATATGTGGCCGTTGATCGCGCTGGTTGGTTTGGTCTGGTTTCGTTTGGTTTATGGTATTTAACGTCCCAAAGAAAGTCTGGTTATGAGGGACGCCATAGCGCAGGGCTCCGGATAATTTTGACCGCCTGAGGTTATTTAACGTGCGCTGACGTCGCACAGAACACGGGCTTCTAACATTTCAACTCCGTCGAAATGCTGCTGCCGTGGCCAGGACCGAACCCGCGCCTTTCGAGTCAGCAGCCGAGCATCATAACCCAATCGTGTTGGCGTCGTGGCCTTGTTGGTAAAGTGTGACTGATCGGTGCGTCAACGAAGGCTCCCGACAGTCCCCCAGCGTCGTTGTCGAATCGTTTTACACACTAAAAACTATCAATCAGACAAAAGCGAAACTCGACGGGAGCAGCGCCACTGCAGTACAGCGTGGAAATGCTGAAGTTTACGAATGCGTTTGAAAATTGCCGCGAAGCAGCATGCGAGTTCGTCAAGCCCGATTTCATTCTAAGTGTCAAATGCCATTCGATTCAGATGCCATTTGAATGTAATCGTGTAGCACGGTTATGAATAAGTGACTTCGAGGTGAGTGTCTAACGTGTCATGAGGAATAAATAAATATGAAACTAGAAATTCAATGTTCATTTTTGTAAGGGCATCAGCTCCATCATCTTTATGATAATTTCGGATGAGCTGGTAATATTCATGGATGCATCGCAGAATGGATGGGGTTTACCACTAAGATTTCAAGGGACTATTTGTATTCGAAAAATCATTAATTAGCACCACTGCCTTTTGCACTCATCGAAATGCGTTGGTGGAAGGCCTCATTAATATTTAGTAACACCTGATATTTTGCGCCTTTCGCGCCTGAAGCACTGCGGCGTTCGGGAAGAAGCAATGGGCTGCGCCATCTTTGGAGTGCGACATCTGCTTTAACCATCTGGCGAGCGGACCCGAAGTAGCGAAGCCGCTCAGCAGTCACGCATTGCGTTGAGGGAAGGCTGCCATTGGTGGCAGTGGTGGGGAAAGAACGGTACAAAAGTGTCTGCAAAGTCCTCCCCCAACATCCTTCGAGAGCGGTCTGCTGGGATGCACAAAGCCGCACGAGCTTCCGGCACACTTAAGGTGAGTGGGCAATATTCTCACTTGAGCAACACAAGTAGCAACCAAGAGTTATACGAAGTTACTTTTTGTTTTCCTCAAACATTAATGAATTGTTCTTTGTTCTAACGTTTTCGAAACGTTACACATGAACATTCAAATAATCTTGCCTTAACTTTAATTAAACATTTCAGCAACATAAATGCCACTTCGTCTAATTAGGGCAGTAACTTTGCAAGAGCATGCAAGCCTGTCAGTATTGAAGGTGTAAAACTTGACGCTTTGCCAGGACCAACAACAAGGGCGCCGATTCAGTTCTACAATACACCACAACCAATACATGCTACTCACTCAACTCTTAATTAATGGATACCAGGAAGACAAGTTTATGTAGCCCTTTTGAAAGGAGTCCCAAGAGTGATATTGGTGAATGGGTGATAAGCAATACTTTTAAACAGAATAATGTGACTGTGCATAGGATCTACGGCAGGAACATTCTAAGATATTCATTGCAAAGTACTGCTCACTGATGAACATCCTTACTGTAAGAGCAGTTGGAAAAAAACTTTGTTTGAAACAGTGCAGGAAATATATTTGTAATCTTGTTGTATTGTTACGATTTAAACATTGAGGTGACCTATGGAACACAATAGTGAAGTATCTTCAGTTTGAAGGTTAATGTAATGTTTACTGCAAACCGTTCAACATTATTCGTTAAATTTTAACAGTATGTTAATTTTTTAGACATTAGCATTTTGCGAGCAGCATTAGCACAATGTTTACATGGAATGTTAAAACTGATGTAAATAATACAACATATAAGGTAATTTGTTATTTTAAAAATTAAAATAACGTTCCAAAGTAACATGTAACCTTATTGCAACCTACATACCAATTTTATAGTAATTTTAATGTCCGTTGCTACCTAGGAACTAGCAGGCACTTCCGAATCCCTTCCTTTTGAGCGACCTATTGAACTGGGTTTCCCAGCTCTCAGATTGAAACCGCTTTGGATGTCTTAGCGTGGATGCACCAAGTCGATTGCGCGCCGTCCAGTCAATGCGTCTTTTCCTGCACTCTTCCCTCCGTTAGGCCAGTCGATAGGCTATCTTGATATCAGGGGTAAGATCACTCGACTGCCGCCGTTACCGGTAGAGCGTTGAAGCGTTACCGACAGAGCACAGCTACTTGAAAACAAGCTCTCATGCGATATTTCATTTCATTTATTTCGTCCTTAAAGGCCCGAGGGCATTACATAAGGAGGGGGTTACAAATTGTTTTGTGTGAACGCACTCATGATGAAAACATAGACAATAAAAGAAACACTGCAACTGCAAACACTAAAAATAAAGATAAAAAGTATCAAGTGGTTATATAAAAAAAACAAGAGAAGCCAAGAAAGCACAGAAAAATACAAGAAAAACTGAGGGAAAATACAGAAAAAAAGTAAAGGCCAGCAAATGATTCACGTGTTCTGAAAATGACTGGTGAGTTTCGCGCGAAATGATTTGCGATCGTTGCATGATACTATGTCGTTGGGCAAGGCATTCCAATGGTTTATTGCGTCAGGAAAAAAGGAACTGCTCATTGCTAAAGTACGACTCTTGATGCTGGCTATGGGGTGGCTCTAAGTAAGTAAATTCTCTAACTCTAAGTAAATTTTTTTTTTCTCGCTGTACTTACTTTGGCGAAACGAACTTTTAAGGCAGCATTCTGCATACTTTACCTGCTCAGCCCATCTACGTTTTCTTGAAGTAAGACCTGCCGAATTCTAGATGGGATGTTTCTAAGGGTTCCGACAGCGACGTTAATTTTTGCGTGCACTGGAGTGTGCAGGACCATACCCTCCAGCCAGATGTCTCTGGGAGTGAGCGCGACACCCAACCATTCGCAAGAGGCCAATTCTTGGGTGCCGTGGAAAAAAAATCCTGTTGAGTACATAAATGGGCATGCACGAACACCTTGTGACAGTGCCGCTGGGCTATTTTGTAAATACGCCGGGTGACCCGGCGCCCGCTGCATTTCTGGGGTGAAAATTCGCACCCTCTCGCGACCACCACACAGCTGGCACACTGCCGCCATCTCTCACAGCAAGGATGGCCTAACGCTTCTCCAGCTGAATGTGTGAATGTCGTCCTACGCCATATAGGCTTCTCTTCACTGCCCAGAACATTTCTCGTCAGTATCACGATCTGGCTAGAGTCTCGTTGATTATGTAGCAATTTTCCGTAGGAGCCACTTTTTAAGCGCAGTTTGAGGTTCCAGTACCTCTCCCCCACTTTTCACACATTGACGCGCGAAAAAACAAAAAATGAGCGACGATCCGACATCTGATGCGACAATTCTGTGAAAGCAGTTGTATTTACCCTCGATGATCATTTTAATGCTTCGACTCTAATGAATGATTTTACTCAAAGCCGAAGCCTCACACACCTGAAGGAATTTTTCTGTAGGGTGAAGGTCAGGGGGGGGGGGGGGGGGCAGTGGAAGGGCAGCCCGCTAGCTAGAGGACGGCGTGAGTTGCAGAGGCGGCTGGTGGGTGCAAGGGCAGCTGGCTTTCCCACTGCTTATTTGAATTCGATTTCGCTTTCGCTTTTTCACTCTGCTGCTGGGTGGGCTTACAGTTGATGGAGGCCTTGTGGAGGGCGAGGTGGGTGAGTTGGTAGTGGGTGGCGCTTTTAGAGGGTAGAGTTAGGTGCTAGGTGGAGGATGGCGCTTTTGGAGACTGAAGGTGGGTAGCCTTCTAAGGGCTAATGGCAGGGGGAGGGGTCAAGTGGCTGATGGGTGGTGTTTCTGGAGGGTGCAGGCTCCTCCTTTGGGCAGTAGGCTTCACTTCAACAGACTTCAGATACCCGGAGGCGGTGGGGGGGGGGCTACAGTAGCATGGCTTTTGCAGTAAGAAAGAACACCAGGCCGATCCTCTTTTGTTTTCAACCAGAGATTATGGCTTGCCGGGCCGTATGCGTTCGCTAGCCATTTCCCACCACGAAAATGTTCCTATACGGACCTATACGGCTATACGGACCTGCAACACGCTGTTACTGTATCTGAAAGCACCTTATGTGCTTTACGGGTAGGGCATGCTTTTTATTTTTAACATGCTCCAGTAAGAGCTGCGAACGATCGGCCAGTGTAATTGCATACCGGCGTTGTTCGTGCTCCTTTGGCGAATGCGCTCCACGTATGAAGCACTCCGCCCATTCAGATTAGACGTGCAGTTGCGGAAACTGGGCTGAAACTAGCGAGTACACGTCCCGACACAAATGTACTGAGGGAGTGCCAAGAAAGCGCATAGAGCTCTCGAGTTAGTCGCGAAATGAACTTCAAAAGTTCGTCGGCATGCGCACGCCCCCTGTCCGAGTAATCTGTCAAAGTAAATGTTTCGCAGTGCTCGTACATGCGTGCATGCGCCCTCGGCTCTCGAGCTAGCGGGTAAATCGTGGGAACACCCTTAACGAAAGAGGGGCTTCGACGCTGCTGAAACGTACCGCTGAGCGTCGTGTTTACGAAGCAAGCGCGAACTCCCTGGTGCTCAGAGAGCGAAGGTGAACACAGGCGCGTCGCTTCGTGCACTCTCAGCTTGCGTTCAATTTGCGCCTGTATCTCTAAACGCAGTCTACGCCCCGTTGCGTGCCGGAAAGAAGAGATGAGCCTTACTTGCACCCAATGCACGGCCTTGTGCGTGGGCGAGTAAGGCTTAAGCCACTGGCGGACCAAAAACATTGTTGGAGCCGCTACGCAGTTCAAATATAAGCAAATCTGTTTTCCCAGGGGAAACAACTCTTTACTCCACGTACCGCCGCCGAAAGCGTACCCGAGAACCGTTTGAGAAAAATAGGACGGGGACTATATTTTTGGTACGGACGTGCTGAAGGAAACTTGCAATAATGTGCAGTAAGCTTACCAATCCATGCACTGTATACATACTTATGTTTCAGTGTTTCGTAGACTTACATGTGAAAGTTTTGCTTACAGGTATTGTTTGGCTCTAGTTGAATTACAGGGGTCGCAAAATTACGCACCTTTAGTCTATTTCTCACTGAGTACTTTTGGTAATTGTTCTGAGAGGTATCCTGAAGAAATGTTGAAAGAGAGATATTGAAACCCGGTTTGAACTATGCTATTGTAGACTAAGCTAGAAATATGAGGATTATCATTATTATTATTATTATTATTATTATTATTATTATTATTATTATTATTTATGAAACAAGTCCATCAGAACAAGAATCGGGATAAACTGCGTTGGGAGTTATGCTTCTCATTCATGAGTTTATCCAGCGCAGCTGTTGAATGCTTTAGCTATTTATAATTTTCGGGTACTTGATTTTGCGATTTGGGAATTTGTGATTGCTCCTCGTACTCCTTTCGAGGTATGCGTGCGGCTAGAAGGGCTCTCTGCCAGACGGCTCTGTTTCCGTTGACGTCACGGCGTAGATCCACGTCGCATGCGTTGGGCACGCGGGCGGTGCAGTGACATTTAGCGCTTACTCGAGGGACGTCACGGCACTGGTCACGTGGTCACCAGCACCACGAGGCTGGTCAACGCGGGCTAATACGCCAAAGCCGACGGTAGAGCGGAAGTGACGTACCAACAGCCGCGCTGTAAATTGTAAACGTTTTTTAGACACCTTTTTGCTGGAGATTCTTTTTATATTTTATTTTATTATTTTATTTTATTTATTCAAGTAAAATGAGCTACTGCGATGTCAAAAAGCAAAATTTCTGGTGTTTTTTTATTTATTTATATCTGAAGATTGGATGTCGTTCTTACAGATATATCCCAGCAGCCTAGGTGGAACAGTCTGCTGTAAACATTTAATTCTAGGTGGCCTTCGTGTTCTTCACTAAGAACCAAAAACATGAACACAGCCTTTTGACTTCAATATTCTGGCAGAAAAGTTAAGCACTGTGCGTGGGAGGCACATCTGACTTTCATTGCTCACGGGGTGCTATGTTGAGTTCATGCATCCTGGGTTAGATGCTTGCCACCCTTTAATAGCAGTCAAAAATTATGGCTCTACCGTCGTCAGCACCCTCACTACAGGAGAGAATCTCTCGATCGGCAGTATTACAATGGAATGCTCGAGGTCTGCGAGGCCGCCTAGCAGATTTCAGGCAGAGGATTTTCAAGTACCGATTTCCAGTGCTTGTAATATGTGAGCCTAATATCACATCTCCTTTTCGACTGTCTGGTTATGAAAGTTTCCTCTCTGAAGCGGCTGGGCATTTGAGCAAGGTACTACTATGCGTCCGTCGTGACCTCACTTACATTCGGCATCAAATTCCTGGGGGCAGTAGCAACGAGTATGTTGCAATCACTGTGACTCTGAATGGGCGCACAATCTCTATTATAGGTGGCTACATACCACCAAGGGGTCGATTTGATGCCCTACGACTACAATCGCTACTCGACAGCGTTTCGGAGCCCCATATAATAGTAGGAGATTTCAATGCGCATCACCACGGCTGGGGAAGCGCCATTACGAACGTTCGAGGGCGGGATATCGCCACGTTCATGGACAATGCAGGTCTTGTTTTGCTCAATGATGGTGCGCCGACATTTCTACGAGGGACTACCTACAGCAGCTGCCTGGACCTTGCATTTGTATCCAGGCGCCTCTCATCGTTCGCAACGTGGTGTGCTGATATTGAAACTTACGGAAGTGACCACATACCAACGTATGTGCAGCTACGGTGGTTTAACCGTCTTCCAAAAGCCAAAATACGTTGCACCGACTGGAGTGCTTTCCGCATTGCTCTAGAAGAAACCTGTGGTAACCTCGCTGATCCAACAGATGTGGAACAGCGTATTATTTCGGCCATGCAAGATACAACGCGCAACATCTCAGCGCCCAATTCCACAGCTCCAGTGGATGTGATCTACGCGCAGCTTCGGGCGATTCGTCGGCGCGCAGAAAGAAAATACCGGAGGACAAAGGATGTCTCGGATCTCCGGGCCTCTCGACGTGCCCAGAAGCAAATACAGCGCTATTTGGAGAACCTAGGCAAACAACGGTGGCGGTCATTTTGCAGCAGATTGGATCCCCGCAAACCACTCTCCAAAATCTGGCACGTCGTTCGAGCACTGCCGACATTTCCCCAGCAGAAACACCCTTTCCGTGCATTGGCACTTTATGAAAGACGGCAAGAACTAGAGGTGGCAGAGGATTTCTGTTCGAGAATTGCCGGAAGCGCTTCTTCACCTCGGCAGCATCGATGTGCTCCCCCCACGATGGACGATCGACTGGACATCCCCTTCACAATTCAAGAACTGAAAGCGGCTCTTTCTGCTTGTACGCATCCTTCGTCCCCAGGACCTGATGGAATAACATACAATGCGCTTCGTCATCTAGGCCCACAGGTAATGGAAGCCCTCTTAACATTGTTCAACCACTCTTGGGCCTCTGCCACTGTTCCACAGCAGTGGAAAAGAAGCCGCATTGTGGCCTTGCTCAAACCAGGGAAATCGCCACTCGACTTAGCATCCTACAGACCAGTAGCTCTGGCAAGTTGTATTGGCAAGACGATGGAGCGTATGGTGCTAACCCGTCTAGAATGGTTCCTTGAAAAACGTGAACTGTACCCTTCCACAATGACGGGTTTCCGCAAAGGCCGGTCTGCCATCGACAGTGTAATTGATCTCGTGTCAACGGTAGAACATGAAAAACGCCGTCACAGGTTGACTGCTGCTCTTTTCCTCGACATCAAGGGCGCATTCGATAATGTTCAGCATGATGCAGTACTAAATGCACTCGATGAATATGGCATAGGCGGATGTCTACACAATTGGATTGCAAGCTATTTGACAAACCGGACAGTCTACATGGAGACTCTTGAAGGAGACACAGCAGATCATCATGTTGCTTGTGGTGTTCCTCAGGGAGGAGTGCTTAGTCCAACGTTGTTCAATCTCGTGCTCATTGGCCTTTTCAAACAACTGCCGAAGACTGTTTCGATATCCGCCTACGCAGACGATATTTGCATATGGACATCAAGTGTCACGCGTCCCCAAGTGCAAGCAAGATTGCAGCGTTCGGTTTCCATTACGTCTGCGTACTTGCGCCGTCAGGGGCTTGAACTTTCGCCAACTAAAAGCGTAGCATTGGCTTTCACACGCAAGTTAATGGCGTGGTATCCGGTCACAATCGACGGGCAAATTGTCCCATACGTAACACATCACAAATTCTTAGGTGTTACGATAGACCGTGACCTGTCCTGGACGAAGCACATTTCTGTGCTCAAGAAAAAGCTCGACAGCTTTGTAAGCATTGTGCGGTGTATGGCAGGAAAATTTTGGGGTCCCTCTGAGCGATCTTTACTACATGTGTACCAGGCGCTGGTAGTCGGTCTTCTCAGATACAGTGCACCCGTTCTCTCGGGAGTCAGACTATCAGGTCTGCATGTGCTTGAAAGCGCGCAGGCTCGTGCTTTAAGAGTATGCTTGGGTTTGCCATGTAAAACTTCTACATGGGGCACATTTTATGAGGCCCGAGCCTGCCCAGCACGAATTTATTTTCAACAGGAGCCACTTCGTGTGCATTTGCGGCATCTGACCAGGCATCGTCATCACCCCCTGACCAACAGTGCGGCGCGTCCAGATGCAGCCTTTTCCAGAGCCCTTAGGATGCAGCGCAATGCGGTGCCTTCGAACTACGCGCCACACCAGATTGCGGAGGTGCCACTTTGGGCAGTACCAAAACCATCTATACGGACAACAATCCCAGGGATAACAAAGAAGACGCACATTCCAACAGTCCGACTGAAACAGCTGGCGCTGTCATACATTACATCTATGTATACTAACACCCAGCATGTTTTCGTGGACGGATCCGTGACGACCACTTCTTCAGCTGCAGCGGTGATAGTGCCAGGAAATGCCTCATGTCACCGTTTCAGGCTCATGCACAAAACGTCCTCTACGGCAACCGAATTGGCAGCCATACGAGAAGCCGTCCTTTATATTGGTCACCAGCCAGCGCAGCAAAGGACTATATTCTGCGACTCGAGATCGGCATTGCAGGTCGTACAAACTTATCTCAAACCAAGGGCATGCGAGCAGCTGGTTCAACAAATTGTTGTTTTGTTAGCCGAAGCTTTCCACCGCGGCCATATCATAAAGTTTCAATGGATACCGAGCCATTGCGGCATAGCGGGAAACGAGCGTGCTGACGCCGAGGCTCGGATGGCACATAGTGATGGTGCTTTCATTGAGATAGCCTTTTCTAGATCAGACATTGGAGCCTTGTTGGCGCATTTAATGCAAGCGGCAATGCAGTCGCACTGGCATGATTCGAGTCATCAACAGGACCGCGTCTGTAAGCTTGACGCTGGCTCACGATTACATTTGCCATCTATGGTGGTGCGACGTCATGGGACTTTACTCCACCGGCTACGGCTTGGCGTTGCCTACACCAAACACTATCTTCACAAGATCGGCATCGAAAGTAACCCAAATTGCGCACAGTGCCACACTCCAGAGACTATTGGACACCTTCTTTGCGAGTGCCCGAACTATACTGCTGAAAGAACAACATTGGAGGCGACTGTGAGACGACTGGACTCTCGCCCTCTCTCTGAGGAAACTCTTCTGGGCGCCAGGACGAGACGTTCTGATTGGTGCCGTGTGACAAAGGCCCTGCTCACCTTTTTGTGTGAAACAGGCCTGGATACTCGTCTGTGACCGCCTGTGCACAACCTACATGGTTAATGACATGTGTCGGTGTTTGTATTGCTGACACCAGTTTTATGAGTTTTATGTGCGTCTACTCACCGCGATGCGAGTGCCAGCCAGTGTGGTGTGTGTGGTGTGTGTGTGTAGACATCACCCGTGAAACTCATTGTATTATGCCATCATCAGCCTTCATTCGCACTTTCCTTTTCCTCCTCTTCCCTTTCCCCTGTGTGGAGTAGCAGGCCAGGGCCATGTTACCACCGGCCGACCTCTCCACCTTTCCTTCATTAAAATTCCTTTCTCTCTCTCCTGGGTTAGATCTGCACAGTGGATCTCTCATCCCTATAGATTGCGCAGTGTAGTGCCCATCAGCAAGTCAATCTCGCTATCGCGTTCCATGTTCATTTCGTTAAAAATATGCTGCAGCAACTGATGCTATGTCATGTTGCCCTAAAGGCGTCCCTCATAGCCTGAGTCACTTTGGGACGTTAAACCCCATAAACCATATGCGTTTATGCGTAAAATTCTTCGTGGTAATTTCGTCCACGGCTTGTAGCTGCAGAGGCTGTTTTTTCATGCCTACTTTTTGTATATTTCTGAGCGCCTGTTGCTCTTTTACCGTTTTGAGAATACGCAGCAACCCGAATCCTTTAGACATGCGTTTGATGAGTCGCTTGAAATTTTTTTTTCCTAGGCCTTTGGGTGTTGCTGATTGCCTGTTTCTTAGCAATAAACTAAGGGCCGCTTACCTGCACGGTACAACGAGCGATCAGAGCTAGTTGGTTCGCGAAATGATTAACGCAATTATCCAGCCACGCATGAGTATTTGGCGACTGTGTTACTGTTTTGTGGAGATTACAGTGGGTGCTTCGGGGTGTGAGAGATGCACGGACACGAACTTCAGGATCTTGCCGTACAAAGCGCTTGTGGGTAACGTCTCGAGAGCTCGCTCCTCTGACGCGCCGCACTTTTGTGGTTCTGGCCTCCCGCATACGTGCAGCGTTTCGAGCTCAACGTTCCCCCTCGGCAGCATGGCCCTCCGGCAACGCGACTGACGTTCCGCGTTGCTTCTGGCGTCTTCATCATACATTCTGCGGACTTAGCGCAACAAGCACGAAGGACACGCTGACTGACAACTAGTAGCTTATTGAAAAACACGGGATATATGTAGATAAAAAGAGCGCGATATCATGTTAGAACAATAAAAACAAACAAAAAAAACGACGACAGTAATTGCTTAGCGGTAGGCACTTGTCCAGATACGCTACCTCCCTTTCTTGTAAAGCTAGAAAAGGTTTAGCCACGCACGTGTTCACTGCTTTCGGCGATGCAATATGCCTTAAAAATTTCCCTGCAGATCTGGTTGATTTGATTCGCCGCGGTGGCTCAGTGGTTATGGTTCTCGGCTGCTGACCCGAAAGGGGCGGGTTCGATCCCGGCCGCAGTGGTCGAATTTCGATGGCGGCGAAATTCTAGAGGCTCGTGTGCTGTGCGATGTCAGTGCGTGTTAAAGAACCCCAGGTGGTCGAAATTTCCGGAGCCCTTTATTACGGCGTCCCTCTTAACCTGAATCTGTTTGGGACGTTAAACCCCAATAAACCATAAACCATGATTGCTGTGCTTGTATGAGATCGTAGTGTTATCTCACTCGGGCGAGCATGTTCGTGCCACCTGCATGTGCGGGATGCACGTGACCTTCTTACGCGGCTCGCCCGTAAGCTCCCGAATGGTACGGTCAGCCTCTCGCTTCGATTTCACCAAAACTCTCTCTGCCAACCTTACGAGATCCATTTGCGGGAATCCGGCCTCTCGAAGTCTAGTTACCTGCCTCAGAAATCCTTCTTCAACTCGATGAGGGCACGACTCTTTGAGGGCTGTCGACATGCGCGGCATAACTATTCCGTCCTTGACTAGTCTTGAATGTTGGGATCTGATATTTAGAAGGAGATTACCGGCCTTTGGTGCATACAGCCAGCAAACATGATGCTCCATCATCCTCAGCTCCAGGTCAGAAACCGCTTGCTTTTGTTGCGCTAAATCTGCAGATGTGTGTTTACCAACGAGACCAGCACGCCCCACTGCTGCTTTATCATAACTGCGGCGGACGCTGCAGCAGAGGCGCGCAGGATGGAGCGCCATCTAGTCTCTTCAGGAGAGTATGCTTTCTTGAGTGGTGTCTCAAGCCGTTTGGCGGTGTCTTGTTCCGACCGAGCGCGATATCTGATGACGACGAACTTGGCATAAGGCCCGAAGCCCACACTTCTTTTTTTTTGCGAATATTGAAATTATCGAATACGAATCGAATACGAGCACTTAAAAATGGGTAGGAATGACCATACAGTATGAAAACAATGTTTCAGAAAAAGAGAAACACGCAAATGCTGTCGCACTTTTCTTTTTTAAAAATAGTTTATGGTCTTTGGAACTTAAACAAAGAAAACTCGACTGACTCAACTCCAAACAAAAAAATATGATTGTACAGAAATGTGTGCTACTTGATTAGACAGCTTTAAAGTATGCAGCCTGCAACGTGGTCGTGCAAAATGACAACAAAATGAAATACTTGAATCGACACATGACTGCCAACTAAAAATAACACGATGGTTAGTAAAACCGCGTTAATTCAAGTTTCAAGAGCTCGGAAGAAATTCCTGTATTATCCGAAGGTCCATTTATAAAATGCCCTCTGGTCCCGGGAAAAAAAAAAGAGCCTGCCAAAATGCAAAAATTCATTGGGCACGCATGAGGACGCTCCATCGCACAAACACGGAAAAGCCTGTGATGAGCGCGCAGTTTAGGCGTGCTGTATACAACGCGGACATAAGCGAAAGGAACCCACACTGGCGTCGAAAGGGTGAGATTGCTTTAAAAAGGAAAAAGAAATCACCAACGACGCGCCTTTCGGCATCCTACAGCGGAAATTCTTGGGGATATCCGAAGGACACCTCCAAGGGCGGAAAATTGTGTGAGCTACGTTTCAGAGAAAAGCTAACTATCCCCCAAGGACCCTCTTACTCCCGCGAGAAGCGGCAACAGTGTCTGAGAGACTCTGCCCAGACCTCACGAAGCAAATATAAAGATGCTACACTAGGCACACGGGAGAGCTTTTGGACAGTGACCATTTTTTACACGAAACGGTCGTTCTTTGCAATAAGAGCAGGAGGATTTTCGGGGAATCGCCGATCACCGGCTGGAACAAGTGGTGGGAGGACCATATCGTCTCAGGAGAAGAGTCGGAGCTTCTATACCCGGTGGCTTGGACGGCCAGACTCACGGATCTAAAAGACGAACACACCAAGAGGATAAAGAACATACTTAATGTTTCCGCGGTCGATGGACAGCTGTTGCACCTTTGGGAAGCACGCAAATATCTCATCAAATGATGGATAATACAGAAGCTAAATCGCAAACTCAAAGCCAGCATTCAAGAAATTACGATGAAAGCTGAAGCCTGCGCAGAACAACTGGCAAGTTAGTATTGGTTTAATCTATGGGATGGCGTCAGGGGCAAGCTCGGGCTATCTGGAACCCCTTCAGGGCAATCATTGAGCCCAGCTGCACGAAGACGGAACAAGGAGACACATTATCAAGCGCTATCAGAAACTTTCAAGGCACGGACATTGACCTTGTCTCCAAGCTCATAAACAGATACCACTCGGAAGACACCCCTCGCGTTCATAGGATATACACTGGTAAAGAGAATCCTGAGCTAGATGAGTAAACCGTGCTCGAAGAAGTACAGGTTGAAATCTTAGCAATGTAAAGCAGTGCCATCCAGGAGATGGACACAATCACCGGGAAGGTGATCAGGAACCTCGATCATGCTACACTCAAGAACGTTGCTAAAGTTTTTCATTCTTGTTGGGAAACGGGACAATATCTAGGCGCCTTGAAGAAGGATAAAGTTCAGTTTATTCCCAAATCCAACATACCTATAAATATGGACAGTCCTAGGCTACTATTTACGAAACTCTGAGAGAGAGTGATTACCATCAGAGTTTCAAACTACCTAAACAAAGAGGACCTGCTCCCAGACACTATGGATTCAGGGCATACATCTCCACTCAAGACTTTATGATACAACTTCAGGAAGAAGTTCAGAGGCAGAGACAAGAAGCAAGTCAGATCAATCATCGCGCCAGATGTTTAGGTCACATTCAACAATGTGAGCCATGACAGTAATTTAAACGCTCTAGAACACACTGGCTGTGGTAGTCAAACCTTGAGCTGCATTCAGAACTTGCACACAAACAGAACCGCAGTAATAAGGGAGGGTGGCTTAGCCTCGAATAAGTACAACCTCGCAAACAGAGCAACCCCACAAGGGGCGATGCTCTCAACCTTTGTTGTTGAACCTCGCTTTCATTTCATTTCGTTTCGTTTCATTTCATTCCAAACTACCAGAGTAACTGCAAGAAATCAGTTTTCAACACGCCTTGTAAGCTGAAGATATCACTACTTGGTCGAACGAAGAAATTCCGGAGGCAATGACCCGGTGTCTCATTTAGGCAGCATGTAAAGTGCTGAGTTACGCGTGGGGCTGCAACGTATTGTGTGCTCCATACAAATCGCAATTGCTCGTCATTAGACTCAAGACTAGAGCCTTTCCGATACCAATTGTTTATAAAACTCAAATTTTGGCCTGGAAATCCAGGCAGACAAAGGTGACAGCTTCATTATAGAAAAGTTCAACAAAATGGCGGGACAAGTAACCAGGATGATCAGTCGCGTTGCGAACAGAAAGCACGGAATGGAAGAAACCGAAACATTTAGATTAGTCCAAGTCTTCGTTCTATCCAGAATAATGTATGCGACGCCGCACCTCTATCTTAGAAAAGGGGATCTGGAAAAGCTGGATACTATCAGGAAAGGCACTAAACAAGCCTTGGGACTCTCTATACACACTTCAAGCTGTCGACTCCACAACACGGTGAAGGAGTTGTGACCTTCACCGACAGCCTCATGCAAAATTCTGCAAGTGGGCTATCCCACATATCATAGCTAGCCAAAACGAGAAGGCGGAGCTGGCGCTAGGAGAGTTATGAAGGCGACAGTACTCGCGCCATGGGTGTGGGCGTTAAGTATATATGTAACACATTATGGCAGGATGAAAGAAAGAAACTGGGTGCTTTCTCGTTGTGATTGCTCGAAGCAGGTTGTCGACCATTTTGCTGTGAACCGGTGTCGTATGTTGAAAGCCCACTTGCTGAAATTCGCACGAGGTCAAGCCTAGCAGCATCCCAATGTGACCTGTACACACGATAAACGAAGAAGAAAAAATTGAAGATGGCGCCTTCGTGCTGCTTTCCTGGAACTTTAAACTCGATCTTCGGATAATTTGCTGCATTTTGTGGCTTTGCCAAGGTCGACTTTCAGTCGACGCTGTAATCAATCGCTGCCAAAAATTCAGAAATTTTTGAAAATAAGGAAATTCTCGAGATATCGATATATGAATTTCTCGAGTCGAATATGAAGGAAATATGAAACAAATTTGATTCGTAATCAAAATTTTGAAAATTCGCACACACCTAGTTCTAAGTGATGATTCCAGGAATGGTACATAAAGCACTCTCGTGGCACGCAGAGTATCACCAGCATAGGTGGGGTTTTAATAGAATTTCGAATTTTTTCGCAAATGAATTTTGTTATCAGTATAACTTGAGGCAGTATTCCTAATATTGTAAAACTGGTCCAAATTCGTACATTTTTCGGGAAATTCGAAAAAAATCGGCAGGTACGTAATCTGCAGAATTTTCCTTCAATTCCCGTAGCAACGCCTTCGAAAACCATTGGAATGCCGTTGATACTCTTCTAGCTCTATAACTCCGACAACTTTCACCTAATTGGAGGATTCAACCCTCGGTGGGAAGACAATCAGGCTTTCTGCCCTTTCCATTGAGAGACTGTCCTCTCCGCTGCTTCTCCGCACACGCAACTTGTTTTCACCCAAGGGACCCATGCCCTGTAAGCCCCCACGAATTGCTTCCAACACATCATCAATGTGTGCGCGTGTGTTGTGTGTGCTTAGCATTTTTTGTGCGCTAGCACTAAAACCCTCAATCTCAGATTTCGCCGTTGTTTCTCTGCCCGAAGCCTCTTTCCGTGACCTTGAGGTTGCTCAGGGAGAGCAACCTGCGTCTCACAAGCCCCACCGCTGGGAGTACCTGTCATCGCAGGCCATTGGAGCATCGCTTAACCGCTGCACCACTGCGCCAGGAGGGGTATATGAGTACTCCCAGGGATCTATGAATGCAAAGTACAGAATGGCCAATTCTGCATATATCGGCAGTTACCCATTAAAGCTATGGTATAATACCCTTAAGGCGGAGCTTAAGTTTTTATTGCGTGAAATACCTAAAACTCTTACTATATAATGCACATGATACTTCTAAAAGCCGCAGCCTGTAAAAGTGCAGCGACCATTTGTCTGCGCATTAATAAGCAGCGAGACAGAAAGCCCTTCTGTAAAATCGACTACAGTGCAGAAATTAAATTAGCTAAAAATATGTTTCATGTAACGTGTTTAACACGTAGCTCTTTCCAAGGTTCTGAATGCAATATCATAAAAAATCAGCTTGCATTCAAACTTTGCAGAGTGACACTGAAACATTAACGCTACTTGCGCATGTTTAATGCCAATTCAATGTCAGGCATTAAGTTAATACCGATGCTATCGAGCGGTTTTTTTTTCTCTTTTTGATCACCTGAAGCTTGAAGCAAAGGCGTTCAGGTAAACTGTCGCGCTGTCACAGTGGAGAGCCATTCACCGTTTTACCACACTGGAGAAGTAAGGGTGTGTTGGGGGGCTTACGACGGCGCACACAGAAGAGGGCTTGCGTGCTGCGAACGAGTGGCGAAAGCTGGTGTGTTGGCAGATGGTTCATTCACGACTCGGCAATTACGACACGAGAAGCTTCATGGGGTCGGAGCCTGAGATCCCATCAAGACTGGCACTGCTTGAGTGCGCGTCGGTGGTTTCAAGCACTTCAACCCAGAGAACGGCTGCAGAAGCGCGGGGCGATGGTGGCAGCTATGACAACTACGACAACTTCCATCTCAGCACTCAGCTATTCATCGCAAAAAGTGCCGATTTGCATTCCGCACACCGCTGCGCAAGACTCCAATAATCCGGTTGGGCTTCTTTTTCATAGCAGGTGCTTGTGGGGTACCAGTGAATGAATGAGGAGCCAGCGGTGACGAGGACACCGATTTATCACAAACACGCAGCTATGTTGGTGCGGGAAATAGCCACCTTGCAACATCTGGGTGCCGCCCAGATCAGGGATCGGCAGGCTTCGCTTCAGCACGTGCTGGTGACTTGATATTGGCGGCTCATTCCAGTACAGGGGAGGGGTTATCCAGTCTCTTGGGTAGCGACAAGCGCGCGTGAAGAAGTGGACGAGAGGTGAGCTGAAGGCGACGGGTGAGCCGATGCGTCACACAGAGCCATCTTAGCCCAGAAAAGCAAGAACCCTCGTGGGCACTTCAAAACACCTCGGGCAAGTTAAACGACCCACAGGCCATGGTGGAACGACCCACAGGCCATGGCGGCGACTAACACAAAGTTGCTGATAAAGTGCTTGCGCGTGGACGGCGGTGCGAACGAACAAAGTCCAGGCGCTTCGGGAGCTCGGCGGCGGCTTGAGGGATAAAGTTTTATGTAACGTACTGCTGCGCAAGACGGTGATAATCCGGTCTCTTGTGCCGTGGGAACTGAGCGTGAAGCAGCCGAAGCAAGTAGCATGGCAGCAGCGTCGAGGAAGAAGGCGACGACACCCATTGGCGAAGCGAACCGTCGCTAGGCGGTGGCGCAGACACCCGTGGTATTACTGCCGATAAACTTCACTTAGGAACAGGAGCACAATCATGTGCATACTCTGTATATTCCATAATTTGGCAATGGTACTACAGCAGCCGATTTGATCATTTTCTCCTCATACTGCTGATGCAAATACTATCTGATATGGAGTTTAATAAGCGACGTCAACCATTATTATTGCCATTCGGGCCACTGTCTGTTTACAGTTGAGAAAATAGACTGATGGAGGGGATGGACCATAAAATTCTTTGAACCGCTGTCCTTCTCGCCCTCCCTGCGCTGCCCTCCTAGCGTTTCTCGAATCCCGAAGAATGAGACAGGTATCGCACCCCAAGTGCACCAGAACAAAGGAAATGAGCAGGCGAGTGCACGACGCTGACAACAGTGATTTGATTTAGTTTATGGGGGCTTAACGTCCCGAAGCGGTTCAGGCTATGAGGGACGCCGTAGTGAAAGGCTCCGGATAATTTCGACCGCCTGGGGTTCTTTAACGTGCGTCGACAACGCTCTGAACACAGGCCTCTAACATTTCGCCTCCATCCAAATGCGAGCGCCCCAGCCGGGATCAAGCCCGCGTGTTTCGGGTCAGCAGCTGAGCACCATAACCACTGAGCCACCGCGCTGGTTTCATAAACCGATTTCTACCCCCAAATAAAACAAAAATGAAAATATCAGTGTTTTCCCAGACTCAAAGAGTTGTACTACTTTTAGAAACGCAAGCAGACCGACGCCAGAAACCTAGAGGGAAAAAGTGCTCATCCTTTCTTCGGCTGCGTAGCCGTCACTGTCCACGGACGGGACGGGGCCAGCGATGTCGGGTCGTGTGGTGCGTCGTCCTCGACTCGAATTAGCGATTTCGTCCGTCGGCTGGATACAAGTTTAGTCACAAACTACGACTAAATTGACTTTATACAGGGTGTTTCACCTAATTCTTTACTCAGTTTTTGAAAATAGGGTTTATGAGTTAGAAGAGCATTTTTTCGGTATAGCATTGTCTGCGGTGTAGTACATCACCATACTGTTAAGACGTGCTCACTCGCAGGTTGATTAACTAATATTGGATAGCTATCTTCCTAGCTATTACCATTAGCCTCCGTAACAACTGAGAGGCGTGTAGCCCATCGTAAGTAATATCCATGTCAGTTTTTAGAATTTCGAAAACATGGTTACCATCGGCGCTATGGCCCAACAAATTCTGTCGACATTGCGCCAAAATACATGCGCTTTCGGGCAGCTTGAAGGCAAAGCATTCTTTCCTTTGCACGTAACTCGTCGTAATAGCCAAAATTTGTTGGGCCGCAGTGCCCAGGACAACCGTCTTTTCGAAATCCTAAAAACTGATATGGATAATAATTACGGTGGGCTACACGCGTCTGAATAATTAAGGAGGCTAAGAGGAATAGTTAAAAAGTTAACCACTCAATATTAATTAAAAAGCCTGCTAGTTAGCAAGCCTTAGCTGTGTTCTGATGTACTACACCGCTGACAACGCTATGCCAAAAAAGCGCTCCTCTAACTTTGAAAAAGGCTGTTTTTTTAAAGAAAAAACAACAACAACAACTAAAGTCTTATGTGCAACGCCCTGCATACCTCGGCCTGCCTGAAGCATTGAACTTCATTAGTAGTCACTTATTATTTATCAAAAAACAGAGTCTATAGCATAAGTGAAACACTTTGTAAATTTCTTGAACGCTATATTTGTGAACTCAAAAATAATATGTGCCTTTTAGGTGCGCGCTCAGGAACGTAGTATACTGTGCTGTAAAGGGCGCCACAAGAGTCCATGCTGGCTCCTTTGCTGTTCAATATTTTTGTTAATGACCTGTCCAATTTTATCATGATATCCCGATGCTTCAATATGCAAATGATGTTGAATTGCTCTAGCGTGTTTCCGATGTCGGCAATCGTGGCACTCCGCCAAATAATGGTGCACTTCAGATGGCCTCATTTTAAGCCTGCTTAAATCAACATAGATATCGTCCGCATGTTCTTTAGGATTTCTATAGTCGGATACAACTTAAGAAGGCAGCGGCTTTTCCCGGTCAAAGGACCCCCCTCCAGCCAATGGCGTCGGCCGATTCTCATTGTCCTGCTAGCGTGACAAGGCAGGGAGTGGCAGATGAAATGGGATAGTCCTCCCCCTCTATAGTCGGGGATGGACCCCTCTCTGCATTGTGGCACTGCTCCCTGCATTGTCACCCTAGCAGGGTCATGAAGAATCTGCCGACGCCATTGGCTGGAGGGGGATCCTTTGACGGGGAAAAGCCGCTGCCTTCTTAAGTTGTATCCGACTATAGTACCCTCTTAGTGACGATGGATGGCAGAAAGTGAAGGGCACACGAAATATCTATGTTCCTATCAACAGTTACTTGACTTTAGCTAGCATTTCTTCTTTATGCGGTTTCTCTGTTAAGATTAGGCTTGAGTTTCAACACCCGCATTGTTTAGTAGGACTATTTTGACTATTTTGTTCGGTTGCACGTTCTAAGCTGCAGCTTGCGTGAGTTGTGTGGAACGGTATTGAAGTTTGAAGATATAATTCAAAATATTGAACGCCGTTTTTTTGACACATACTGCAAGCGTCGCTGTCATCGTTTGTACAACTATTATGCCGGAATGTTTAAAAAGTGCTACTTTGAAGATTGGTCTAAGAGGAAAACATGAGACATGACTTTTTAATGCAGGTACCTACGTAGCCTAATTGCTCTGATATTTTGAATATCATTACGTACCCACAGAACAACTACAGTATCACAGTCTTTATGTTTAGATTTGTTTGAAAACATTGTCTTGCATTGGTCTTGTGATACGTGTGCGTTTATTTTGGTAATATAACTACGACGGCGGCAATACTGTTGGAATCATTGGGTCGTCGTTCAGTGCATGCAAGCCGTCTTGCATAACCTGAAGCGTGGGCCATAATCAGGGCTGCTGCCATCCATGAACACAGAATACACACGTAAAAAATAAAACCCGCCTGGCCTGCAGGCCAGACAGTCCAGCACTTTTTTCTTGGGCATGCCGAAGAAAAAAGTGCTAGCTTAAGTATCACCTAGCTAACCATCCCGCGTGTCCGCCTTAAAGGAAAGTCGCATCATGGAACCCGGCAGCCCTATATGGCAGCCAAGCATGAAAGCAAAAGCAAACTCAACATGTTGAAAATTGCCTAAGCAAGAATCGGATCCAATAAAACAAAAAGACACATAAAAGACCATTGGAAAACACTGTTGAAGTCATCAACAAGCAACAAAAAATCACGACGTTGTACGCCCGAGAAACAATGGATAACAGCGTAAATAGGCAATAAAGTAAAAAAAAAACTACACAAAATGCGACAAGTTGAATATTTCCAAACCAAAATGCTTCCAGGGCAGAACTGAAAAATTACTAGTAAGAGGCCATAAAGCTGAGATGGAAGACAAAAGCATCTGAGAGCAAAACAAACCATGGAATACTAGAGCCAAGCAAAACCCAATAGAAAGGCAAATTGGTTTGAAAGCAATGTCGGCGCGTTACGGCTATCCATTTTATTTAGTTACTACGTGAAAATATTTGTTTCTTATGCATTTCACACAGCTAACATGTAAAATATGGATTTAACGCGTGCACAGCAGCAGGGCTGACCTTCACTGTGCTGCCTGAAAAAGTTAGTGGAGAATGTCACAGTCAGTCCATGAGTAGCGCCTTAAATACGCACAGTTTCCCTTACTCCCCGCCGTCAGAATCTTTGCAAATAGTGCCATAAAACTGCTAACCAAGTGCTCTTGCTACTGAGCTAGTTGATCCAATTTTAGAAAGCGCAATTGAGCGCGACGACAAGCAGGTACGAATGGATGGGAGGTCGCGTCCGCTCGGTTGTGCTTGTCGCCTGTGCAGCGGTAATTTTTGCTGCTTGAAACTACTTCAGCGAGCTCATATACACAGGTGCAAGCTTGTTGAGAAGCCAGACGACACGCACACGAGATCTGTCTCAAAATGCAAAAATCTTGTACGTGCACTCAGTTTTCTCAGATCGGAGCTTGAGCAAGTACAAGCAGATGTAGCACGCAGTCAAATAGGGAACAACACACCTTGTATTTTTATTCCAAGAGCAACCGTCAGATGTTAAACAACCATTTCTTGAGGAAGGAATTCGACTGTTGCCTGAAATAATATGGCACGAATTCTTAGGACTGGGTTAATTTACGTTATTTTCGAAGTAATAGAAAATTGAGCAAAGACAATGGATCAGTGTTCGGAGACTAGTCATCTGCCGTGAACGCACGCCGTGTATTAATGCGAGAGAAAAAAAGAAAATATTCTTCTGTGTAGAATTTAAGAAAATGGTCTGCATTTCTGGGTAGCAGAAAAAAAAGTCGGCAGCGTGACGATGTAAACGCTCCTTTCTCCATCGAGCTGGCGTCATACGAAACAGGGCAGCAAAACAAAGTCTGTTAGGGGAGAAGAGATTGACGCGCACAGGGTCACGCGATGGCTTCTCCCGAAACAGTGGAGTCCGCCGGAATTTTCAGCGCATTCAGCGGAAGCAAGCCGTGGCCCCGTTGCGGCCGAGCGCACGCGGCGGCCGCCATTGTGCGCGCCTGCATGCCGCCATCGACGAGCAGCCATGACAGTCGTACTCTGTCTCTTCTTTGGCGCTTCTTTCTCCGGCGTATCGCTCTTTTCACTGGTTTGTTGCTGCCGTAGCCTTTCGTTTGATCTTTGCCTCATCCCCGGCGAGCGAGGCCGCTGGCGTTTTGTCGGCGGTGTCCGCCCTTCGCCGTTTTGCCTCCATCCTCCTTGAATTGCTTGACGTTGCCTTCTTTGAACCGCTATTCTTTCTTCCCTTGACGTAACCCCCACTACCGCGGGCACGAGACAACCCCGCCTCCTCCGATGGCGCCAAAATTTTCGCGCGCCAGAGGAGGCCACCGCAAAGCGCGCGCGCCCTGAGAGGAAGAGCGCGCTGCAGAAGGGAAAAGAGCATGAGAAAGGGCGCGGCCGGGCTCCCGACTGGCGGGAACGGGAGCAGGTGAGCGCCGCCGGCGGGCCAATGGCGGCGCGCCTCTCTCTCACCTGCGCCCCGGGCGCTCGCCATTGGCTCTCCCTATTGGGGACGAGTCGTGACGTGCGAGCTTCTCCCGCCATTCTCCTTTCTCCGGCGGCTCCTTTCCCATTTTCCAGGGAGGAAATTCGCGCCGACAGGCCCAGAGGAACGGGAAACGGAGGGATGTAGGCGAGCGGCAAACTTCAGAGCGTGGGGTGGGGAAGGAATGAAAAGGGGAGTTCGTGGCGTCTTGAGAAAACTGAGCACAAAGAGCGAGAAGGCCGAATGCCTTCACCCTCTCCCTTTTCTTCCCGAAATTCTCTCCGCAGGCGCTCGCTCGCAATCGGGCCAGCCGTCCACGAACGCCGCTCGAACGCGCCTCAGAAAGCGGCCGGCGGTTCCAGACGGGAGCTTTCTCGCTGTCCAGGTGAGTAACGTTATTCTCGTGTGCGTATTTGCTTAACTGTTCACGCGATCTCCGGCTTTCTTAAGCGTCTTTGACGCTTTCAGGAAACCGTTCTGTTACTCATTTTTCATGTGCGTCTCTCAATAAAATAGCTCGTAGAACACTTTATTCGGAAGATAAGTAAAGCGACGGCGAAGAATTTAGCCCTCCTGGTACGGCCTTGGGTGACTGCACTGCATTGTACACGTTATTCAGTAAGCGCTCTTAAAGTTTACATCTTGGCGCAAACAAACACTACGACAAATACCCTACAAACAGTGCGCGGCTATAGATTTTCACCTATTACGAGAAATGCGTATGTGAACTGCAGTTTCTCTGAGAGGCTGCGTGTCAGAAAAGAGAATATGGGAACCATAAGCAACTTACCCTAACGCCTCAAAATGCCCTACATAATTTCTGCGCGGTTACCTTCAAAACAACAATTGTTGCTTGTGTCGTTTAAAATGCATCGCCGTCGGAAAATGCTAGCACAAGTAGATTTTAGCCGTTAGTCATCGTTTCATGGTAAGTCAAAAACTACGTATTTATGCGGTGTACTCTCCTCCTTCCTTCTCTTTCATTGCTCAGAAAGTTCTTACTTTCACCTGAGCATTTCCTCTAGAATAAATCTGTAAGAGTGAAAAGAAACAAAATATCGCCGATGAACCCGTATCTGTGCGCGTCCATGCAACGATGGCTTTTGCCGCACTTCCATCGTAGGTTCCGGGCGCCTCGTAAAAAGGAGCGACGGAAGAGTTTAGCGTTCCGCCAACTTCTTTCGTCGGCTCCATGCGGCATACAGAAAGAGACTGCACAGCCTCTTTCTGTATGCAGCTGGTGGAATTATGGCGAATACCTCACTGCCTGAGTAGTTCAATGAGTGGCACACGTGTAACCATGTTTTCGCGCCGTTTAACGAGTCTCCTAAAGTTAGAAGAACGACTGATACTTCACCTGTATCACATGTGTACGATAGGGCTTTCGTTACGGCACAGAAAGCGTTCAAGAAAGTTCCACGTGGCGTGCAGTGCTTATGTGACATGAGCGTTTTGATGTGCTTTCTTTTACAATCGTGCTGTCGGCAAATATACATTTAGACTTGTGACTCCGGCTACCAGCATTGTGCAGATCGATTGCCGCGTAAGCCATGGCATGGTACTGTCAAGATTTTCTCTTGACTTCAGCCGACGGATCTCCGAAACGTTTGGTAAATATCAGCGCTGAACGCTGTTACTCTAAGGGATGAGAGCTGAATTCACAATTAGCTCTTTTCCCAGCGAAACGGCAAATAGTTATAATAAATGGCCCAGGTTTGTCGCATCTCAAATAAAAATTACAGATAACCCGTGCTTAATAAACCAAGGGTAAGAGTTTAAAAGTTTACAGCCCAGTGGGCTTGCATCTAAGCCACGTAGCATCCGTGCAAGCTCTAACATTTGGAGCGGGGAGGGCCAGAGTTCCTCTTACGCCTACAAGAGATATGACTGCTGGGGTGCAGAAAGAGCAACACAGCGTGGCCCAGAAGCAAACCCCGCTTGGCTCCAAGCTTTCGATAAAGGGTCTACCTGGAGTGGCAACGTTAATCAGCCGCTGCTAGCTTCGTCATGTACATCGAGAAACCAGATAATTTTATTTGTGGTTCTAAGGTCTTCTATTAACAAAGACTGCATATGCAGTTGAAGACAAGTCTCTATGTAAGACCACTTGAACAAAAACACATTCAACAGAAGTCCACCTGGTTGGGATTGAAATACAGAAGGTGAGGAATGTTCACTCCAACCAATTTTTATTGTCGTAAATCGCAAAGTTGAGGTGGTTGGTAGGTCATGGTCAGCCCTCGTCTCTTGGTCTTTTAGCGCTGTTTCTACGAAATATTTATTAGCAGTCCAACGTTTCTGGATCAACTCGGTTCTTTCTTTCGGGGCGACCGAGAGATGAACGGGCAGCACCAACTGGCTGGAATGGCAGGCCAGTTGCAGGATGACTTGCAACCGGCTCCTCGAGAAACACCTGTACTAGATATCAAGATTTAAATACGCGGAAAAACAACTACATTCGAGATGTAAAGGCAGCGGCAGACGCTACGTTAAAATAAAGAAGTCCGGCTCCAACAATGGTTGCCAGTATCTCTTCATATCCAATTTAACCCCTTCAGTACCGGTGTCCCTATATGAGTACATACAAACAATATTAATTCGAGAGCATTACTTGGCTCGTTGTGCAAAAAACCCCGCCGTCATCAAAAACCCGTGGCCAAAACGTAACACGCAAATGACGTCATCACCCCTCCTGGAGCGATAGGCCACTGGCGTCCCTGACGCCATGTATCTCAAACCACGACTGAGGTTCCCACTGACCCAGGGAGCGGGTTATAACGGCTTTCTTTTCCTCAAAATCAACAGAGTCTAAACCTACCGCTAGGTTTGAGAAAAGGGTAGGCGCATAACTGCCTCAATTTGCAGGTGGAAACCACCGCCTACTCACAGCGCGACTGAGGTGTCCACTGACCCAGTGAGCCAGTTACACTTGCTCTCACATTTACCCATCATAAGAATTGCTTAGACACCCCTATAATTTATTTTTTAATAATTATACTGATGAAAGTTGCAAAGATCAAAAGTGAAATCGGTACACAAAGGCCCTCTTATTGATATGGGCTGAAGTTTTCACTCCTTCACGCTTTTCGCTCTACTTGAAAACGACGAAGATGGCGCACGACAGAAGTCGAAGAAGCCATAGGACGTGCAGCCTTTGTCAGAAATATACAGCCCCTGGGATTTGCTTCTAAGCCGTGCAGAGGGGCTCTCTAACACATTTGGCAGTCCTAAGCTTGGTAGGATCGAGGACGCGAGTTCCTCCCGTCTTCGAGAGATTATCATCGCTGAGGATGCAAAACGACACGCTGGAGAGCTCAGGAGGAAACCTCTTGCGCTGTATATTTTTCTCAACTGGTTTCTTTACTTTCTTAGGCATGCCGACCATTTAACAATGTTTTTCAACTTTGCTGGAGACGATAACCGAAGAACAATCTTTTGTCTAAATTATAATAAATGTACCACATGATTCTTTACATGTCATAATATGATGACGTCAAGGCTTGATGGTTACCTTGTCGCACAAGTGAAGCTAGCAGAGCCCTTGTCATAAAACTTGTTAACTTTCTTAATTAAAACAGTAAAAAAATGCACCTCCCAACATTTTCTTAATGAGAAAATGCCCTGGCGTGGGTCTGCGGAAGCAGAAATTAAAGAACATTCGGAATCAGTTGACGATGCAGAGATAGAAAAAGAAGCAGGAGTAAAGGTAGACGAAGGTTCACTGGTAGAAGAAGAAGTTGCAAAAAAAGGAAAAGTCAAAACCTAGGCCCGTGTACTGTGCGATGTCAGTGCACGTTAAAGACCCCCAGGTGGTCGAAATTTCCGGAGCCCTCCACTACGGCGTCTCTCATAGCCTTAGTCGCTTTGGGACGTTAAACTCCATAAACCAACCAACCAAAACCTAGGCTTGGTCGCATTCAACGCGAGTTTAGTGGACACACTGACAACAAATTAGCAGTACCTTTCAGCAAAGAAGGATCAGAAAGTAATCATGTTGCCCACTGCACCCACCGAACAGACAAAGCTTTTCTCGGTGGTCAACGGAGGAAGAAGTCTGGTACGAGCAAATCAGCTACTGGCTATCAACGGCCACGCAGCAGAAACATTACAAGCTGGAAGGTTCTACCGGGACTTCAGGATAAGCTGGAATAAAGGATATACAAGTTTTTGCTTGCGCAACTGACGGAAGACTGCCTCAAAATATGGCTGACAACGCAACACAGATTTTACAGCGCCCTCGCGTTGTTAGCACGCCGCTGAGACGCGTGCAGTCAAGACGTTCTTTAGGCTGGTTTGGCTGAAAATATTAGTTCTACGATTCTATTCGGCCCTTATTTCGTTGTTATTCTTTTTACCGTTCGCCATCGGCTCAAGTGGCGCCACTCCACCGCTTTTACCGGATTCTGAAAGCCGATTTAGTGGACGATGCGGCAGGAATAGGCTCGGAGGCAAATAATACTTACATTATCCCGGTCTTCAACTCACCGAGGAGTTTTACTGCGCACAGGCAGCTAACGCGCTCAGGGCTAAGGATAGAGCGCAGCTGGTGGCTAAAGGGGCCTTATTTCACTGTGTTTTTTTTTTGTCACAGTACGCAGGAGTGTGCGTATATTACATTCCCGAAAACGAACCTAATGATAATAGCCTGGCTTTTGAACCAAGTCCAATTAATACAAACAAGCTAGTAAAAAAAAACACAAATCTAAAAGCAATTGACTAGTGAAAAACCGAATCGAATGCAAATCGAATATTTCTGTGATTATTCGTTACTTGTGCGATTATTGGTACAAAAGTAGTGTTCATGTGAAACAGCGAAGGGCTAGCACCAGCACCATAAGTAATCGATTTAAAGCTCTAGCTGTCGAAAGACACAGCCGTGAACCCCCCTAGCAGGCATTCAGCATAAGTCAGTATGTCAGCTCTATCAGTGTCATGTCACACGCAAAGGAAAATTACCTTTCGCTACTGATGACGACAGCGCACAAGCTCCAAATCTCAGTAGAGAGGGACGACAGTTTGGAGTTATGGCCTCCGGTATCGGGCATGAAGGCAGGATTTTCTAAACCTGGCTGAGCCCTGTCGTGTGCCCAATGCTGAAGGCCATATGTGTAGCATTGAACTACGCCACAGAAATGTACCGCTTCGAAATGAGCCCTGTTTTTGGAACAGTCATTGAAGAAAGCAACGGCGTGCCCTATTCGAGCTACTTGCCATTAATTAGAAAACTATTCAAAATCTTGGGGAAAGATTCGATTTGTTGCAAATAATTTGAGTATTCACTATCTAATTCGCACGGCAAATCATTCAGCGAATTCAATTCGCTATTCGAAATTTTCGAATACTCACGCACCGTTTTTCTCCTCCAATGGCAACTCACCTCTGATACCAAAGCCAGTGCGAGCGATTAACATTGCTTGAGCTATTAGCCGTGATGTAAAAAAAAGTTGAAGACACACTTAAGCTCCGCCTTAATGGTATCGCGGGGAGCCCTCATACCACTCCTGGCGCAGTGGTGCAGCGGTTAAGCGATGCTCCACTGCCCTGGCAGGTGGCTGTGTCTCGTGAGACCAAGCAACCTCTCGCGACCAATCATTAATTGAACTGCCACCTGCCATGGTGACCAGTTTGCTCACAATCCGGCGGGCAGGTTGCCACCATCCATATGAGGGCAGGTTGGGATGACGTCATAAGGTCACGTGACCTGGGTGGCCCCTAACGCTATCGCGTTAGAACGGCAGCTACTAAAGCAAAAGAGGGGAGACGTAGCGAATTGGAAAGCGAGTCGTTCTGTAACATTCGAAGCGATTAAACTCCACTCGCTTAACTCTAGCCAGAGCTGAGCTTACGCGCCTCCGGAAATCTTGACAAATAAGATCGATGCCAACAAACTCTTTTAATCACTAATGGAATAAGACGTGGTGTTCCTTTCTTTTAAACTTAGAAAACTAAATCTATCACTTTATTTTTTTCTTTTGAGCCATATATGTATACAATGACAAGTATACATTGCTGGTCTCTTATCTCTGGCAGAAATGGTTCCAGCGGTTTACAAGGGATCCTGCTTTCTAGCCGCCGTTATGCCTAGAAATTTGCGGACCCGGCACCTGCATCGTAGGAAAATAGCGCCCAATAATATTTTGCGCCTTATTAGAATTCTAAGCGTGCCTAATGTATACGATTCATTCGAATTAACTAGGAACACCTCTATAGTCTAGGAAGCTTGACGCATCGGGCAGCCATGTCGTTAAATTCTTAGCAGGCTTTTTCGTGGAGCCCGCTGATGCAAGAAAGCAACGTTGTAGTAGCTATAAGGTAAATATTATCAATTGAACATTGTAAACACAAGGCTCGTTTCTTCATGCATCTTATATTGTTTTTGCATTGTGCTAGTAAAATGTAATATTGTCCAAAAACGTTTTAAAGCCACTGTCTTAGCCAGTGACCATGCCTGTTACGCAACATATCATTAATGTCCACAACGAATTATAATCGTGCTAAAGGTCCCCTAACCCTTTTTTTAACGCAGTAGGGTTTTAAGAGTCCCGTTCAGCGAAGAGTCCAACGTCATAGTTCGCGTGTCGAGAAAATCCGGATTGGTCGAGAGGGTCGTGACGTCACATGGAATTGAAAGTGAATAAAAGATTACATAAATTGTGATTACGTCACGACATGACACAACCCTCATTGTGACATGTAAGTCTGTAGATGAATTATTTTCGCTGATAAAAAAAATCGGGTAATTACATGGAAATCGAACCTGCGACCGTTGGCTCACGAGTCAGACATGCTACCTGAAGGCAATTGAGGCTCCTTTTTTTTTGTTTATTGGGCAATTGAGGCTCGTTCGTTCGACTTGGTTAAAGGGAGGCTTTGTATGTCGTATGGTAAATAAAAAATTAAAAAGAAAGACATGAAATAATATAAAATAAAAGAGTGTCCATGTCTGCGAAGTGATATTCAAAGAGGAATCCAGGCCACTGGAGGGACCCATTAGCGCTATCGCGGCGTCATACCCTTAAGGCGCAGCTTTTAAGTGTCCCCCGACTTTTTGGCGACAGTTGTGGTGCACAACGTTTTTGTGTGTTCCTGTGTGCGTAGGCAGGCATCAGGAAGTAGCCAAGCTACAACCAGTGGCTTCTCGTCGTAGGCTTTGTGATTAAAGGTGCACTGAAGAGGAGTCTGAACTCGTCTTTTTGTCGCGGGAACTCGATCTACACGTTCCAAGCATTCTTAGAAACTACGACTTATTGCCCGGTGTGGCCGATTTCCCTAATTAAATCGAATTAACGTCCGGCTCCCGCCTTTATTTTTTGAATTCTGCCTCGTACGGTGGGCGGAGTCGACCGACGCGGGGAGTGCCTTTCACCCGGTCCAGTGGCGGCTTGCCGCTCTGCCATCGGCGGAGTAATACGTAGTAGTCCGTAGAAGGAAATAGTCCGCGCGTATTTTTATTTCTGCGGGCTTATTTTGCGGTTATATTATCTGCAAATCAAACTATTTATTCACGGAAACCTAAAAAACAAATTGAAGCGAAAGCAAAGCCTCCACGGAGCTGGCTGAAAGCCACTCCCCGTGTCGGTCGACTCCGCCCACCGTACGAGGCAGAATTCAAAAAAAGAAGGCGGGAGCCGGACGTTAATTCGATTTAATTAGGGAAATCGGCCACACAGGGCAATAAATCGATGTTTCTAAGAATGCTCGGAACGAGTAGATTGAGTTCCCGCGGCAAAAAGACGAGTTCAGGTTCCTCTTCAGTGCACCTTTAAGGCCCCGATGCAGACTCTACATATTTCCAGGAATCCAAGTTTTCTTTCTCGCCTAAGTAATGAGAGCTATATTGAATGGCCCAGCTCTACACTCCCGATATCGATACCTTGACATTTTAAAGCCTCTCATTTTTTTGGTTGCTACGGAACGGGGTCACTTTTTTGTTCAATTCCGAGAGGTTTTGTTGGCTCAATCTGGGCGTATAAGGATTAGAAACTAATCCTCCGCGATGTTCTTAACGGTCCCAAACGTCCTGAAGATGAGAGGCAGGTGCCTGTGCTGATGCTCGTGATAGTTGTGTCTTTTGCAGTGATGTGCCTGTCTTATACACTACATGGCGTTGTTCCCTGAAATAAAAAACATGAAAGGAAGGAAAGATGCGAGGTAGCATTTTGCAAAAGTTTTCGTGTGTCCTTCATTTTGCAAGCAGTTACACGCCCATGCATATCTTTCACAAGCGACAGCTGAGGAGACAGACCACAGCTGAGGCCACAGACCAAGTTCATTAGCTGAAAATACTTAATCACATACCCGCAATAACGCCACCGCCTGACTTAGATGTTTATGCTACAGAGATGCAATAAGAGTGCGACGTAAGGCAGGCATAAAAGTTGATTTTCCCCCGTAAAATGAAGGGTACGCGACGTGATGTCATGTTCCACATCATTTCCAGCTTGAAAACACCCTTTATGTATTTTCACGCACCACACAAGGAGTACGTGACATCACGCTGTAGCTGCAAAGCGCTGCTGATCGAGTGAAACTCTCTCCTGCGAAAAAGATAGAAAAGCTGAAAAAATGGCATCCTCACCAGCATCCGATCTCGTGCTATGCTTACCCGCTTCAATAACACTGGGTTAAACATGCCCAGCTACGAGATCTTCAGCCGTTGTTATGCCGCTAGAGTGTTCGGTGGGGCCCTTTTGCTACCATTTTCGATGAAAGGTAGTCGTCTCTATAACGTTGTTTGCAACTGTATATTTCGGCATTATAGCATATTCCCTGGTTCTGGAGTATTGACCGTAAACGTGTATTCACTGCGATCATTTCCTTTCTTCTCACTTGTCCCGTTTTTCCGGTACTTCTGGTCCCTTGATGCGGTAACATGCGAACTGAGGTGGAAGTTACCGATATTATCAGTAACGTAATTGGGCAACTGCTACTCTCTTAGGCGCTTAAGAAGGGTTAGAACTATGTTACTATGTGTGCTGTGCTGTCACGGCGCCACTAGATAAATAGTCATTACATTTTCTTCTCTACTGATATCATGATGTCATCTGAAGGTGTGGACATTTTGCTACTTCTTGTCAGCTGTATGGCTTCTTTTTCCGCGTCCGTTTAGCCACAGTCAATATTGGTAGTTGTTTGGGCAAGCTGATGACACAAAAGGAAGAGGTGCACAGCACAGGAAGAACATGACGCAAGTCTTTCCCCACCCCGTGTCCCCGTTCTTGTGTTTTGTTAGTCTCCAGCTTTGCACCCCTGACTATTTAGGTAGGGGCTGAGGCCGTTGCTCTAGCAGCGGTGTGCTAGGCGATTTTTTTTAGACGTTTATAGGTTTGCATTGTAAACAACTACAAGATATATGTCGCTGCAGTCTGCGCAGGGTGGGTTATACAGGAAGCGGACATCACGTACGTGATAGAGCTTAATTGTTGGACAATGAACTAAAATTAACAAATGAATTTTTCATTTTTTATTTCAAAGGCCAAAGTCATGTTGTGAAATTGAAGGCCGTCAACATCAACGGTGAGTCCTCTTTGTAAATTTTCCTAATCGGCAATGCGCTTCGAAATATCGAACGTCAAAAACACGCATTTCAAAGATCGTTGAGTTGGCTTTATCGCATTGCATATATATAAAATGGCGTCCTTCGCATTTATTATGCATCAAAGACAGACGCAGTTTGTGTATTGGATGATTTGGGAGAAGTTAAGATGATTTTGGCCACAGTATCACGCGCAGCGACGCCATTTTACAAATATGCATTGCAGAAAAGCCCACTCAGTGAGCTTTCAAATACATATTTTTTACCGATATTTCGAACTACATTGCCGATTAGGGAAATTTAAAAACTAGGCTCAGCTTCGATGCTGCCAGTCTTCAATTTCGCCACATAATATTGCCCTTCAAAACCGAAAATAAAGAATGCAATGACGGTTCGCCTCTGCAATGACGATTCGCCAGCTTGATTCACTTCCGTCAGTGTTATAGCGACCGCAAAATGTTTGTCGAAGCTGCTCAGACAGCTCAAGGTCCGCGAGGCCATAGCCAGACATAAGTTTCGGTAAGAGCCGAAAATAAGAACGTAGTTTCGCAGCACTGTATGAAGCGTTAGTCGTCGCCAGCGCTTCTCTTCTGAGCTTGGCGTGCCTAACCGCAGCCTTGCCTCTGAAAATACGTTTTGGCACTCTGTGCGCACACATCTCAGGGCAGGTATGCGCTAAAAATGCAGGCGAGAATGAAAGTAAAAAAAGAAATGAATCAGAGCTCAAAAAGAAAAAAAAAAACAATAACAAAGCGTGGTGAGATGGGAGATAGGGGGGAGGGGTGTGCGTGAGTGGTTATTGCTTCAGTGGCGACCACAAGCGTATTTGCGTAATTAAAGCGTTATATCTCGCTGCAGTACTACTGCTTGCTTAATTATTTGGAGTATTTCAAGACACGATTTCTACCACATTTCCGACTGAAAGGAGAGCGCCCGCAAAGGCCTCACCCCCCTCCCCACCCTCTCCCTTTCCCATAATTTAGAAAATGTAAGCCCAGAAAACAACCCGACCCCCATAAATAGCTAACCGTATACGGCACCAATTCCACATTGCGAACGTACGGCCTCGCTTACACAAATTCGCGGGGCTCAGCCGTGCACTGCCGGGCAGCGAGTGGCGAGAGGGTGCTTCGCTCTGCGCCGCGAGCCCACTCACGAGGAGAGCGCGCGATGCGTCCACGCGGGCGGCAGTCGAATCGCGCGTCTATAAATACACGCACGCCGACAGCGGCGGCGGCTCTCACGCGCTCACGCAAGGCCTGCCGGCCGTGTCGCGCCGAGTGGGGCCGACGGCGGAAGGGGGTGCCGTTCGTTCGATTTCCAATACACCGCGCATGCACGCGCCGGCCGCAGGAGATCTGGGCGAGCGGACATCGGCGCAGCCGCCGCCGTGAGCGTATATAAATGTGTGTCCAGGGACTTCTGCGCGTGCATTGCCGCTGTTGCGCGGCGTTTCAGGCCGTAGTTGCTGTAGACAGCTTGCCAAGCCTGCGCCGATAACGATACTGCGGCTGCATGTCCTCTGGCACGCCACTTGCGCCCTCCTTGCAATGAGGAGACAGCCGCTCGAGCGCTCGGAATGAACCGTTTCCTCAAACCGGCGCGTATACAGTGCGAACTGGGCGATGTCGGTATGCCGAATCAAGACGCGAATGGAATGAGGTGCTTCGGGGTGCCAGTTGCGCCTCCCCAATGTGCGAATTGTTTCAGGAGTGGTTCGCGTGCGGCCACGGAGGAGTGCGAACTGCCTGTCTAAATGCAAAGGCGATGACGGCTCTTGTATGTCGTGTCGATGGGAAACGAAACTGGCAGCGGAGAGAGTGAGAGAGGGGCTGAAAAGAAGAGGAACGGGGCGTAATTGCAGCCTTTGCGTAGGTCTCAGTCCCAGCGCGCGCGATACCTCCAAGGTTGGGACGCGAGGATAATGGCGGGGTACCGGATATCGCTGGCATGGTACTCGCTGCATATACTACAGCTACCCGCTAGTTTTCCATGTTGCATTATACATCGTTATAAGCCCGAACCAATGCCACTACAAAACTTCGATTCGATTGCCTTATAAAAGTACTGCAAGGTTTTAAGATGTAAGTATGAAAGCACTTCACACAAGCAGTTGACGCGCAGCCGACGAAAAAAAAAAATGCCTCTAAGAAACTGAAGTTTGTGGACCGGCCATAACTATCCAGGTTGCATTGGGACATTTATGCTAGGAAGTCCTTGAATGGAATCGCTTATTAGGTATTACGCTCCGTACCGACGTGAAGCTGGGCGTCTCGCCTCTTTACAGTGGATCGCTCTTTATCGGTCAGCATAACGCGGAACGCGCTTCGGCAGCGAAGCCTTGCTGCAAGTCGACAAACGCTTTCCGCCGCCGCTCCGGAGGGTGAAGAGAAAGCGTAAACTCAAAGCCGAGTTTGTGACTCTACTTTGACAGAAATTGTTACGCTGCGTTTACGACTACGCTTTGACAGAAATTTGGCCCATTTATGAATAATTTCCTGAACATTACGCTGTTTATTTCAACGTAGTTTAAAACTGGAGATACCGCCATTTACCGTGGGCATACTCTTCCCGTGGAAGTTCATTTGCTTAACATAACAGCGACATTTTGTTTTTAAAAACGCGATAGTTTAATAACGACATCACGTAATAAAGTAAAACAATACACGGCGCCAGGATGCACTGAAAAGACCCTCATGCTTCAATTAACGTGCTTCTGCTATGATGTCTTCTTAGGAGAACCGTGTTTTTGGAGCGGTGCTCTAGCTTTCTATTGTGCTCAGTTGTTCCATTTTTTAAGAGCCTTGCCACAGAATCAGCTGCAAAGGAACCAGGAAAAGGAGAAATGGGAGTGTATGTGTAGGGCGCGGGAGGGGGGGGGGGGGGGTTGGGGGGAAGGTTCACTGCGTGATTGATGGCTGGCGCCGTTTCGCTGCGGACACCGCTACAATAGCCTGTACGTGAGCAGTGGATGAACCGTTTCTTTACGCGCGGAACTCTTTGCCACGCAGGCTGTGCTAACAGGAGCGCGCAAAACACTACAAAGAGCGTAGAAAACGCGCGAGTGTTGTAACGTGCCCTCTCAGGATCTGGAACTGCTCGCGCTGAATGTGCTGAATTGAGTGCACCCATCCAGCATGTGCCACTGCCAGCAGCAGAAGGCCTTGCCTTACGATTGGGTAATCATTTTACAAAAGAAGAGACATCTGGGCTAGTTGGTACGGTGACATAATGAATAAACAGCGCTAAAGACGAGGACGAAGAGCAAACAGGACGAGCGCTGTATTTTACCCGCAACTAACGTTTATTGGGGAAAACACAGAATATGTCCGAGCCAAGCAGCACCAAAACCACACAATCATCAAAAACCAAAAACCATGTCATGACAGCCCCCTACACATGACCTGTTCAAGAAATCTAACCTCATTATCTGTTAAAGCAATGGAAGAGTCACTGAGACATTCTTCCCCTAATCTCGTGATATCTTTAGCCTCTATGATTTCCCGGCTGATCTTTGCCGAATGGGCATCTAAAATAACTGTCTGTGATAGAAATGGATGGCAGCCATTATCCCCTTACAATGCGTAACCAGATTCGACCTCAACCAATCTCTAGTGATCTTTTAGGAGCGCTCGTCCTTTTTATTCTTCGTCCTTGTCTTTAGCGCTGTTTATTCATTAAATCATTTTACAGCGGTAGGCGTTAGCGCGACGTTCCTCGGTTGCTCATCCACACTAACCGCGGGAGGAGGAAAATGTTTAATGGCAAAAATGTTTAATGGCATCTGAGCTGGGGGTTGGAGTCCTCAGTCCAGGACCCCGGTGGCCTTGGCCGACGAGCGCACCAGTTGGATGAGTGCTCGTGGGCTCTCTAAGGTGAGGCTGGTCAGTTGTACCTTCAACTTTTTGGGAGTTTCAACTCAGCGGCGCACCGCGACTGCGGGAAGGTGAAATTCATGTTACAGTTGGTAACTGCACTGTGAGTTTTCAGCCATGAGTGGGCAACTGCATAGGAATGGAGATTTCATGCGCATTCAGGCATCCAAGCGTCTCAGTTCTCTAAGTTCTTTGGCAGTAACGGAAGCAACGAGCGCAATCCTATCGCAGGTTTTTAACGGCATCAGTACTGGTTTTTGCGATGTTTATACCATCTCGCGTCGTTCGCTGGAAGCTTACTGGAAAGCCGTCGGGTTAAAAAACATTCGCGTGAACAAAAAGACGGTAAAGTGGCCGTTGCCGGTTTCCCGTGGCAGCGTGAGGCGCAAATTTAGAGGCAGCACGCAGCGTCGAACGCCGTCCTCTCTGCCCCTGCCGCTTCCAAGGAGGCCGTCGCGTGCGCTCGCGTGAGCGCCCCGAGCTGCGGGAGGGGAAGTGCAGGGCGCGCTGCCGTCGCTAAATAATTCAAACGACGGAAATAGAGGGGCCGCGGCTCGCGCCGAATCACTCCCGAGGCGGCTTGGCTTGGCACGGGCTGCATCCTTGTCTCCCCTAATGGGGAAATGGGTGGCGGCTCACGCAGCTCGGGCGCACCGCAGCAGCATTCGAGCTCTCTATATGCGGGGGTCGCGGGCACAGAGGTGCCTCGCAGCGCCTCTCCCTCCGAACCCTTCCTGCCTTCGCGCTCTGTGTCCTCACCATTTAAAGCCGCCGGCCGCTGAAGGCTTACAGGCGCCTTATTAAGCAGTCCCCAGGGAACACGCTCGTCTGGCGGCATACCAAGTGCCGGCCACCCCGTCCTTAAAAAGGGCCTGGCTACCTCTTGGGCATGTTGCAAGGCATCACCTCTCTTTAGAGCAAAGTCTTCCTGGCTCAGTGATTTCGTAAGTGCAACACTATGTCCCCGCTGCCGTCTGTGTCGTCATTCGAAACACTCTGGCTGCTTGCCGGGTGGAGCTCAATGACTCGGAGAAGTCTGCTCGTTTGAGAAGTAGTACCCGCTTCACGCGGCGTGGAGTGGCGGCGTGTGTGGGCAATGCAGAAGCGAAATGAGGCAACCGACGGCCAGTGTTGCAAATGCATAGAATACGTCCTGTAACTGCTTTTATCACTTCTGAAAAGAGTTTCGCAGCTCGTCCTTACTTTTCGTTAGCCGCCTTTTAATAGTCTATGCCTTGTAAACGCCTATGGTTCCTTTTGCGTGTTCAAATCTGGAGGTGGCTATAGCCGCTATTTGGCGCGATTTTCTGGCGAAATGCTGTTGCTAAGAGACGCCGCACAGAGCATCATAGCCAGACCTGTGAATTGAAAGAAAATGAAAAACAAAAACGAAAAACGGCAAGACGCCGGCTGTTCTTTTCCTTGAAATGTTCCTTTGGGATTGTTGAACGGCCAACCCTTTGAGTAAGTGCACCCTTTGAGTAAGTGCTCGTCATCAGCAAACAGTCTAAAGCCCGCCTTTTTCAGCGCCACCTAGATCACTTGATCGCAGGTGAAACCTCCTCGGCCAGCATGTTCCTTATTTCTTGCAGCATTTCCTTGCAACAGCAGGCATAGAAACGCGTGACCTTGTTTTTTACGGTACACTACGATGGCGATGCAGCTCATCCCGGAAAAGACTCTCGTGCAGCCATCGCTGCTAAAGGCTTCAGATTACGCCTGCTATAACACATTGTCATTGGAGGCGACAGCCACTTCGTGAGAGCCTTCCCGAGAGGGGCAACAGCGATGGATGCTGCGTGTCTCGTCGTCGCTATTCCATGTGTGTATACACACTCTCGATGCTGTACACTTTCTATCTCTGCCTGCGATCTTGAGCCGCGCAAAAGCCTGCCTATTCCGAGACGAACGAAACCGAGCCGCCGCTGTTCCGTCAATATTTGCGTTGCTGCGGTGAGTCAGATGGGAACAGAAACATCTGTCACTGTCTCCTACCGGTGGGACGGGGGTTCGAGCGCACCGTTCGTGTTTTTTGCGCGATCATCTGGAGTTAACGCGTAGCGCGTTAGATCCACGCTTGCTCGCGCCTAAACGCTGGCGCTCCTGAGTGCTGTGTCAATGCGCGAGACGAAGAGAACGCCGTCGCATCGTCCCTCTCCGATGCGTTGTTCTAAAGCCGGTGTCATTTTACGCTTGCAAGATTTATGAGACGTAGGCAACAAGGTAGTATACTTTGTTCCAAACATTCAAGCTTCTCCTCGGACCCCCAACATTGACGCACACGTAGCACAGACCACCTATGATGATAAGTATTACAACGTGGACAGCTTTCGTGTGTAAATAGTTTCAGTACACTGGCCCGGGATGTCGCTGGCGACAGGAATCGGCCGCCCGCTGTGTGGAGACAGGGGGCCACTCGTTTTACGACGCGAACATTTGTAGCGTTCCCTTTCCTTCAGCGGGAGGCTTACAGCACTCGATGACGGCTATTTTTAACAAAAAGATGTAAATCTGCGACAATATGGCGCATAGCCAAGCTGGCGCACCGACCTAGGCAGTCTCTCCACAGCCCTGCCTAGGTCGGCAGTTTGTTCCATATCTGCCGCTCTCGCAGGCCGCTGAGGTCTGTAGGGCTCAGTTCATTTAGACGCTCCTTTTGTAGCTATTTTCTCCTCGGACGTAGAGCTCGTATCTCATCTTCATGAGAATAATAAAAACTGCAGAAATGAAGGAGCTCTATCTTTGGAGGGAAATTGAATGTATACGCATTTCTGAAATTGAGCACTTGCACGTGTTTCGAGCAATAGCCTGACAGGAAGGAATAAGCAGTAATGAGAAAATAAAACTGGAAAAATACTCCCATTTTTCCCCAAAAAATACCTGAGTATTTGTAAAAGGTTGCCACAGGTGCAGTGAGGTAAATTACCCGCAGTTATTAAGGAGAGCTCTTAACGAGACCAACTTTCCAAAGCAAACTCTAAAGAACCCTATATAGCAGGTATAATCGTCACGACTAATACGTTAAATAGGGTTGAACTCCTGAAAGTGACGTAGGCGTATATTTCATCGTGAACAGCGGGGCAGGCGAGGGGCCATGGATGTGTGTCCACGAAGCGTAGGCTGCACGCAAGCTGTGCGAGCCTGTTTCTGTGAACGATATCAGCCACACGGGAGAGAATTCTGCGAAAATAGGATGTAAAGCAGCAGACTCAATAAATACGAAAAGAACGGACTAATGCCAGCGTTCTTCTAAGATATCTTTCCTAGAAGAATGATCGCGTGGAAACTGCAGACACAGTGGCCAAAAAGTAAACATGAACGCATAAGAAATCAAATACAACATAAGGGGGTATAGTGCACATCTAGCGGCAAGAGTTCTGTAGAGACGACCTTTGCGGAAAAATCGCATATCTTCGAACACACGACTGAAACGAACAGAGAGTATATGCTAGGACGAGCAAAAGAAATTAAGAAAAAAAAACAAAATGTTCTTGCCCGTGCCACTAGGTATAACGGGCTAACTGAAATTGATAGGCCGAACTTCGGTACTCTGAGACGGCAGTACACAGTCCTGTTTTACGCTGCGCCTTTATGGCGCGAGCAATACCAGTTTTTATGGCGGCGTCCGTGGCCTAGATGCATATTTCTCTGTCTGTGTGCTTCGATATCTGTGAGGTTTAACGTACCGGGGATGAATGCGGGGGCTACGTGGGACGCTGCAGTGTAGGGCTCCGGATGAATATCAACCACCTGGGATCTTTAAATGGGCACCTACACTGCGCGTTTCACTTCCATCGAAATGCAGCAGCCGCGGTAGGGATTCGATCCGGCGACCTTGTGCATACCATCCGAATGCTATAGCCAGTGCGCCGTCACGGTGGTTATGTTCCCGAGTGTACGCGGCATTAAACGTCTGCTATCATGCCATTAGTCAGCCGAGTTCTGTAGAAAAAAAAAAGCCCACTTGAACATTTGTGGAACCAGGCAAGCAATTTTAAAGACGCAGAATGCCTCTAGGGTGATGCGGAAAATGCAGCGTGAATATGCGTTCAGTGCATACACTAACCTCGAAGGCGTCTCCTGCGAGCGGTGCAAGGATTATTGGACCATCTTTTACGTTGGATCGGTCCATTGCGTTTGATATTTCTTTTTTACACGGCTGTAGACGGCAGCAGCGACAGACATCGCGGTGACGCAAGCATGGCACTTCTGCCGAGTCTCGAAGCATAGACGGCGCCTCCACCGATTCGAGAAAAGCAGCTTTGCTCCTGACATCGTCGGGCGTGAAATCCAGGATAAGAAGATTGAAAGAGCGCGGTGTCGAGCTCAATGGGAGCCGAAATGGTCGCTCCTCTATTTGTTTTTGTTCTTGTTTCCTCGCAACCATTTCTTGCTGCCATTCGTCTTGGCTCCTTTATTTCAGCAGTGAATTGATGAAGATCACTGAAGACGTCGATCTGCTCCTACACACCAGAATTTCAAGCCCCCATAGCCTGCGTTCATTGCGGTATCCATGCCAGCTTAGTGGTATTTCGTGAGTGGAACAGCGCCTGAACTGAGCTCGTCTACTTGTCCCACGTTTTCGACGCTACTAGCTGCGTCATCCACACAATCATTGCAAAAAAAAAAAAACTTGATGGGAAAGCTTTTGGGCATTTTGGGCATGTTTGGCTTTGTCAAATCGGGGGCCGATGGCTAATTTAACACACTGAATGCTACGTGGCGAAAATGGCACGCGATATATGATTGCGCCATGCAAGTCGCTCAGGTGAATGCCGGTGACATCGCTATGGGGTTTTCTCCTTTTCTGCTTCTTTTTTTAATGAAAAGTAAGCCTTATAGTGGAACACTCTAGGCAGTTTGTGCAGCTCTGTCTAGAGCATGTGACCGTAATCGAATTTCACTTTGTGCCCCTTATAAGGTACCGAAAAATTATAGGGAAACCGATTACACAAAACTATCGACACAGAACCTGCCTTGAACAAAAAAATATCAAGAAAAGCGTTTATATGATCAGGCAACTATAAGGTACAGAATCTTCAAAATGAAGACATAAATTGGCATTTGAAGATTATTCTACCGTGCAAAAATACCCGAATGCCTTCTTCGTAGAGAAAACAACAGCAAAAAAAAACTCTGTCCATTGTGCTGTCTGCCTGCACAGAGAGCTAATTATTTACTTTAAAGGAGCCTAATAAAACCACTCTGCTCGATTATAGTGACCTGCTGTTTGGGATGTACCAAGCGCCCAAGCTAAACGTAACCAAGTTTTTTTTTTTTTTTTTAAACGGAGGGCCCTGGGCTAGTTGAATCCATCACATTGCTGTTTTCGTTCTGCAAGGTAGGCAATTAGTTCAACTAATTAGGCAACATTTTAAATATTGGCTTTTGGAACAAAATGTCAAGTAGAAAGTTGTAGGAGGCCCTGAAAAACAGCCGGCTGATAAGTTTGCAACAAGGTGCTGTTGATGTACCTTCGTTTATCGTCTAAAAGAAAGGATAACAAATTCAAACTCTGCCACTTCACAGCGGTGCCACTTGAGCGTTCCATACGGGATATCCGAGAGAAAAATCTACTTATCTCATATCCTGGGCCCAGTGCAAACGAACGCAAAGCCATGTCGGGGACAGCGTTTCGGAGATATGCGGATTTTTTCATCACACAGGGTGTCTTGGGGAGCTCAAGCAGCGCCACCGTAAAGTGATATATTTTGAATTGCGCTCGCTTTCTTTTGCAGCTATCTAAACAATAGCTTGTTGCAAACATTTCAGAGGGCTGTTTTACAAGTGATCTACAACTTTCCTATGCATACTTTTTTTCAGAAAGCTTAACTAAACTTGCCGAACGCAAAAAAAAAAAAATACTGTGGTAGGCCACACCACTCTCAAGAGCAGTGAGCTAGTTTCACTAGAGGGATTGTCTTTCCCAAAAACTTTGTTACATTTAGCTGGGACGCCCGGCATATCATGTAGCGCTTGATTCCCCTAAGCTGACTAAAAAATTAAGCCAGCGCCGTGGAGGACTCTTTAAACTAAAAAATAGTGCTGCTGGCAGTGGGCATTCGTGTTGCGTGCGAAGAAATAGTTTTGTTTATCAAATAAATTTTTGCGCCATATTCGGAGTGTTTAGATTTTAGCTTCGTTTGGGCACGACAAAAACGCGGTGCCTGTCGAATAAACTGAAAACAAAAAAAAAAGAAAATAGAACTTGAAATCTCTTCATATTTAGCTTTAACATGATTTACACCACCTCGGAGGTTTCGTACCACCACCTTATCGAAATTTCTCTTCTCACAGAGCGATATAAATCGGTAAAACGTGGGAAACAGAAATCACGCGCCTACAAACGAAAGCAGGATAGTGTCGTCCATCAGCGCTCACCTCGTCCCGTACGTGATCATTTTGACAAGGACGGGCGCAAGCGTGGAAGGAAGCAAAGACGAGTCGGCAACAAATATACGTAATGCGGCTATGAAAGAGAGGTAGAACAACCGGGGCTCCTGACAGAAATAAAGTGGGTAAGAAGAAGGAGCGCCACGCCGAAAGAACGCGTGATCTATAGCTCCGTGAGGAACTACGTACACACGCGGGCCGATGGATCCTTCCTTCTCTTCGTTCCTTCTCTTTCCCCTGGCTGCCCCCTGTCTTTACTCATTCCTTCTCTATCTCCCAGCTTGTTTCCTCTTTCTTAGTCACCCTTTACCTCCTGAGCATTTCTCTTCCCCGTCTTGTTCTTCAGTGACTACAGTTATTTCCTCTTCTGTTTCTTAATGTTTAATTTCCACTGCGCTTCATTTTCTTCCCTTCCGCCCCCCCCCCCCCCCCCCCCGGCCTTTTTTTGCCCCCTCTTGGCACTTGCCGCGGAGGGCTGCTCAGAGAAGCAGCGCGGTTCTCCGCCCCTGACGCCCGCAAGCCACAAATTCAATTTAACGGGGCCAGCGGAGCAGTTTCCCAAACGAGGGAACTACGGACGCACACCTAAGCAAACGCAAGAGCAAGGAGGGGAACGGTGTCGAGGAGGAGAAGGGCCGAAAGGGGAGAGCCGAAAAAGCGAAGGCGCGCAGGAGCACTGGCAGCACTGGTGTCATGATAAAGACAAACACGGAGAGAGCGCACGCGAGCACGCAGCGATGGTAAAAGAAAGCGCCAGCAAAAGAAGCCCAGTAGAGAGGGACTGAAAGAAGGGGAAAAAAAAAACGACTGGAGACAGCAGCAAGGACAGCCTCGCGGGAAAAAGAAAAAGTTCGCTGGTGTAGAGAGCGGACCCGTGGAAGAGAGCAAAAGAGACACCGCATTAAGCGCGCCAAGAAGAACAGTCAAGGGAGAGAAGGCTGAGTTCGCGCAGTGCCGAACGGGCTCAGCAAAGGGTAGTCGTAGAGAAGCTGAGGTGATGAGCACTGAGCAAAGGGAACTCGGGGGAAGAGAAGGAGGAGATGAAAGAGAGGAAGAGGTACGTGTGGCGCTGGAAGGGAATCAAGAGCACCGAGACAGGCAGGCACAGAAAAAAAAAGGCAGAAATAAAAGCGTGTCTGAGGGCAAAACAAACTAAACGGCGGCAGTGGAAAGCGAGGTGGCGGAGCAGTGCGGGGAAGAGGACGGGACGACGCCGGCTGAAAGTGCGCTGGTGGCGGTTTGGTAAAGCTGTTCCTGTCTTGCGTACGCGCCCTCGCAATGTGCGGCCGTAGACAAGGCGCTAAATTAGATTAGGGGCTTCGCGGTGTATGTGCGCCCGCGTGCGTGCGTTGGAGAGAGCTGGATGGCGTGGCCCGTACGTGTGCGTGTGTGAGGCACGGGAGCAATAGAGTGCGCGCGGGAAAGCCTCCCCCTCGCACTCGTACCGCGTGACCCGCATCGATGCTGCGCTGGTCCCCTCGGGTCCGACGCGAGCGAGAGGCCCTGCGCCCGCATCGGCTCGGTCTTGTTCGGCCGCTCGCTTCGTTGGTCGGCCCCGGCGTGCTCGAGATGTTTGTGCTTGGAGTCTTGTGTACTCGCTTTGCGGAAGCTCTGCCAGCGCTAGCACAGTTTGCCTCGGTTGTCGTTGTAGTAATAGTCAAGGCCGTAGGCAACTAACGATATTCACATAACGAGGGCTCCTCCTCTAAATACACAACGCGATAATTGGGGCGCCTGCAGGACGGCGAGAAGTGGCATGCCGACAACGTGATGCGGACCAGTATTTCTCTCGGTTTTATTAATTTGTTCTCTTTTTTTTTATTTTGCTACAGTCCTACTGGGAATATATGTGGTCTGTTTGCGATTAATGCTTCTCCCTGAGCGCTCCAGGCTGCAGTAGTCTAGGCTACTCTTACACAAATTTTGTTAGACAGTCAATGGACTGTCCATAGACATTCTACAGACAAATCCTGTAGGCTAATCTGTAGAAAATCTATAGGTTTATCGCCATACTCTTTTACTAGTCTTTTGTCTGTAGACAAAAAGTATACTGAAAGTCATATAGGCACAGATCTATGGACCTTCTACAGACAATCTATAGATTTATGGTCATGTACATTCTGTAGATTTCTTTTTATAGATAGTCTACAGACAATAACCTACTGGTCCAATAAACACAGGCCTGTAGACTGTCTACAGAAATTCCATAGAGTTATGGCCTTGCACTTTTATAGACCTTTGTCTATAGACAGTCTACAGACCTGTGTCTACTAAACCTTCAGTAGACCATTGTCTATAGACAGTTAAAAAGTGTCTCCACACAGCCTTCATAATGTCAGTGAATATACATACAAACTTTGCAAATTTAATTTATTTCAAGGTAATCAGGCTTGGCATATGCAATACAGACACAGTAAAAAAAAAGTAAAAAATGCATCACATTATACAATTAAAAGTTGAAAGTAACGGCCCGGCTAGTTTCCCCAGAAGCATACTTACGGCCTGTGGTTTGCTGTCAGTCATCTGGGCATGTTGATGTGTACAGCGCAAAGAAAATATAATGTAATGGTAACTGAAAAAAAGAAGTTCTACTCAATCTCTACGCGCGTGCTTTACAACGAAAGGCATATATCCTGGCTTTCTTACTCAAGAAAGGTCACATTCATTGCTTCGGTTTGGTGTTATGGTTTTATGAGGGTCTCGAAGCGACTCAGGCTATGAGGGACGTCGTTGTGCAAGGCTGCGGATAATTTTGACCACCTGGCGTTTTCTAACGTACACTGACGTCGCACAGCACACAGGCCTCTAGCATTTCGCCTGCATTGAAATGCGACTGCCGTGGCCAGTGCTGTCGTGCTCATCTTTTCGCTGGCGGCCATATCAGTTTACGCTGGTGACTATGCCAGTGAGACTGCCGGTTGGTTACCTCAGTTGAGGCCCAGATCACCGTTACTTCCAGCTAAACGGTGCAGTTTATTGCGTCCTCTCATGTTCCTAAAGTGTCGATTACCCTGACGTGTATGATGTGTGTCTCCCGTTAAATGCACAAGCTCTTTCCCGATTTTATCGCTTCCGAAATGAAATTGCGGCTGATTCCACTCAACGCTTCCCTACCTGGACGCATGTCGATAGCTACAATCCGAGCCCTTCATCACTTTCATTCACCCAACTGCAATGGAAGCTGAAATAGTGAGGAGTTTTATCGAGAGTCTCGTGCTAAAAAAAAAAAAAGATGCCTTCGAAGATGCTGTTTTACCCTTCGGCTTCGTTCCACATGCTTCCTCCAATGGGATCACGTCGAAATAATTTTGTCAATCTCACTACTTCAGAGAAAGCAAAATTTCACGAAATTCCATATTTAATGCCGTCGTTTATATTTTTCGGTGTGACACTGCGACTCAATGACTCGTTTCAATTTCTTGTCTATTTGGCGCCGGCTTTCTGCTGCGATGGTCATTTTAGGTCTCTTGCCTCGATGTCGATATACTGCATGCTTATGCTGACTTCATAATATTAAAGTTCATACCTGGAACACGCATATCAGTCGAATAAAAGCAGTAGCATTTGTGTCACTGGAGCTTTTGCTCATTGAAGGCAGGGAGGGTGTCTATATTGTTTGCATCAATGGAGTTAATACTTTGCCCGAGGGAGCAGTAAATTCATGTTAGCTTTACCTGCGACGTCGTGAACTCCTTTCGATTGCTTTTAAACAGTGCCTACAGCAGAGTTGATTTAAGGAAAGACGAGGTGCTTGTATTAAAAGAATGGCCCGTTTTTTTTTTGTGCTTGAACTGCATTGTACACAGTGAGGAGGCGTGAGTGTGAACAGCTCGACCGCCGACGCCGCGGAATCCGTCAACAGAAAAACCAACAGGTGTTGTCGTAAAACACGTTTTTAAACAGAGGGAGCTAGGACAGAATTAGGGAAGAAATGTCGAACAGTGGACCGGCTTAGGGAAGAGTGGGAGGCAACACGCCGCGGATTGACAACCACTAGCCGCCACGCCAACAGCAGGGCATGCGCTACGTTAGGCAAACAAATGCGCTACGCCGGAGAAAAAAATGGCGGTGCGCCGCGGGACGCATCACGTCGGAGGAGTAGGGCAGTGCGCCGCCGCCAGGGATGTGGTGGAAGGAAGGGGAGGGAAAGAAAAAGGACGATGAGGAGACGGGGGTTGTTCGGGGTGAGCGCCCTCTCCCTGTGTATGTGTGTACTAGGCGGAGTTTGAGGCACAGACGCGGCAGCGCCTCCAGGCACGTCCGCAGCAGACGTACACTGCGGTGCTGCTCAGAATTGTCCGTGTTCAGACACGGCCAGACGGGAGCGGTAGAAGGGAATGAAACAAGCGCGGCCACAAATGGCGAAGAGCAGCCCTCATGCTTAGTGTATGCCTGTTCTTTTTCGTTCCCTCACAACGTCTCCTTGCTCGGGGCGACGTTGAAAGAAAAACAAAGAAGGAATAAAAAGTGCCGAGGGCAGGAGAAAAAAAAAAGAGGGATGAAAAAGAGAAGGGAGTAGGATTTGAGAAAATGATGAGGATAGCGCGAGCGTGATCACGGGCGAAGTGCGGGAGCGCGCCGAGCGCTCAGCTGCGCTGGCGAGCCAGCGGCGGACTTAGTACTGCCTGCTGCTCTCCGCTTCTCCGGTGTTTTTTTCTAGACGTGTGAGCATTCACTGGCATGGTGCACGGGGAGGCTGGTCGGACATTTGCACATCTCTCTTCTCGCCTTTCTTTTTGACCAGTTGGTTTGATGGGCGAGTGGCCGCGAGGTAAAAAATCGTGTGCACAAGTGATATGACCGCGTTTGCGATCAGGGAGTGACTGTCTAGTGCGCTCGCGCCACAGAGGCAATATGCTGCGAACGAGAAGACGCAGCAGAAGCAAACATGAAAACAAGTTTGCAGGGTCGAGTGTTGACTGCTAGAAAAGTGAGATTACAGGCAACCAGTTTTTGTCCATTGGGAGTTTTGTAATGGTTTGTGCATAGAATATTTTTAAATGCTTTCTGATTATGGTAGCTTCACTTGCGAACTTCTTTCCCCCTTTGTTCTCCTTGACACTTATTGTGTGCGTTGCCAGGAAGCATGACTGTGCAAGAGGCGCACACTAACACAACTCACGTGGATATTATGTTCGCAGCGAAATCGTACTGGGTTCGAGTTCAGCATTTAAAATGAGGTACAGCACATCACTTGATTTGAGCCTGACACCGAATGAGACGACGCGTTTTTATTCAGCAATGAAACTACATTCTGCTTCTTAGGTCTGTTCTGAGCGGCTACCGCGATCCGCTGTTTATCGTTATGCTGTGTCAGTGTCTTCGCGCGAGACGGAGTTGAAAATTCGCCACCATATATATCATAATAAAGAGCACGGATTTCTGAATCGAATACTGCCGTCCACTCGTTGCTCACATGATACATCGAACAATTCAACACACTTTCCATTCCTATAATGTTCCGTGCCCACACATCGCTTGCACTGGCGGCACAGCCGGTCGGGTTACGTATCCTGCATGGCCACGCATACAGTCACCATTTCAGCCTTGTCTCGATGATGCCTGTCGATTCTGCGGTATCCTCGAAGTGCAACTGCTTGAAGCTTAGTGCTGGGTCAAGGTCAGCACAGACGCTGTTACGTACGCTGCTATCTTGTTTTCGTGGCGAAAGTTGCCGCTAACGACAGATTTCGGGGAAAAATAATTCGTACCGACGCACCTGCCCACGCCTAATCGTGCCACTTCCGCTCCAACGTGGATGCGCGCTCTCCCGACAGATGCGCGCACGCTTCTGCAGAGAGCTCGGGGAGCAGGCGGGAGTGGGGAGCTCTTCGCAGGGACCCGCCGCACGGGACTCAAAACTCCCCACACACGCGCTGCCGAACGCACCGCCGGGGGCCAAAACGCGCGGGCGAGAGCTGCTTCCGGCGATATATACTTAACCGAAACGTGACCGCAATGTCCAAACGTGCGCGAGCACAGTGCACACCGGCGCCTCGTTCGAGCCTGGAGGCGGGGAGAGCGCGTCGGATAACAGCCGCGCGGGAGAAAGCCGCCGGGCCTGCGTATACCGTCACGTACGCAACCGGCGGCCGATCGTTCTTAGCTCGCTGCCGGCAGGGGGAGCACGAGCACGAGGGCGTTTTTATAGACGCAGGGTCTCGCCTTTGCTCGCCGCGGCAAGTACAGGGATGATGCCCCGCGAAACAACGGCATCGCCCGTCGTGCGCGTCATCGTCACCGACGCGCCACCTGCGAAATCAGCCCGGCACGCTCGCTTTGTCGAGCAGCTCAGCATTTGAAACCGCTTCATGGAGATGTCCGGAGTGTGTTCCCTGCTTACACCTACTTGTAGTGCGAATATGCGGCTTGGTTTATTATCAACGATTCCAGCTCTTTCGATCGGCGGCCTTTCCGAGGAAATGATACCCATACTCCGAAGGAGAAAAAGATGACTTCAGCTTGCTAGGAAAGCTGCCACATATTGTCCGTGCCAGATGTCCGTGCAAGTTTGTTTGCACGGACGTCAAAGTATGCCGAAGATGTATTCGCTTGGCTGTCAAAATGTTCACACCTGAAATGGAGAAGAATCAAACGAAATGTTGTCAACAACTCTGCCGAGAGAGTATTTTACGGTTGGCTGATGAAATCTGAATCTACCGCTATGGAGAACCCGGGGGCAAAAAAGAGGACCCGGCCTGAAAAATGGTAATAGCCACGGCTTCCACTTTGTGCTGTATTTCTCCACTGGCCGGCCGGCCCCCGGGTCGTTTTCCAAAGATTCCCTCCGATGACTAACCGAAGATGCCCTTCGTTTGGCAGTCGCGTATGACGGCGCAGTGCCAATGAATACTTGCTGGCGTTGTTCTTACGTTCGTCGCAAAACTCGATTAGGGCACAATGCTTGGTGCTGTCTTTCGTTTCAGCTATTGGCACCCAACGAGCTTCAACACGGCGCGATGCGAAATAGGGTTAGAAAGGAAAGGCACGTGACTTGCTACCATTGCTAAAGCATCATGTAACATTTCAATACCGCCTGTCCGTTGTATCGTACTTAGGCTCAGAAATTATATAACGCCCTTCGTAAATGCGCGACATTGCTCTAACGGGCACACAAGCCTACGTCGTATTAGTGATCATGAAAATCGCAGCAAGAAAGAAACAATTTCTGAATTTCACTGAAGCGCCTTAGGCAGTGCGCGAGCAAATTCACCTGCTTCCTTTCTTTGCTTTGTTTTTGTTTAAAAGATGGCTGTATATACAGAGCCGTTGGCCTGGCGTCCATAGGCTTCCCCAACTGTTTGGTTATAGCTTTTGCCGCAGCCGTTCCACGGCCCTCTCAATAAGCGAGAGCAGCACAGCAGTGCTGGTCATTGCTTGGCCGCTCTGAAGCGTGCGTATGGCCACACTAGCAATGTGTTTTCGCCTGCAGGGCCGTGCACGAAGCCACGAAACGTTGCGGCCACGTATACTCATTGCGGCAGGTGGTCGGCACGTCCGGGCACGGAGCTCTTCCGCGCGGGACAAACAGGCGGACCCCGGAGACTGGCGTGCGACGCTCCGAAGCATCGATTTGTTGACGCGCACACGCCAAGCGGTCAATGGCGCTCGGAGACAGTCAGCATTAGGAACCGCAATGCGGCCAGACAGAAACCGGGCTAAACGAGAACGGTGCGCCGACGGGACACGGTTTGTCATTGCGTAATCAGAGAAATTCCCAGAATAAGCTTTTCGGGAAAGGAAGACAGGAGAGAGAAAAGGACACGAGTGCAGCTCTATTCCTCGCTGGGCAGGAGGAAACAAAACAACCTCCTCGCAGAGCTTGCGGAGTCAATACCGCCAAGGTTAAATTTAGGCAAGCTTTTTTTGTCAACGTGCGCCGCGACTTGACAGTAAGCTCAAATGAACTCTCAGTGCCAGCGCGATGCTTCGATAATTAAGCGTGCTGCCATTAACTGTTTTGTCTCCATCTAGATGCAAGCTGCAATTCTGGAAACAAAATTTGTTCCTCGCTTACACCTGTGGCCACTCAGCAACAATCAGGCGTGTGTACAGGGTGTGCCGCGAAACTCGAGCCAGTTATGATTATATTTAAATAATTGCACCTCTTAAACATTTCATTTTGGAGCAAACTTCCAAAAGAAAGTTTCTGAGCGTCGTAGAACACCCTTAATTTGGCAACTTTCATCTTGTGATCTATTGAAGATTAATTTATTCTGTGTTCAAAAGGAGGTCTACGAAATATTTTGACAAAAACGCACTTGAGCACTCTTTCACAGGATATCAGTGCTCTCAGAGGAGCAGCCCACGAATAACATTCCGATTCTTGCCTAGCAGTCCGTTTGCGTCTAAAGAGAATAGTAAGCTGAACCTCGTTATCACGAAGTCGAAAGGGCCCTGCAAGTTCTTCGCTATAACCGTTGCTTCGTTACAGCGGGACGCTGCCTTGGTTGCAACTGTCGCATGCAACGGATCTGCCACTGTGTTTACCGAAGGCCCCATAACCGGCGTTTAGTGTGCCGCCGATGTGTTTAGCGGAATAATACAAATGCGCATCCATCGTCTACTACGGGGACGAATATACCTAGTCATGGACAGAAGTTAATAGAATGCGGTTTTCTGAAAAAAAAAAGAAAAAAAAGAAAGAAATTCTGCGTGGTCAGGCAGAGCGCGTAAGTGAAAATTATATAGGATTATTAGGGGACACGCGCGCTCCATCCGTTCGAACGAATGACGACTGACTTTATATTGAGGCAATGAAGGAAAAAAAATTTTCCACAAATTCGCATCCCGTAAATTCTGTCAGTCAATGCATACCAACCGCATATGTCAGCCTTGGCCAACATGCGTCCATATGTTCTGCAGCCCCCATGGGCTGCAGAGCCTAGAAGACTTTTCTTGGAGGAATAATGTCGTAGAAGACGGGGAGAGACGTATTCAGGATATTTAGCTCCATTTCCTCTCCGCTGAAGCTGATACGGGACGCTGTAAAAGAGGGCGCCTGGCGGCAATTTCTTCGCGGGTGCCCGTTTTGGTTGGCTTAGCCGCACAGCTCACGAGCATGACGACCACAAAACGTCTTTGCGTGATTGGAGTGTCCTATGGAGAATGCATACGCCACACTGCAGGCTTTAATGATGGCTCCCTTCTGGTCAACGGAAATTGTTTTACGCTTTCGTTTTCCGCCGCTTGGTGCCGTTAAACCAGTCGTATACTCGATACCGTCAAGCATACCAAGCGCACTGCGAAACGGCTTTAATCATACTGCGAAAACAAATCAGAACATGGAATCAGAAAAGCGGAGTGCCTTGTAGTCGGTTATGTGCAGTGAGGAGTTCGGGGAACGGGGCAGCTTAATTTTTTTCATGGAATTTGTACGGAAGTGATGAGCGCTGTTACGAATTGACGTACTCAGCGCGAAATGTCCAGCGGTGTTCATTGGCGGCTCGTTATCTGCCGTTATAAAAAAAAAAAATTGAGGTATCAAATACACGGGCTTTTATGGGAGTTTCCAGGGGGAACGGCCATTGCTAAATTATATTAATTATTTTGATGTAACTTGGTTTGAGTGCAGTAAGCAAGGTTTGACGAAACATCGCGTGCATAACGTGGCCTATAAGGGACGCCGTAGTGGAGAGCACCGGATTAATTTCTACCCCCTATTGTTGAAGTGCACTGAAATTGCGCAGCACACAGGCGCTTTTGCATTCAGCCTTCATCATAATGCAGCCGCCAGTTTAACAGCCGAACACTATAGCCGCTGAGCCCACACGGAAGGTAAAGAATGAAGAAAAGAAAAAATCAGCAATGCGTGTTCAGCCGCTCACTTAGGCTCACACAGCTTTACACACTCTTAGAACCCCGCGAATAGGATCACAAGGCAAAGTTACACGCATATCGTAGAGTGTTCTTCGCGCCTTTGAAGTTAAAAAAAAAATTCTATTTTACTCAGCCCCCATTGACAAAGATCTTGTTTTTCTATTTGCGTTTCAGTTGTCTTGTTCGCGTTTCATTTGATGCTGGCTGTACGTCATTCAGTCACCTTGGTGCCGCAAATCTTCGCGGGAAGACCTCCTGGCGCGCAACTTTTTGAGCGAGGGACGGCTGTATGGGCGTGCCGCGAAAATGAAATTAATCATTTTGCGATATTTCTGTGCGTACTTAAGAAAAACGCTTCTTTCTTTTCCTGCTGCGTAAATAACAAGAAGCTGAACCCGTTGCTGAACTAAGCAACGCTCTTTCCCGTTAAGTATGAAACAGGGTCAGAGCTGAATTCTAGTCCTATTACGTAGTGCTTGTGAAGTTCTTCTCCGTTCTACCTCTACACAGTCAAGTTTGCTCGGGGATGGTGGTCCTATCTATGCAATGGATTTGTTTGAATTTCTTCGTCAAAAATAGAGATTTTTTTCATGGCTTTTCAATGAAAAATTTCTTGCCGAGAGATGGGAACCAAAATCCGCCACTGGTGCTCTCACATGGAATTTCTCTTCGCTCGTTGTCACTACATGGCAGGCCAGCGATTGTTCTGTCGTGCAATGACGTCTCTCGTTTTTCGCACCCTAAGCGTCACCTAGAACTATTACGGCGGCTGGCCGCATGTTTAGTGACCGGCTACAAGCACAAATGACTGCCACTGCAGCCATACAGTGACGACGGCTGAGCGACGCCAACGGGGCGGCGCGCAAGGAAACCGAAGAGGAAAGAAAAATTGAATAGGCGGGAGAACAAAGGAGAAGTGGCTGGTCTCTAGGAAAGGGGAGGGGGAGGGTAGGGGGCTATCGAGCTTCTGTTTACCGACCAATCAATGCCACTTCATACGCGATGCATGAAGAGAGTTCGAGGAGGGAGGGGAGAGGCGGAGGAGTGGAGGGGGCGACAGTCGATGCCGCGTCGGCTGAGGACGTTTCCTCGTCTGCTAGGCCAGGCAATGTGGTCACGCCACGGATTGATCCGTCCGCTGCGGTTCTAAATGCATCCTTGCATTTTGAGCCATATCGAGCGCTGAGCGGCATTAAAAAGCCCACAAAATATAGGCATATAATGTAATGAGAATGAAAGGAACCAGTGAAACCACAGCGACAGGCTCGCCGCCGGCAGACAGCAGGTTGTAAATGAACAGAGAGAAAAAGACCAGAAGTTTTGTGTGGATTAGAAGGAATGGAGAGTGGAAAGGCGGTCCTCATAAATGCCACCACTGTGCGGGCAAAAGCGTTACTCCTGTCGTGACCTTTTCCCTAATGCATGACTTCTTGATAGTACAATACTAAGGGAAAAGGTAGCCGTCTATGAGCTATAGAGGTGAGCGATTCCACGAGAAAAATGATCAGAGAGTGATCTTAATATAGGGGTGACGTGCGTCCAATTTTCCATGTACCTTGGAGGCATTTGTGCCCGGCGCTGAGAAGATAAACGCTCTCTGAGAAAGCAAACACTCTTTTGTGGACAAGGGTAGCCGTCCATACCGGCGGCCTAAAGCAGCAGACGTTGCACTATTAGAGCTTCAGATGGAATATGTTTATACAGTACCCATAGGTTGTCTTGCATAACACGCACCATTAAGAATGCGGTAAAGCATACACAGAGACGGATACAAGGAAGTGCGATTAGATAACATGTGCGAAGCCAAGCATTAATTTTTTTTAAAATGAAGACCTACCTAATTATCTACGCCAAATCAATTACAGCCTTTCTAAATACTGCTTTCAGCGCTAACTTGCCATTTCATTTATTTATTTATTTATTTATTTATTTATTTATTTATTTATTTATTTATTTATTTATTTATTTATTTATTTATTTATTTATTTATTTATTTATTTATTTATTTTATGCAAGTATCTGCAGCACCAATAGGGCAGTCAAGTTTAAAGGAACACTGCCGACAAATTAAAGCTGGCCTGTATCGATAGATTACCTCATTCTAACGACAAAGATGCTACTTTCACTGGAAACGTAACTGTTATGAGCTAGAAATGGCCAATAAAGAAATACAGGTGCGGCCATCATCGACCGATTTCGCAGTCAAACTGTGGTGCGTCGACACAGCTAGCTCTTTCGCGTAGATCCCAGTGGCTAGGCTACACACCATTCACTTTAGAACTGTGATCACGGACTCCTTTTGGCTGTAGACTTGGAGAGTGTGAATTTAGTGGCGGAGAAATTTGTAAATGCAGTTTTCCCAGTCATAAATTCGTCTTTTGCTGCCGTACGAACATTAACGAGGCCAGAAAGAGTCCTACAATTGATCTTTAAGAACAAAAATTCTATCAGCGTCTCTACAAAGAGCCGTGAGGAACGTCTAGCTAGGTTTCCTTGGCGCACCTTTTTTTCCTCAGGAAAAGGAAAAAAGATTTGCAAAATATAAGATCACACAATACCGTACCCGGTGAGCTGTCATGAGGCGTGCTTTTTTTTTTTGAAAGATCTGGTGTAATTACAGCCCGCAGTTTGGGTTACACATTGTTGCAAATAGCAGCAGCAGTATACATCCACAAACCTTGAGAATATACTCCCGACGAAAAAAGCGAACTCCTATGTGGGGACAAAGTTGCAGAGAGCTATGGAACTTTGTCACTGACATGAAAGCAAATTGGGCATTATTTTGTATATTACTAATAAAGGTAGCTTATTTATTTTTAGCTCATTAACGGACACATTTTTTTTTTTCGCAAATGGTATCAAAATACCCGCTTAGTACCCGTGTGCTGCCATCTGTGAGAACACCAAAAAATATTTTGGACGAGCCCTACTTGCCTAAAACCGGACAAAGAATGCCAGAAAACAACCGACAAGCTGTGCTCGTCGCAAGCCAGAATGACATTCGTCTTATGACGAGACTGTATCCTCATCTCGTCCAAGTGCGCTAGGGGGTTAAGCACAATCGCTCACGCAAGTTTCTATAGCACACAACGTCGGACAAGCTTCACGGTTCCATGTATCCAAAAGCCTTCATTGTTTTGTTCAAATGTTTGTGCAGTGCCTCCTGGAACACCTAATGTAAGCCGGCTTAAGCAGTTGGCAGTATATAAGAAAAGCCTTCACTGGAAACTACTCTTTAAACATAAACGTAATCTTTCACTTCTGCATATTTCGCAAACATTCGAAGCGTCAGGTCGTGATGGTGACTGGAATCACAGCCTTCCGAAACCTTTCGAATGTTCTATGGCTGCCGAAATTCTTCCAAACAGAGCACCAAGAGACCGTTACACGGCATCCTGTTCACCTTAATTGTACTAACCCAGCTTTGTTAGCACAGCGATGTCACTTTAGCTTCACCTTCGCTCTCAAATGCGACTCTAACACAGCGGAACACGACAGGCATAGCAGGAACAGCGGCCCTGAAAGGCAGGACATATCAAGCTACAACTCTTTCCTGTGGGGTTTTTAAGTTTTTGCTCCCGATATGATACGATCAGCGCACTAAGTATTTTTTTTTTTTCAAAAATAATACTTCCTCCTCTCTTTCCCGCTTCCTTACCGTGAGATTTTCCTAGAAAAGAAGCTCACTGCACAGTCGCTTTTACCGCCGTGTTCATCCCTTGCACTTCCCACTGGCGTCACGCGAGAAGCAACCTCTGAGGTCACGCTTTTCATGTGCGCATCGTTTTGCTTTGATTTTCTCGCGTCTCTTTAATCGATCCTTGCGCCCCTAAGCAGTACTTTCGCCAGTGCATTTCTTCCCCCCGCGTTTCCGCTTTTCTCAAAATACTTCTTCGCCCGATGCCTGTTTGGTTAGAGAGGAGAGATAACTTCACCAGCGAAAGGACGAGACACGAGGGGAAGAAGAACACAGGACAACGCGTTGTCCTGTGTTCTTCTTCCCCTCGTGTCTCGTCCTTTCGCTGGTGAAGTTATGTCTGATGTACACCAACTAGCCCACATGGCTACCTTGTTACAGTTAGAGAGGAGGAAGGGGAAGGGAGGAGTGCCAGGCCTTTACCTTGTCATCCAAGACGACGAAGGCGCAGGTTTGATTCTCCCAGCCTCATATTTCCGGAGACGCCTACGTGTATAAGCGTTACGAGCACGAACGCGAGGCGTCCGCACAAAACTGTGATCCCAGGGGATACAGGATTGCTACATGGGGGTCTAATTTAGCCTATTAAGGAACTACCCTCTCGCGCCCTCTGTCCACCCTGAATGTTTAATGCGGGCGGAGAGGGGAGCCTCCTCCGACGCCGCCGCTCTGGCGAACGAACTCGGGGCGAAAACGCGGGCCCGCAAGCACTTCGCCGGGCTTGAGCGCTGGCGTGGGCGTTGTACTAACGTGCGGCAGGCAGGCGAGCTTCTCCGGAAACCGGCAGTGCGCCTCAATGGGTCTCGCGTGGGCGTGCATACGGGAACCGTGCTATTAATTCGGATTGGCTCTGGCTGAGTTAACACTTTGGCGAGGGTGATGAGGAAGTTTTTCTTCTTAATACTGCATTCCTAGTGGAGTCGATTTTTCGGTTTGTTTTTTCCTGGCGGTCATCCACTCAGTGCGAAGTGATAGATAATACCGAGCACAAACTCATTTTGAATGTCTTTGCGCATCTTGCTGTAATTAGTTCAAAAATTCAGGGGGCACTTTGACTGTCTAAAGTGGGTAGAGGCGGAAGCGTTTTCCGCACCACCTTCGCTGTTTATGTGGCACTGGCGGCGTCACATGTAATTGAGTACTAATTACTAAGTGATGACAAATCACTAATTAATGGTTAATTACTGATTAATGCCTGAATACTAATTAACTGCCAATTAATTACGCTTAAGCTTCGCCTTTAGGAGTGGAACGCGACAGCGCGTTGTAGCGCTGCCAGGGAGTCCACGGAACGCCACCACCCCTTCGGCGCGATGCCTTGCCCTTTGAACGCAACGCTTTTTGAGGAAAGGAAATGGCGCAGTAATTCTCTGTCATATCGGTGGACACCTGAACCGCACCGTAGAGGAAGGGAGGAAGTGGGAGTGAAAGAAGATAGATAAAGAGGAGCCGTAATGAAGAAAATGAAAATTGTATTTGAGGAAAGGAAATTACGCACTAACTGTGTCACAAAATTCAGGGGGGCACTTTTTTGACCTAAAGTGTGGTCACTGATGTGTGGTTAAGATGTTAAGCTTCGCCCCTATGAGTGGAACGCGGCAGCGTCTTGCAACGCTGCCAAGGAGTCCATAGAACGCCATCGCCCATTCGGTTCTACCCCTCGCTCGTCGGTAAATTGGTTTTTGAGGAGAGGAAATGTATCTGTCTCTCATTTGTCGGTGGACACCTAAACCTCGCCGGAAGGGAATGGAGGAGGATGAGAGTGAGTGAAGACACCGTATTCACTAGACGCGCCTTTGTTCATTCCAAACCATCGAGCTGGCATGGCGGAGTGGATAGCATGCTCGTCTCACGCCGAAGACCGGGGTTCGATTCCTGAGCTCGACCAATTTCTTAATCGGTTTTATTTATTTATATGGCCTGACTAGTAAAGCTAATTAGGCTAATTGGGTAATTAAGCAATTAACTAAGCTCAGTCCCACTTACTTGGAGCATCACTATACGATCCCTTCAATTGGTTGCATGGTTACTAGCCAAAGTACAATTGGCCCCGTTTGAAATTCGCGCACTGTGACGTCACGACCGTTTCCACCAATTGAAAAGCGTGACATTTTCTGTCGACAACTGCTGCTTACAACGATGAGACATTAAAGGCTTCCGCCTTAATATTTTCAACTGCTTTGGCTTTTGAATGATTGATAGCCATGTCACAATACTCCTAAGTGCCGGAACAAATTAACATTTTCATGTAACTAAATAACGTTAACCTGTACAGGAGAGCTCGAAGAAATAAAGCAGCCGAGGTGTGCAATACCGTAATATTTTCAAAATATCTGCAGCAAACTGATCAAATAAAACGGATGTGGAGAGTAATAGCTTGTGACACGTTTTTGCGACACGTTTGTGACACGTGTACTCAATGCCGTATATACTAAAGCAAGGTAAAGCCGCTATTGTTCCCTAGCATTGCGCAGATGTTGATTCGGCCATCACAAGTCACCATACATATAGACTCCAATGACTATTTTTATCTCACTCTACCTCCTGGGGCCTACCACGTGACATACACTCATGCATGCATATTTCTATACTCTTGAACGCCTTGTGCTCTTGCAAATATGTACAGATCTTGAACACTTCTACAAATCAGTGCCGTAAAAGTCGTTCAAATAAATCCGCGCAAATAATGCTCTCATGGCAAAAGTGGGCTTCCGGGCTGTCGATCAGGAGCAGGGAGACACCAAGGTCTGAGCCAGAGCAGGCATTGTGTCCAAGCAGACATGCGTCATGTCAACGTGCAAATGAAGGGCTCGCTTTACTGTGAGATTACAGTGCCACGGCGTTGTTCACTGGTCAAACGTGTGTTCGACGTGCGGAGCAAGAAGCGCTTCTGTTCTTGCACCCGCGAAAATCCAGTGCAGTGTGCTCGGGAGCGTTCTTATCACAGTGCACAAGAGAGAAGTGAGGGCGGCTTGGCTGGGCCCCGGCAAGCTGTCCCGATGGCTCCGGCGCAAGAGTTTCTTTCACGCCGAGCAGGCTCGCGACGTTAACGCTAAGTGAGGCCTTGCGAGGAGCAAACGTCTGAGAAGCCTTGGGCTCTCTCTGACGCCTGTGCCAGCCGCCGCGCCACGCCGCCCTCCAGCTCGTGCTGTAGGCGTCCCTCCCGAGCCGAGCTCCTCATGTCTGTCTCTGTCTGTCTCTGTCCCCAAGGGAGGAGGAGCAGCCGAGGCGGAGGGCGGCGGCGGCGGCGGCTGCACGGGCGGCTCCCGCGGCCAGCAGCCATGGCGGTCTTGCCATTCATCAACCAAGACACGTCGCAGCTATGGCGCCGCATCAACGACAAAATCGAGGAGCCCAAGAGCCAGAGGCGACTCATCCTCATCATCGTCTGCGTGGCCCTTCTGCTCGACAACATGCTGTACATGGTCATTGTGCCCATCATTCCGCAGTACCTGCGCAGCATCGACGCATGGTACACGCACACCGAGGGCGGCAACATGTCCTCGTTCGTGGTCAACGCCACCGTCAACGGCGTGGTCACAAACCGCACCGAGTGGCGCCGCACTGGTGGCCACATAGTCTACGAAGGAGAAGAGTCGGCGGTAGGCGTTCTATTCGCCTCCAAGGCTATCGTTCAGCTGTTCGTGAATCCTTTCTCGGGAGCCCTCATTGACAGAATTGGCTACGACATTCCCATGTTGATCGGCCTGAGTATCATGTTCCTGTCGACGGCCATATTCGCCTGCGGCACGAGCTACGGAGTGCTCTTCTTCGCCAGGAGTCTGCAAGGCGTTGGCTCTGCCTTCGCGGACACCTCTGGCCTCGCCATGATCGCCGACCGATTCACCGAGGAGACCGAGCGCACCAAAGCGCTGGGAATCGCTCTGGCCTTCATCTCTTTTGGCTGCCTCGTGGCGCCGCCTTTCGGTGGTCTCCTGTACGAGTTTGCCGGCAAGGAGGTCCCATTCATCATCCTTTCCCTGGTCTCGCTCATCGACGGCTTCCTCCTGCTCTTCGTCATGCAGCCCGTGAAGCAACAGATGCGCGCAATGGGTGTCGAGCGGCCCAAAGGCACCCCAATCTGGCGACTCTTCATCGATCCGTACATCGCAGTGGCCGCTGGTGCGCTCATGATGTCCAATGTGTCACTCGCCTTCCTGGAGCCCACCATCTCCATCTGGATGAAGGACAACATGCACGTGGATGACTGGCAAATCGGCCTCATCTGGCTGCCGGCATTCTTCCCGCACGTGGCGGGCGTCTACCTGACTGTCCGTATGGCGCGCCAGTACCCTCAATATCAGTGGGCAATTGCTTGCTTCGGCTTGGCGCTGGAAGGGCTGAGCAGCTTTATCGTTCCCTTCGCCCGCTCCTACTGGGTCCTCATCGTGCCGCTCTCCGGCATCTGCTTCGGCATCGCCCAGGTCGACACCTCCCTGCTTCCGACGCTGGGATACCTGGTTGACGTGCGCTACGTATCCGTTTATGGCTCCATCTACGCCATCGCCGACATTTCGTACTCGCTGGCGTACGCCATTGGCCCCATTATTGCCGGCGGCATTGTGGAGAGCATCGGCTTCACAGCCCTCAACATCTTCATAGCCATCTCGAACCTCCTGTACTGTCCGCTGCTCATGTCACTGCGTCACATCTACGACTACAAGCCATTCGAGAGTGAGGCAAACATACTCATGCAGGACCCTCCAGCTAAGGAGTATCAGACCTACAGGTTGCAAGACGGCGCGACGGCTCCACTCCCGGTCACCAACCATGTGCAGCAGACCTCGTTTATGGAAAGCGGCACGGTCGCCACAGCGCAGGGGCAAACCCAACAGCAACAACTTCAGCAGTTCCCAGCTACGGGCAAGCCTCAAACACCTCAGCATCAGCAACAACAGCGGCCTCCTCACAAGCGCCCCGCCGCCAAGAAGCACGTGCGGGTCAGAGGGTACAGGTCTTCAGATATGGAGATGATGATCACCAGCTCTGAGGAAGAAGAAGGAGACCTCGAGTGACGCGCCCCTTCTGATGGCTAGACGTCACATGTACTCGTGGTCGCGCTCATCATCGACGTTTCGGACTGCTCCCTGCGGTTGTGGAGCTGATGCTCATCAGCTCCTACATGACGAGAAGAGGATGACTCCGAGTGAAGTGTGGACTGCGTGGTGATTTTTTTTTTCGCTCGGTGTGCATATATATGTACATCTAGAAACTCCAGCCTCTAGGGTATTGAAATGAAAGCGACGTGGTTTCTGATATTACACGTTCTTCGCTCCCGTACAGAGTTTTAGCGTAACATGTTTCCCTCGTCAAATCGCCGCCAGAGAAGCATGCTAGATAACGGTGTTAGCTGAGGCAGGCGGACATAGTAGTAACTGGTAACTAGTCGTTGCAGGCCGCGGCTGCCAGGCGATACGAAATGGTAAAAACATTTAGTCAATGGCAGTGCTCTGGCGCATGGTAAAGGTCCCGATTCGACATGTTGTACTCATCCTTTCGCAAGCAGCTTCTAGTGAGCGCCGGGATCGAACGCGTAGAAGCAGAAGGCTAGCATGGTTGTACCTCGCAATAACTGGTAGTTCTGGCGCGGACTGACTGGTTCGCTTATTGCCATGGAGCCCCCGCCAAGCTTGAGATAAACGCAGAAGTTTGAGACAGCTATACAGCTGTGGACGTTTCAGTGTGTCAGTAAAGCACAGATTGAGTGCTGGGCTGTTGTAAAAAAACATGAAAACTATGAACTGAAAGGAGGATAAAGCAGTGGTGCAACAGTCTCCCTCTTAAGGATTTGCTCCCGTGATGTTAAAAAGCAGTTCGTTTTGTGGAATCACCTATTCTATTAGCCAAGCAGGCTTAATTGTGAAACGTGGGCGCACTTGTAACATTATGAGCTGTGTACTCTAGTCAGCGAAGCCGTGGACTACCGCTTCCTGTTATCTGACATCACGAACCACCTGTATAGGCGTTCAGTACTTCTTGATGATCACATCAATCCGGACTAGACTGAAGCAATACATGCTGACCGCGATCAGTGTACTGCTGTCTTAGGCCTGGCGACTGCTTCTTACACACGGCAATTACAGGATGGACTTCTCGGTACTTTAGGCTGAATCTTGCATGTTGGCTTGTTGCCCCTCGACAGCCTGTCACCATTCAAAAAAGCCATCATCATACAGGGAACAAGTGTGATGAAGAGATTGATTGATACCAGATGTGTCATTCGCTAGTGCATAGTATTAATTCAAATAGGAGAGCATTGCAGTTTGGCAGTGTTTCCTAGCAAACCCTACACAAGAGACAAGCAGCCTCACAAAGCCTATTTTTCTCGTCATACGCGGTCGGTGGGAAACCTTTGCTCATGGGCTGCGTTTGCGGTGCTAAAGACGTTGTTAGAGACTGGAAACCTTGGGGTTAAAGTTGAAAGCACTAGGAGAAAGCGCACAGCGATAAAAAAAAAGCGCCTGTTTGCAGCCGCCTTGAGGTTCTAGCATGAAGGACATTTCAGAACCGCCTCAGTCGAACGTGGACACGATGTGCCGATGACAGCGTCTTCAGGCAGGCATGCTTGAGCTGCATAAATCGATTTCGTCATAGCTCTCTATCCACGTTCAGCGTGCTCCGCAGAGTACATGACTGTTTTTGAACAGGAAAGTCTACAATAATATTTACTTTTAACGAAATCCTCCGCACAGCTTCAAATTGATGAAGTACCAAAGAGAAGCCAATGAGTTCGCTCATTTGGCTCTTTAAAAATGAGTCGGCCCATGCAAGCATTGTAGCTTTCGTAGTTAGCTTAGCAAGTGCCGCTGAACCCAAACAACGCTTTTCTGATAAAAGTGAAAAGCTACATGTGTAGGCGGACTTTAAGGGTACGCAAAAACTTCAAGCTTCTTTCAGTCCACGAATTTTTTTCTGCGCGAAAACAAGAAAAATTGCTCCCTAAAGCATGTTCTTCTTTATTTACCACTTTAACCCATCTTTGCTTAGTCGAGTGAACTTGGCCCTCTACTGAACTGTAACAAAGGGGTAAAATTATTTGTCTGATTGGAGCGCAACAAACTATCAATGAAATTATCATGCTCATCGGGCAAGCAAAGTTATAAAGAATGCCTCTCTTTTGTTCGGTCCTGATGTGTCTCATCGTCAGTTTGTCGCTTTGTTTGAATAGTCGTTTGCTTATGTGTCGATCATTTTTTGTCTTGTGCGGGCACGGCGTTACAAGAAAAAAAAATTCCTCAGCGTCCTAACAGAACTGTTACAGAGGCCTGATGCACATTTTTGAAGACCAGACTACTCTAAATCTGCGATATTTTTTTACCGCTGTTTAGCAGACAAATGCTCTGTATCGTGACGTCTGCTTCGCTGGCTGTGATGTCGAACTGAATGAATATAATATAACAGTAACGCACTTCCTAAAACAATGTGGTACAGCGTCTGTACTAGGCACTCAAAAGTAAAAGGAGGAGCTAATGCAATTCTTTTTTCTTATTGCGTGCTTAATGCATAAAACGAACTCATCCATCTTATTTCCGCATTATTTGCGAGAGCGAAGGGGCTTAATCAACCAATACAAAGCAATACCAGCCGCGAAACAACCCTTACCCTGTATAACTAATAATCCCATTAAGTGCTCCTGCTATTTGAGCTCAGTTCCGCACAACGATTAGCCATCTTTGACGTCTATAATGCATGCAAGTCTCGCAAAATTCTAAAACTAACGAAGCGATGTTAGTCTTGAACAAAACAAATAGAATTATACTCCCAGGTATTGCAAGAATTCGTCGTAGAAAGTAAAATGACAGCTGGGTTTTCAAGACTATGCATGAAAGCCTCCTGATGGCTCGCCTTTGGTTGGCTGGAAAGTAATTGTTTAATATAGAGCTGAAAGTTATGACATCACTGAGTGTATTTGCGTTTTTTTTTTCCTTTCTTGGTCTGCAGATTCATGTAAACCACGTTTTGACTTAAGAATAACACGGATAAAGTGTTTCAACGAAACCATAGCAGGACTTTCAGCGCCTGTGTTTCGTTTACAAACAGACGCTGTCAGCAACAGTTGGCAGTTGCATTGTGTTAATGCTCTCACAAATAAGGCACGCTGTGAGATGATAGAACAACAAAAAAAAAGACAGTGTTCTTCACCCTGCAGTACCGCTTTCTGTCCAGCTTACAGCACTTTCTCCTCCGCTTCCGATACCATGAATGAATATCTGTAGGTTGCGACCCGCTGGCGCCTAAAGTGCATCGTTAGCAAGGGAATCTAAGGACTCATGCCCGGCCACGAAAGTTGCTAATCGCGCTTCATTTAGGTAAACAAACTAGGCCAAAAAGCTTGTTGATAAACGAGTGCCAGCGCCTCCCCACTCCTCTCTGACCTGCTTTGTGCTTATAGCGAGTTGATCGTTGCGAAAATCAGGCGAGAACACTTTAAAAAGCAAAAAAAAAATAAAAAAGAAAAGAAGACCGGACAAGGCAAGGTGATGTCAACGCTTGCGCCTGGTGCAAACTCGGCCGCATGAGCATTTATTTCTGGGCACCTAAATGGCTGCTGCGAGGTCCTTGACGCGCTATATTTCTTAAGCGTTCCCTCTCTCGCTTATAGTTGCGGCTACTGTGTGGCTATGATAAGCATTTAAAAGCGAAGCGTGGAAATGTAACGCCGTCGAAAGTTTACCCCAAGTAGCGCTGTTTTTCTTCGCAGCGCTTTTAACTCTACAGTAGGGCGCATTCTTGAACTCTGCTAGGAAGGTTTCGTAGGCAGGTAAAAATCTGCTTTCATGTGGGGATGTATTTAGAGTATTTAATAGTTGTAGCTCGACATGACCCGTGCACAAGCGTGCTTAAGATGCTGCAGAAAGGAGTGCCATGTTGTTCTGAAAATGAGTTCTTCTCTTAGACGCTGTTATTAATCGCCTGCCTAATGCTATTTGTGATTACCCGCTTTTGGCCGCTTTCGTGTTCTCTGAAATATGTTGCTATGTTGATACAGACAATTGGAATCGCTGGTCGGGGCCGATTAAAATAGAAATCTTGTCTGAAAAATATAATTATTGCATTCGCCCCACGTAAAGAAAAAAAGGCTGAGGTAGCATTACGCGCTTAATTTGCACAAAAATAGAGGAGCCTGAAATTATGGTTTCTATCTGATCCTTTTTAGCAAATGGGTCAAAATTTTCATTGAAGTGTGTTTAGGTCACATGTTCCTAAACATTCGACCGCGTAGTCAGAGAAGTGTCCATAGCTACATAAAAAAAAAAATAAGCCTCATTTCCACCGAATACGAAACAAGGCACGCCTAAATAAACCCTCAGCCTTCCTTTGACACAGTGTGCATGACCTAAAAAACTCTGTGCCATTTTGTGCGTGTGTTTAGAGCAAAATGTGTCGAAAATTAAGGCGAGAACATTATTAGCCCACTACAAGAACGCACACAAAAGCCAGCTGTTGGTGACGTCACGAATTGCGTGGTTATATCTACAGCTGTTAGGAACAGTGTGCAGATAGTTGATTTACGATCTACGACAAATGGCGAACTGCCATTTCTAAATTCAGCATAAAAATTTTCACAAAAATTCCGCCGATAAAAAGCAGCAGCTTTCCAGCACGTGCCGACTCTATCCGCGGCGCTACGATGCGGGCTTGTTGCTGTTCAGTGACTGAGGACTGTTATCGACTGCCTTTTTAGAGTTGGCGTTTTGCACCGAGTGCCAGGCCTCAAACTGGTGCGGTTGTTTCCAGTGTCACTGCTGTGGCTGCCATGAGAGAGTGAGGTCAATTGTTGACTTGTTGTCGTCTGAGCAAATCGCACAGAGTGTCGTTCTCTTTGTTCCTTAAGTCGTGTATGTAACGCAATAGATCCAGCTGTGTCCCCCTTGTACTCTAAGTGTTTCTCTCTCTGTATCTCTCTCTCAACTGATCCAGTTGAAGCTAGGTTAAGCGCAACAAGCCCACTTCCAAAATTTTGAAGGCAACGTGTTTGCTGTCGTTAGCCCCTCGTAAGCAGTATAGTCGTCAAAAGCTCGTAACGTGTATCTGTCCGCACTGCGAACTGTTACCACGTCAGTTGACCAAAGCGAAAATTCCGTAGGATGTTGTGAAACCGATTGCTGGCAGCCTGAACAATAGATGCCGCGAGCTGCTGTCGCACAATAGGGCAGCAATCATAGCGCACCAACAAGAATTAAGTCGCCTGTAGAGTCATTGTGGATAAATGTTGGTAGGTTCGATAGCGATCAAGCTCGCTGATGCAGTTGCGTCGCTAATTAGCAAACATACCTCAGGTTGTACAGAGATGCCGGTGTCGTGTGAATACGGAGCACCCTAAACGTGTGTCACTGTGGTGCGGTGTGAATGATGCGAAGAAGCGCGGCGAGTGATCCACTGCGATGTCCACTGAAACCCGAAGCCTGAGCGTCTTCTCTCCAGCCTCCCCTCTCCTTCGGTACCCCGTAGCTTCGTACGTAACTATGGAGAGTCTGTTTTCATCGCTGTATGTCTTTATTTTGACTTGTACTTTCTCGGCGGACGCGGACGAGGAAGGAAAGGTTTACAATACTGAGAATGCTAAAGCCTTGTTGTGCAGTTAAAGCGCATGACCACGATTCCCCTTTGTTGTTTAATAAACAGCAACAGAACGGGTACAAACGAGCATTTTAAATGCCGCACGAACTCTGGAAGAAAAAAAGAATAAACTGTTTGCCCCTTAGTATTTACTTTCAGAGGCGGCCTGGAGGCTGTTAGCTTTCTAGTAGCACTAGCTGAGCTTTTCAGGGACGTTTAAATCGAGCTTGCGTGTTTTACCAATGTGGCAAAACAAAAACGGGTAAGCTGCATGGCTGTAAGTATTTTGGCCCTTGCCATTTCCTGCTTTTCGATGTGCCCTAAAGATTCCCGTCCCTTAAATTTAAATGCAAGCCAGTGAGTCTGAATATCACGGGTGTTAGTTAGTGATCATTTGTCAGCTCTTTATTTTGGGAGGTGGTACTTGTTTAATGTAAATCCCACATTGACATGTTTAAAGTACGGTGCGCTCACTTGTTGAATGCACAAAAGCGTAGTGCTGATAGGTCATTTGTTGCTACGAAGCAATTAGCAGATTCGTCTACCTGACCTAAAGGCTGACGTCACTGCAAATGACCGCTCCTCGATTGTTTTGACTGCACGGCAGCGACTTCCTACAGCCTGCAAGGAGCTTCAGGGGAGCTCATATGTTTGGGCGAGAAGCGTCCTGGATCGCCTGCTTTCGGATGAGGGTTTCGGCATCTGCAGATACTCGCTTGCTGTCCAGCGCTGATAACGTCATTCAGTGCACGAAAAGGTGTTTAGCACTTCCTTATCATTGGTTAATATTCTGCGTAATTTTCTACACGAAAATATCAGCCTGTGTGCCAGGCAGCAGCCTCGGAGACTTACCTAATTTTGTAAGAGCTTATGGTAGAGAATATGGTTCTTGATAATAACAAAGTGAACAAGGGAAGGGAAAGCCCCCGGGTGCTTGCCAGCGTTTCGGCAAGAGGACTTGTCTTCGTCTCCTGAGGCTTTACCCTTCGTTGTTCACTTTGTGACTATCTGTAAAAGCTTGTGGGTATGGAGACCGTAGCCTTCCGTGCACCATGTCACTGAATCGATTAACGTTGCCGTGTATTCATGGACACGTTGTCGACGAAGCTCGTACAATGCTGAGTATGGAGGAGCTTCACCTCTCAACGAGCCTTAGCTAGCAGGCCAGGTTATTACCGAGAATTCAGGTCAAGCGCTTCTTCTGGCTTTGAACCTTCAAAAATAGCCAATTGACATCATCCGTGACGTAAGAAAGAAAGAGAACGACCGAACGATCTCCTGTTGAAGCGCTATACGCCATTAAACTGAGAGGCAATGGCTAGGCGCTGCCCCGAACTCCTGGTAATGGTAAGGCCTGCGGTTCATCGCTACGGGCCTTATTTGAAGTGAACGGCACTTAAATGTGGCTAACTTTCCTACTCGTAAGAGACACAACCGCCATGTAGCATGAAGAGCCGTGTTTACCAAAATTTGTCAGCGGATTTGAAAAATCCAGATGTTAGTGGCGGGGAATCATGTCATACATTTACGCATGACGTAGTAAAAATAGAGAGAGTACTCCAATATCCTAAGTGTTATTGTTTTACCTGCCTGCGTAAAGACTTTTCTGGGAATTGATATATTTTTCGTGGCAAGAGCGTTCAACGAGGGGTCTTGTTTACTGCGTACGCACGTAGAACTGTGAAATTTAATATCTTGAAAACGTAACCCTCTGTCAGCATTTGTAAATATAAAGTCTGCGTATGTGTAGTACTTGTCGTTATAGGTGTATGCTTCAAAGCTTTGCCTGCGCAGTTACCGAAACCGATGACAACTATGTGTAAATGTAAATGTAATATTTCCCATGCCTTGTATCTATCAGCCAGCAATACTTTGCGAGCTCTATTTAGAATTGTTCCAGCGTAGTTACAGGCGTCTGCTTGTAACTATGACGCCGTATAAACACTGAACTCGCTATGGTATCGAGACCATGGGATTGAGCCAAGAGCCAAGGGTGCAAACTGAAATGCATATCTCAGTTTTATGGAAGTCTACGACGAAGAAACGTATCTCTCTTTGCCATGGACTCGTCCTAGCATCTCAGCGTCTTAGGCTGTCGTAACATTAGGCCAAGGTGTTGCTTAGAGGTTGATGTCAACCATTTTTTTCGGTGACTTGGTGGTTATAATATTCAATATATATATATATATATATATATATATATATATATATATATATATCGTGACGAATGTAAGCCATGGCTGCTGCGTGAATGACACTGAATTATCTTTGTTGATGTTCCAAACTGCTGCCGGGTTTATTTCTTTCATCTCTACGTGTATGTGTGTAAATAAAAATATAAAGAGTTCGATCGTGATTTCTGCTGTGATCTTGTTAGCTAATTCCAATACTCTATGCGTGGACGCCTATAGATAATGTGGCCGGCATAATGAGACAGCAAGCGAAAAAACAAGAGAATAATAAACAATATTTGCTCCCAATTCACTTTGAACTTGTCAACTTCTTTCACTGTGCTGTTTTGTTTTCAGTGAAGCCCGCCCAGAATTTTACTGATGCTCTTCGCGGATGGGATGGTTTGTTGCGTTGGTGAAACTAAACAACCTAGGCAATCATGTTATTGAAGAAATGGCTCTTTCTTCACAGCGAAGAACGGGCCAGTTCTGAAATTAGTATGAAGGGAGCGTGCTTGCCTGTGCAATTCCCGATTTTTTAGGAAACAATTCAACTGCACGCGTCCTTCATTTTCTTGCATCGAGCACATTAAACACATATACCTATATCATGCATCATGCCCAGCAATTCTGGACAAAACCATTTTCCAGCAGGAAAATTTATCAATGCTTCTTGAATAAACAGCGCGAACGAAGACGAGCACAAAAGACAAGAAAACGGACGACACAGCGCTGACTAACAACTGAGGGTTTATTGCTAATCATCATATTGCTGATACTGCTGATCATCAATGCTTTTTTATATATATAGTGTAAGATTTCACTATGATAATCAATATATCCTCAGATCTCCTATCGGCAGGCTTGCGTTTTTTTTTCCTATTGACGTTTTTGCTATCGTCATAAACGTTCTCCATTGGTTTTCTATGGCAGCCTTAACTGCTCGATGCGAGCGATGGAAAAACTTTAAAAGAAGAATTTTGCTACACATCGGAAGAATGGACCATCACCTTCAACATTTCTATATCAGTGCCTTATAATATTCCAATATTCAACATTTATATCCAAGATTGCTGGACATGTAGTGTGCACGAGGAATCATCTGAAAATTTTAAGTCGTAGTGTCGCATAAGCAGGGCTTGAGGGAGCCCGGCCATCATGAATGTGAGCTAAAACCTAATTTATGCATGCTGTCAAAATAAAGTAAATCCATAACCGGGTATGCTGAGATTTTTCACAGCTTACTAAAAAAAAAAACGCTAACGATGGAAATATCCTCATGAAACGTTAAATTTAATCAGAGACGTTTATTTTCGGTGCTCACAACGTGTCATAACACAGTGGGCAGAACTCAGATCCTATTCTTCGAGTTTTTGTACCTGCTTCTCTCAGAACCATCGCGAAATACAGTCCGCAATCTTTCTTTTTTTGTGAAGAGGGAAAGTTATTTGTATGATATCGTAAATTTCCATCAGAAATCAAAAATCTGAGAGCAGCTAATTGAACCAGCCACCAAACCCCTTTGACATTTTACATTAGGATTGTTTATTGCGCACCAGCGCGCTTTTGTTAATTAACGTAGCCTATCTCATCGTCGTGAGTAGATGCAAGCATGAAATGCATTGTAGGAAAGGCGGAGCGCATTGTTCTTCCGCTGGTTCAGCGCACTGGGCGACAATGGTGTTGACCCAAGGGTCATGCAGTACCGTTAGTTCCAACACATACAATGAAGACTCTACGGCCTGAACCGTTTAGCGGTGGTAAGCGCTATTCTATCACAGGCGTACCGCGTCTGTCCATCGTTTAGCCACAGGCTGGGGCGCGCACAAACACAAGCTTGACATTTTAGTCACTTCGACGGCTCTCGGCACCGCATCTTCCGCAGGGCCGGACTAAGAAAAATGGGGGCCCTGGGCTAATGCGCATGGAGGCCCCCCCTCCCTTTCCCTCCACTGACCCCCCTGCCCCATGCTACACTACTAGAATATATCCCATGTTTCATTGTAATTCCACCAAATTAAAAAGAAGGAAGTGCGATCAATAGGATTCATGCAACAGTAACGCAGTAGCATTAGATTTACCGCGCACAAAGCGCAACGCTACTCTTGGAACGCGCGACACGTGTCCGTCTGTGGCCGAGCGCCGAACGCCACGGAAGAGCCTACCGACAACTTGGGGGGCTGCATTGAAGCGCACTGCGCGCGCCGCCTACTCTCCTCTTTCAGTAACACCGTACGCAAGCCGACACACGGGTTTTTGTTCGCAGCACTGTTTTAATGCTGGTGCATTATAGAAACGCAGGCTGACCAAGCTTCCTACAGTTAAGCTGGGTGTTCCGGCTGCCGGCAGCGACTACGATATAGAAACACTCGTTAATTAGTGCCCTGGGAGGGTATTATTAAAAGTTATTAAAATTAATTTGATTACACAATGAAAGTTTACTGCCCTCCCCATGGGGCACATTTGAATAGAAGAATTTAAGTCCTGTATCAGTAGTGAGCGTGCTCGGCGATGAGCTGAGTACCCGGGCTCAGACAGAGCCACACGGCGGCCGCGTTTTGATGGAGGCGAAATGCAAAAAGGCGCCCCTGAGCTCTCCCTTTCAGAGCACGTTAAAGATCCCCAGCTGGTCGAAATTATTCCTGAGCGCTCCAAAATGGCACCCCTTTTTTTTTTTTTTGCTGCTGCGGTGGATCAGTGGTTATGGTGCTCGGCTGCTTACCCGAAAGATGCAGGTTCGATACCGGCCAGAGCGGTCGAATTTCGATGGAGGCGAAATTCTAGAGGCCCGTGTACTGTGCGATGTCAGTGCGCGTTAAAGAACCCAAGTTGGTTGAAATTTCCGAAGCCCTTCACTAGGCGTCCCTCATAGCCTGAGTTGCGTTGGGACGTTAAACCCCCATAAACCAATAAACCAACGGCATCTCTTTCTCTCCTTTCATTCACACCTTCCTCCCTCCCCTCAAGACATGGTTTAGGTGACCACCTAGAAGTGAGGCAGTTACTGCGCCTTTTATTTCATCAAAAATTAAATTTCACTTGGTTCTACAAAGCCAATTCCAAGAAAAAAGAACGAACAAAATAAATTCCCCTGGCCGCGGCGGTCACATTTCACTGGAGGCGAAATGCTAGAGGCCCGTTCACTATGCGATATCAGTGCACTTTAAAGAACTCGAGGTGGTCGAAATTATCCGAGGCCTTCCACTACGGCGTCCCTCATAACCGGACTTGATTTGGCACGTTAAAGCCCATAAACCTAAACATAAACCCATAAACGAGTGTTTCGGTTTCCTAGTGGCCGCCGGAGCACCACGTGAAATTGTGGGACTTCCAAGAAGCTATCACAGCCTGATTAGTTTTTCAATATGGTAAAGCTAAAGAAGAAAACCGGGTGTTGTACAATTCTGACGACCAAATGCCGTATCTGCGCGAAATTAGAACTCGAACAATCCACCCGTGTAGCTGCGAGAAGCATTATACTGCGCGCGTTTATTTTCTCTACAGCCTGTATATGATACTCGCACAAGTAGGCGCCGCTTCAAATTTTGCTGCGCGTTCTAGTTTTCGTTTTCGCCTCCCCTGCTCTAATCATACTTGCGACACTAAAGGGTTGCATTGCCTCATATATGTAAGCCACGCAGAGGGCGCAAAGCAAGTACTCCTTACATCGAATATATGTGTGGTTTTAAAAATTAATTAGTGGATTTTTAGCGGATTATGAAAGCAGTCCCAGCAGAATGCTTGGTGGCGAGGCAGGAGTCCAGCCTGTTATGCCGACGCCAGGATTCTCAAACACACCTTCAACACTACACCTCCAGACGCCACTGGACGGGGGGGATTGACGGAAAACCACGAAAACCTTTCCGCAATCCGTACGTAAACTCATATATCGCTTCGTAAGAAAGGGGGCCCCCTCGGGGTGGCGGGGATTCCTGTTTTTGCAGCTCCACAAGCTCTCCCCAACTGATTAGGCTAAACGAAGTTACATCAGGTGGGGGCCCTTCTCGTCGTTCTGGTTTTCTGGCTTCATACGTGTCGCTCAAAGTTCCATTGCCCGCAGTTCCATATACTAAGCAAGTTAGAATAAATGGGCCCCTTCTCCTCCTGTCCGGGATGAGACCCAGGGCTGCAGCCCCCTTAGACCCCCCTTAATCCAGCGCTGATCTTCCGAACTATATGGATAAGAAAACGTCGTAACACACTCGGGGCTCCTCACGGCCGCCGAGAACCCGATCATCGCCGTCACCCGAGAGCCTTTGAAGGCCCGCACGACACGGTTTCCTTATTTACACACGAGTTCCTTTAGCATGCTTTAAGTTGCATACCATTCGGACGGAAAGTTTATGAAGTTCGCCTCACGTTCAGCCTCAGGTTCAGCGTCACAATTGCCTTTAGGTTCGCCGGGGTTCCCGGAAAATATTCGCCAGAGTTTTCCGGGGACGGGAGCTAAAAACATTTCATGCTTACAATTCTCACGTCAGTGTGCTTGTCCCAGCATGTTGACCACTTACCAACTCATAAGATGCGTACTCAACTCAGTTTTCACTTAGGATGCGCAGTCGATAAAGAACACCGGTGGCTAAGCTTGAGCACGGCGCTGAAAAAACGATATTAGTCATGAAACGTGACCTATTTGCGAGTACGCATGGGTCAACCCCTTGCTTAGTTGTATTCCCAGCCTTCTTTTCTATCAAATGCAAAGAATGCGAACTGTTGTAAAGAAAAGTGGTGATAAAATAAATGAATTTCAGTGATATACCTATATTCTATTCATGACTAAAGACGCGTCGCACCACTTTCCGCGCTTATCCCGCTAAGTTGTCCATCAAGGTAGGGGCCGATTTTGTGCAGATTCTCCCAGAGAATCTATCAAGAGCGCCCGTGGCGTATTCAGGAGTTTTGAGTAAAGAGAAGGCGAGGATCGATATGGGTCTGATTTCAGGGGAATTGCTGAGGCTGGTAGAAAACCTGGCTGTCTTTACCGGAATGACGTTGCGTTAAGTGCTTAAGAATGCTCTCGCTGACCAGACGGAGTGTCCTTTGTCTTTGTGGCGGTGCTTAACAAATTGGTAGCGTTACAGGAAGGAGCCCGAGTGTGAATGCAAAATATACAGATATGTGCAATGACACGATATGGCGACGAGAGGCACGTGCGCACATAACGCCGTTCACGTCGACGTCGCCGTTCTTTGTCGTACGACCTGCGTCATCGTCTCGGCAATGCGGCTTGAAAGTAAACTCCCTTCACGCCAAGCGAGAGCGGCTGGCAGCGCATACACGCAGGTTCTTGCATAAACAAACGCGAAAGGGCAGAGGCTGAACTCACAGACGCGCGGAAGGCCCAGCTGCAGTCACAATCGAGCCGGGGCGGGGGGTCGGCACACACCGCCAACTACAGGGGCAGCCCGCGGTGCGCGCTCAGCGGGAGCGAGCCGTCGGATTCTCAAACTCAAAGCGGGCTCTTCGCCCTTAGGGGACGCAGCCCGGGGATAAAGGAAGGAGAGGAAGGGAAGCCGAGGGAAGCACGTCGAAAACGAGCACCTCATTAGGAGACGACGCACACCGAGAGCCCGCGGATCCCCCGTGGCTGTTGCGAGACCCCCGCCTTCTATGGCAGCCTTCTTGGCTTCGTTTTGATCCCCCCCTCCCTCCCCGGGGTTTACACGCGTGCGTTTCTCCGCGCGTGCTGGATGGTTGCCTCTGCTCGCCGACAGAGTTTGTTGTAGATCGAAACGGAGAAAGACGACGGACGCGTGGGACGAGCGGAGGGGTGCGGGCGACACGCAGATGACAGGCGCTCCAAGGGTCTGGGCGCTTCGCATGGCTCTCTCCCGCCGCGCGGCGGCGGTAAGCCCGCAGTCCTTCGCCGGCGGCTGCGCGGGACAAATCCGACCAGGCAGCGACGTGCGTCAGGCACGGGAGCACTGCGAGGCGGCGCACACTCGCATTTCGCAACCAGCACGAGGCTTCAGAATGACGGCTTCGCGACGAACCTTTTCGAGCGCGCGTCTCACAAAGAGAGCTTCTCTTACACAGAAAACGTGAAAGCGAGGTTTATGTTTGTTTTTTTACTTTTTCTTTTGTATTTTGTCTTCAAGCGAATAGGCGCGTGCGTGAGCATGTGACAACGTCGCCTCTTTTTCAAAGGTTTTTTCCTATTTCACCTGAGTGCTCGTGGAGTCGTTCACTCTGCTGCCTCTCTTGTTTGGAGATACCGGTACGAATCAGTCGCTGCCGTTGTTCACATTACAAAGGTGGCGCCGGCCAGCGATGAACATGGGCCACTCGTGTATACATGATGGAACTGCACTGAGACAGTTCCGGCGCCAGAATTAGAACTCAGGGATCAAGACAACGCAGCGTTTATGGCGGCTCACTTGAACGCGAGTTCAACAATCGTTTGCCGCTGAATGTCCTCGTGTCGAGCGGCTTGTTCTATGGGCGCAATCATCTAGGCCCGCGGCGTCACTTAGTGAAGCCGCTGGGCGCGCGCTGTAATATCAATGTGGCTTTTGAGCAGCACTCGTCCGTGATCAGTGCGCCTCACAGACCGAAAATACCAGTAAGTGCTCTCGGAGCACCATTATGCTTTCTTTAGTGAACACTTTGTCTCCCCACTGAGGAGCGATGAGCTGTGAATAATAAGCAAATTTCATTTATTAGTTATCGCAACGAGATGCCCTATGTCCGGGGTATTTGTCTAGTTGTTTTCAGTCTTGGTGTAGTTTCAATCCTTGCGTTGCACATTTAAGTAAAATTACCCGGTCTGCCTAGTTTGCCGCTAGAGTCTCCTGTATGGGTCCGGAAACAGGAAGATATTGTCTCTTCCCAGTTTAAACAATAAGCTTTTTTTTTCTTTAATTCTACGCAATAGCTCAGAATATGCAAATAGGAGCAAGACCCATTGCGCAAATTGCATGCTGCGGGAGATTTTCTGCTACCGCATTCGCAGCTGTTCCATCTCAATTTTAAAAAGTTTTAACTAAAGTGCGCGCGCCTAAGGGCGGGAGCTTTCCTCTGGAAAGTATCGGTATTTCGGAAACCTAAGTTTGTTTCCATTTGAAACCCTGAAGATGTTTCGGGCAGACGCCATGTGTGAGCGCGACCGCTCTGTTGTGAACCCTGCGGCAGCACAGACTACTGACAAACACCTAAAAACGTGAATATCATCCAGTAACAAGTTAATATAAGAAAGTGGTTGCGCGAACTGGTTAGGTCCAAAACAAAAGAGCGCGTTATTTAAAAGATATCAGGTCCGCACGCCACACTATTCATGCACTGACATCCACTTCTAGTGTCGTTCTTTTTCTTTCCGTTCAGTAAAATGGAGACCTCTGAACTTAGGAGGTACGGTAATCGAATTGTTCAAAGAGAGTTCTTTCGCGGCCTGCTTCAGGAAGCGCTTGCGTTCCGGAGCTGCACGCGTCATTAGCTCAAAAAAAAAAAAAGAGCAAATCAGGGCAGCGACAATACTTACCAAAAAATAAAAACGTATCAAATGAAACAAAACATATCGGGAGAAAATAACAGAGCAAGAATAGGGTGCGGAGCAATTATACGAGACAGCCACGGCGCTTGGGGAGGCGTTCAGGGGCTGGAGAACACTTAACTAGGCGGCTGAGTGGCAAACGCCGAGGGCTGCGTGTGGGACGCACGTGTGTGTACGCGCGGGTACACGCCGCTGCCCCTTCAAACATTTCCGACGAGCCCCGAGAGGGAAGGGACGCGGAGGGCGACGAAGCGGGAAGCGAGAGAGGAGGAAGGTTACAGGGAGCTGCTGCCAGCCCTACGGGTGCCTGCAAGTGAAAACAAAGAGGAGCAGGGGATTTAAATTGCGCGAGATCAAAAAAAGAAAGTATTTATTAGAAAAAAGGGGGGGCTGGTAGTCGGCGAATTACGGCGATCAAGGGGAGCGCATCGCACACTGCGTGGCCGCCCTTCCTCTCTCGCTGTCATTTTCTTTGTTCCTGCGGGGAGGTCCTCAGCGAGAGGGAGGAACTCGCGAAAGGGATATACAGAGGAGGCGCACGCCGACGGTTGGAACGCGAGCTTGCTCACCGCTTTCACGGGCGTGGTTCGGCTACAGCCGTCTTTCTTCCAGCTCGAGTGTGCGCGCAGCGCGTTCTCGTTCGCACCCGGAGACGACCTCTGTGTACCTTGCGAATTACCGGGAGCCCTGCTCGAGCGATCCCCTTTTGGCGGTGGAGGGATCCCCTTTTGGTAGAGGAGAGTGAGGATCAGGGGGGACCCGGATGAAGCGCGATCGACGGGCACTCGGCTGCTGCCACGTGTTGGGGATTTGGGCCGGAAAGAACATGTGAGTTTTAAACGCAACGCAACGTGTATGCGCTTGGAGAGTGTTGGGAAGCTTATTCCTTCGTTAGCGCATCGTGGACTGCGCTGACCACCGAGCGATGGAATAAACAGCGTCGCCGTACTGTCCTGGGCCGGGCGAGATTCGATGTCATTAGTGGGTGTCATTTACGCTGCGGGATTAACGCTGTGGGATGATGCGAACTGGCGCTCAATGACGGGATCTTTCCCCCCATCGCGCTCATTGGCCGTCAAATTTACTGCCTGAGCGCTCTGAGATGCCCAGCAGGAAAAGGAAAGGCCACATCGAGCTGCTACTAGCCACAAATATCCAAAGCATAAGCACCTTTACTTTTAACGCCACACCGTTAAGGCTCCGGCAGAAAATCCGGCGTTTCGTCTTGGTTGTCGGCGGTATGAGCGAAAAATCCCCGGAGAAGCAACCTAGCTGGGCCAACTATGTCACGTGACCTTGTGGCGTTGTCTCACCTGTCGATCGGATTGTGAGCCAACTGACCTGTGGCACGTGAAGGTTAAATTAATGAATGGTAGCGGGAGGTTGAACCCCACCGCAGTGGCTCAGTGGTTACGGCGCTCGGCTGCTGGCCCGAAAGACGCGGGTTCGATCCCGGCCGCGGCGGCAGAATTTCGATGGAGGCGAAATTCTAGAGGCCGGTGTACTGTGCGATGTCAGTGCGCGTTAAAGAACCCCAGGTGGTCGAAATTTCCGGAGCCCTCCACTGCGGCGTCCCTCATAGCCTGAGTTGCTTTGGGACGTTCAACCCCCATAAACGAAACGAAACAAGAGGTTGCTCGGGAAGAGCAACCTGTGTCGATAAAGCCCCACCAGTGGCAACACCGCTGCATCACTGCGCCAGGAATGGAATAGGGACTCCCAGGGGTCTATGAATGTTAAGTCGAGAATGACCAAACCATCGCCGCATCATTAGAGTGGCACACAATAAAACAACACGCTTAAAAAATAAACAAAAAGTCGCAAGAATGCTAGCCACAGCTGAAAATGAACAATAGTTGGTCCACCGAACGGCCTCGCTACAAGTCCTCTTCAACATTGTGCTGAACGGACAGTGTCCTCAGATCAAACGTTACACCTTCTCCACATTGCGACTTCTACGACATTCGGCTACTTTCCTCGAGCTGCCAATTTGCTGAGGTATGCGAATGAGCCTAAATTTGGCTGAAAAACCAAAGGCTGTCACTCCTTATTCTTGTTTACCACCAGTGGCCAAACGCACCGCGGAGTGGTTTTGTGCTTTTGGGCGTTGCAGAAATAGCCGGTCTAGGAAAGGGGGACGATACGCGCTCGAACTTCCTAGTGACCAGGTGCGTGACCTTTTGTGGAGCAGACGGTAAAGGTCTCGTGGGCTGCACGATGAAGTCACCCGATACTAAATCGAGGGCCCTCCTGCATGCCACAAATGTCGAGGGGAGACCTTTTCTCAGGTCACGATAGGTACTAATAAAGGAATATTTCCTCTCCAAAACGCAACACAATACCCACACCACTCGTGTTTAGAAGCAGCGGGCATCGCACCTGTTTCGATATCTTGTTTCGCGAACGCATGAAGGTGTACATGAACGTTGACCTTACAAAGCACAACTGCGCTTTCTCAAGTCAACCTCTATGCACCCTTATGTAAGTGCAAAAATCGACTGGTTACTGCGCTACTGAACGAAACAGCTGTCTTTCCTCGACACCAGGACCCGAGCTCGCCCTCTTTAAGCTTTCCATACTCGTTGTTTCTTTATTTTGCTTTCTTTAATTTTGTCAAGGCTATCAATGGGCTAATCGCGCTACCACACTAGAAGAACAGGCATGTCAGCTCTGTTTACGTCATTGATAAGTGTGTATTTTATATAACAAGACAGTTGGGTCATACAGTCCAAATAAAAAGAAAAAGAGCTTTTCTTCAAACCGCCTTTAAATAACATAAGAAGATCTTTCGTATTAAACTTACAGCATACTTGCTCGCAGAACGCTAAGTATACAATCCCACACGGACGCCCAAACAAACACAAATGTATACATTAATCATTTTTGACGGCGCTGTCCGTTCTAACGTTGCTTTTCTTTCGTTTTGTTGTAAGCGCATATACTTCAAGGCACACCGTGCAAAAGCCAACACGTACAGAAGCGCCAGATCGTATAAACACTCACACGGTCAGGCCGCATCTAAATTGGATACGCAGTAACCGCGGAGGGCGCCACGCGTCGGCCACCCGGGCTCCAATTTCGCTCTGACAGCGCGAAAAGAAGTGACGCAACGGCAAGGCAGCAAGAGCAATAGAGAAAAATTAAACATAGAAGTAAAACAAGATCGGGCCACACACAGAAAAGCGGCTTAGCACTCTGTAAACACAGATATAAGTTAGGCGGGTTCCCCCCTCCCCGCCTCCTTGCTCCGGCCTTAGTACGACCGGGGTCTCAATCCAGTGTCGGCCGCCTTCTGTCTCGAGACGTGATCGGACTTTGGAAAAAGCTGGCCGCCGCTCCCCCGCAGAGAGTCCGGCGGGGTCGTCGGTGCGTCTGTCCTGCGCGGCCGAGCGCCGCTACACGCTGTGCGAAGAAATGCTGTGGGCTGCACGCGAGGCCGCCGAATGAAGGGGGAACTCTGTCGAGTCAAAGAAATTGAGCCAGGACGGGGAATAAAACGAAGGCGCCGAAGAGCACCTAGGAGGTCGTATACGCAGAGAAACCGATGAAAGGGAGCCGGGCGGGGACGAATACACTCGAAAGGCCCCCTGAGAATGGCAGCTACGCTCGACCTAAACTAATCCTCAAAGCGGAGAAAGAAAAATGATCGCGTGGAACCCAACAGGATCAAATATATTAACGTGAAAAGCACTGCAAGAAGGAGCGGACGCAGCAGCAGCAACCGCCGCCAATCCAGCCACTGACGCTGCAGAATTCGTTTTTTTATTTGATTGACACGAACGGCCGTCCGTTACGCTGTCTTCATTTCCGCAGAAAAGAGGGACTCTCTTCATTCATAAATGCGTAAGTAGTTCCATCGACGTAGGCAACGCGGAATCCGAGGTAAGGTAATCACGTTCGCGAAAGGACCACCTGACAGGTATGGTTTCGATAGAAATGAATTTTTACGTCCTACCTTCTGCACTGCAATCTATGGATGCTGCAGGAACATGGCGTGCAGCGTGGAAATTATTTCAAACACCAGAAATTCCTCATCGTAAACGAAGTGTGTAAGAATGCAGACGGGTGATGCTTTGCACTTCGCCTCCTGCCGAATACGACCACATCGTTCTTACAGAAAGCAAGTGACCTCGTGCCCACCACAAATATGCTCTCCCACGGAGTTATCACGGTATCATCCATGCCACATTCTACGGGATCTAAGCAACATTCGCTTTCAACAGTACAATTAGCCCTCTTTCAGTAGAATAAGTCCCCAAGAAACCATCCAGATGCCTCATAGGTGATACTCGTAAAGCGGAAGTGCGTTTATGCTCTTCAGAAGTTGCACACACGAGTACAGATATTTCAGATGCAAGTAAACAGTGCAAAAAAAAAATGTAGGAATATGCTATACGTGATTTGACACGAAAGCTGCATCATTGTAAGCATCGACTTCCGGGAATTTGAATTTTTATATTCGAATAATGGTCAATCGCTCCTCGGGTGACCGGCAAATGGCGCACAATGCATGAGAACTGCTCATCGTCAAGGTTAAACGTTTCTATGAAGCAAAGCAGTTATTCACTGACCGTGCTCCTTCCTTATTTCATTTTAAAAAAAAAACGTCTTAAAGCGCGTATATACAAGTGAAGGCCACGTAAACAAATCAACGTTGATTTGTTCAGAAATTTCAACAGTTCGTTAAAGCTGTGCCTTCAACAATGCATTTCACTGCACAACAATCTACCCACAAAGGCGACAGCAAGAAGCACGTGAAGGGCCCTTTCTATCTCCCACATTTCAGTAATTGCCCCACTTGCTGGATATCACTCTGTGCTCCCATTTATGTGTTTATAGTTTATGGGGGTTTAGTGTCCCAAATCGACTCAGACTATGAGAGACGCCGTAGTGAAGGGCTCCAGAAATTTCGACCATCTGGGGTTCTTTAACGTGCGCTAACATCGCACAGTACACGGGCCTCTAGAATTTCGCCTCCATCGAAATTCGTCCGCCGCGGTTGGGATCGAACCCGCGTCTTTCGTGTCAGCAGCCGAACGCCATAACCAGTGAGCCACGGCGGCGACCCCAATTTATGTGCGTTCATGCGCTCTTTTCTCATAACCTCCTCACTTTTCATCATTTCAACGTCTTACAACAAGCCATACCGCCATCTGCGTTGCCATTTCTAACCACGAGTAAAATCCGACTTTCTCAATTCAAACCATTTGAGCGGCATAAGTTCCATGGGAGGCCAAGGCAGTGTGAAAACTTGTAAGTTCAAAAAAACTTATCGAAGCTGTCTGTCGCATTTTTCTGTTAGTGGAAGTTTAGAATATTGTGCTGTCAGGACAATATCTAAGTTCAAAAAAGAAAACGACGTAAATTGCTGTAGGCATTCAGTTTTCATCCAGAAATGCTGTACCGCGCTATACTAGAAGATGGTGTGACGCTGTTTCTTTTTCCCTGTGCACTTCGTTTTTCCTAATAAACAGGAAAAAAAGAAATAACCTCCTGCAACAATTAGATGAACGTATCTAAAAAGTTGAACAATTTTGTTTTGCATTTTTTACTTTTAAATTGAGATCTATTCGCAACAGTTATGTATTCAGGCGTTCACTAAATGCAAAGCGCTCCAGGTGGCCATGCACTTTAATCAGGGTGCGTCAGTTTATGCTTAATTTCTTAAAACCTGATAAATCAGACTGATCAAAGTACTTTCCGAGTGATATCGAAGTAGCCAAACTAAATTAGCCTCCATGTGCTTTGTACATACGTACTGAAGTTTGAAAGCAGTTCGGGATTCCAGTTTGGCCTGACAGGCATCTCACATCGAGGCATGAAATGAGACAATCAGAGCGGCCCAAATAAAATCGGCTCGTTCGACATAAATACCTCATTGTATGCTTTTAGTCTCGCAATTAGATATTTAGGAGGTCGCGTATCACTGATTAACCTGCACTGACGAAAAAGTGAAATTCGCTCCAATTGACGCTTATTTGAGCGATGTACAATTAGACCTGATGTGAAAACATTTTTCAAAACATATGAAGCCAGCGTACGCATCCTTGACATCACGACTCCACTCTCTGTTTTCCGAGAATAAAGTACATGATTGAAGCGTATTCAATGTGACGTTGTTGTTGTGATCGGTCTCCCCCTTTATCAATACCGCAGGCTCTGGCTAGGATCCTTGACACTTCCCATGCATGTGACTCAATGGGCCTGAAGAATTTTTCGCAATGTCAAAATGAATGTCCACAGAAATGAAGATAGAGAAGATAAAACGGAAAAGTAGATAGTGCTTTAGGAATTCAGAAATGGTTCATATTGGTTACCGTGCGCTGAAGAAAGAGAGAACAGGGACAGACAGGTGGAGGAAAAAGCGGAGGAAGGAGAAGGTAGTGGGCTCGCAAGAGTAATAGCGTGGCTTAACCAAGGACACAAAAACAACAGCGTTAGTGTGGCACGACAGCAACTTATCGCAGGGTGTCACGTTGAAACAGCGCGGGAACACTGATATGGAAAGCATATAGAATGAAACTCTGAATCGATCTATATCAATCTGCAAGTACAGATTTACATAAACTTTATTAAGGAGCAGGCTGTTTAGTCTAGTGCGGACCTGAAACCTTGTGCACGCAGTAAGATGCCATAATACTGCGCATAAATCCAACTGGCCAAGATTTCTGAGTGGCAATCTCTACGCTTTTTCGAGGGAGGTAAATTGATACAGTAGCCAGCGCCTCGCTCCCCAGCAGGAGTTCGCCAGTGCGCCATACTAAACGTCAAAACAGATATATTGCCAGTGTATATTAAAAACTTTATATATATATATATATATATATATATATATATATATATATATATATATATATATATATATTAAAGCTCGAAGTACCAGTTGTAAAAGTTCAAGACGGTTCTTTTCATTACATAATCGAGAAAAAAAACGCCCAGTAAGGCTGAACCGTATTGTGTCGATTCGAACGGGAGCATGGAAAAAAAAATGTGCCGCCAAATGATGGAATACTGATTTTGAAGCCACCGAGTGCCTTTGCAGTAGTTGTTCTCAACCTCAAACCGGTGAAAATGCACACATCGGCACTCATGGCAGAATTTTCTTTTTGGCACACCTCACACCATACTTCCCACGCAGTGGTGACCGTTTTCACAGAGCTAGCGCTGCCCACAGCCCTTCCAAGCAAAAAGGAAGACCCACAAGCAAATCACGCAATTCAGAGTTACCCGTACTCGCCTTAACCTCGGTGAACGCTACGTGTCTGCAAACAAAGCGAAACTACAACTCAGCGCTAGTAGGCAACAAACCTCTTAACATCACTTTTGTGTATTTGTAGCCCTCTTGCAGAACATTGCCGTTTATTCGGCCGACGGAAAACTTATGGCAGCTATTGAAGCGCTGTGCTATTCTGCGTGCAGTGGAAAGTGCACCCCATGAAAGTATACACGTGTGTTCAGTGACACAAACCCACTGCAGTTTCCCACCCTTCCATCCCTGTGCTGGTCCTTCTCCCGGCCGATAGGTGCGTGCTTAGAACGGATGGAGGTGGGTGCGATAGTTTTGTCTTCCCTATAATCGCCTGCTCAGTGTTGCGCAAAGAACCGCTCGCACACGAATTCCGTGTGGAAATACGTCCGCGAAATCTTCGGTCCGGTGAAACCCGAACGAGACTACCCCTGAGATATTCACGGAGAAAGGGCCTTTGTCCAGTTGCGCAACGAAAGCGGTGCGCCTGTTCTTTGTGCTCGCCTTTTTCTGCAGAGCCCTTGTTCTCTTTCGTTACGCGAATCTGCTCCAGGACACAGAAGAATACACGGTGGTGCAAAAGGCACAGGCTTCAAAAAAAAAAAAATGCTCGCAGGTGTTCGCAACGAAATCCAGATAAGACGATAAACCGCTGAGGACAAGAAAGTAAATAGGTGAGCAATGGCGCAAGACATGCAATGGAGCACAAGAAGCTGCGTATCAGCGGTAGTCTTAGTGTCTTCTTGCGCAACTAACCTATACACTGAGAAGACGATGTAACGCAGGAACTATACGCAAGTTGTTGAGAAAAAGATAAGAAGCGCAAACAATAACTCTGTTTGAACGAGGTAAAAAAAAAGTATGCTGACGATCCTTTTTCGCTAGGGCAATTGCAGTTGAAGAGAGGTTTTTTTTTTAATACTTACGTGACTGTTCTTGGTATCTGTTGTGCTTGCTGTCGTCACACTCGCCGGTTCGGTGGCCAGACAACGGCCGTTGCAGCTCCATCTTTTTGAGAACATTTCTCGGCCTCAACGACGGTCGCCGACGGAATTTCGTCTAATGTGTCTAGTAAGGCTTTCGGCTTAAAATTAACCATGGAAAGCGTCTCGTGAGAATCGAAATGTCTGCAAGATGTTCCCGTGAAAGGAAAGAGTCAACCTCGTGTAGACCGCACTGCTTTCTTGCTTCTCTGCTTTCACCCCAAGGAGCGGACGCGTCCGAGGGATCGTTTCATCCCTTCACCTCGCTTACCGCAAAAACGCGAAAAAAAAATGCATTCTTTCACCCAGTGGCAAGCAGTTAAGTATTAGCTAGTACGTCCTAATCGAACGTCTACTTTTTGTTCTTTTACGTCGGGGCTGTTAAGTTGCAGCCGTTTTCTTTTCCTTCATAGTTCACACTGTGAGTACCGCACATTTTACTTAACGCATTTCACTTTCATACCTGAACGCTTTATAATCGATCCCTTTTATCCCGTGTCGGTGGCAGCTGTCGAGAAGTGAGAGAAGAGGGCGTGCGACGATGTACCGAACGATTAGTAGGACATTGAGTGAGGATAAGAAACTTCCATCAAAGCGTCGTGATCGCCGTTTGACTCTCCCACTTTCCTCACGCAACTGTGTATACGGGAGCGGCGTAGGCGCTTCAGGATGGGTGAAGGGCGCTCTGCATGAACGTGCACTAACACATCGGAGGTTCTTAAATGCACACACAAAAAACTGATGCTTCCGGCGAAGGCCATAACGCCTCGCTCGGATCCCCTCGACCCGAGCTCACGCAACTGTGCAAGCCGGAGCTTACGGTACGTACGGCGCGTGGGTTCACCGCCATTTCCGACCGCTTTATAGCAGCGCAGCGCGGCGCGCACGCATCTGGCGCCACTCTGCGAGAGGAGGCCCGTGTTTCTGAGCATCCCTGCCCACCGAATTAGTGAGGCCCGAGAAAAAAAAAGAAAAACAATCGCCAGCATGAAAAAAAGGGCGTTAGGAGCGAAGTGGAAGATAGAAAAAGGAAAGGAGCGTGGGGTTTCGGCCGGGTGAGTAGTGTTCCCCTCATCGATCTACAAATTGGCTCATGAATTGGCAATGAGCTTCTCCACTGGGCTCCCCCTCGGTCAGCCCCTTCCCTCCTGCTTCGCTCTCACGCCCGCCCTTGCAGCCACCTCTTAGTTTATGCCAGTCTGGAAAACCCCAGAAGCAACCGCCGTCTGTTAAACCCCCTCCAGCCTCTCTTCTTTCTTTTTGGGGCATTTCTTCTTGTTTCGTTCAATACTTTTCAACGTTGACGAATGGGAATGAACGCAAAAGGGGAAGAAAATGCGCAACAGATGCGGTTTTGAAATGGGAATTCCGAACGACTCTTTTGAAGTAGAGATATGGACAGGGGTGTGCGTGCTTCTGGCCGATGCGTGCCTAGAGAGTGTGTACTGCTCTCTGCAGCACGCGCCAGTCACGCAGCCCGGCGTACATCTCGCTCGGCGAAACCGAGCGAATGCACGCAGCATCAGTGAACGACTGCAGAGCGGCAAGTAACGTGACCTAACCGGGTTTCTAGCCCTGCAGGGGAAGCGTTTCTAAGCGCCATCGCGGTGCAAAGCCGAATTTCCAAGTGCGAGCGAAAAAAAAAAATTAAGCCTACAAGTTGGTCGGCACCAAGCTCACAGAGCCACAAGCTGAAAACGCTGAAGAAAGCTACCAAACCTAAGATGCCTAAAAGACTAAGGTGGTCTAGCGCAGCCAGAGAATGAGGCGGAGTTGAGAGGTTGAATACTCCTCTGACCAGATAAATAGGCTCACTTTCATCGCGACTTAGTCTGTAAAGGCTGTTTCACTTTGCGTGGTTCGCACGAAAAAATACGGCCCAGACGCATTGTCGTTGGAACGCCAATCGCAGCCGCGGTATTACACGCTAACAATTTCAAAGGGTGCGGCGCGAGCGGTCTTTTTGGAAAGATATTCTTTGGGGAGTATAAATATCCGACATCTTACTATGCGTTTATTTTATAGTTATCAGTAGTTCTATTGAGCGGTCGTGCATTTTTTGGTTCAATAAAACGTTTATGAGTTTTTTGCGCTTGTTACCAGATACTCCTATAGCTTGACTACTGTGTCCTTCGCAGCGATAGCACCAACTGCTAGGCAGTGCGACCAACTTGTCGCAAGTCTGCCGCAGAGGTTATGCAACGAGTCCAGCGGGCATTTCTGTCGCAGAACGTCTGAAAGCGCGCTGTCTTAAGCCTTAAGACGCCATCATTAGCAATGGTGAGCTTGTATTAAGAAAAAAATTGTTACACGAGGTGTAACACTCGCGAAGAGGCTTGTAGTGCCTTTCCAAAAATACTTAGCCAGGCTGCCGAATCTATCTAGCCGTGAACAAAAGGCTACCAGACAATCTTTATTATTTAGAAAAATATAGCGCTACTGAATAAAAAAGCAAGCCTATCCAACATTTGCGATAGACGAGGCTTTCACAGAAAAAAAAAGAAGAAAAACAGAATGGCCAAACTATTTTCGTCGTCTACTGCATAACCTCTTCAAATCACAACGTCGCCTAAACAACTCAGAGCTAACCCAAGCAAGAGAAGTGTTTGCAAGCAGTGATTGGGTAAAATCACGCGTGCTATGATATGCGCAAAAAAAAAAAACTTAAAACAAAGCGGTGGCAACGCTGAATTAGTTTGCGAACAATGGCCGAAAATAAATCAAGGCAAACAAGCGAGGGAGAGAACAAAATGTTAGTAGGCAGTCTAGCTGCCGAGAACGAGGCCATAAAAGAGAGTAAGGGGGGGGGGGGGGGGGGGGGGCGGAGATAAGAAAAATTTTGAACGCTGCAGAAGGGAAGAGAAAAGTGGAGCAGGTGGCCCCCACATAGTCACGAGAATGGGAGGAGAGAAAGAGACATTAAGGGCAACGAAAGTAGCGGTGATCATGATAAACAGGAAAGAGAGAAGGAATGAAACGACTAGTTTAAAGCGAGGGGAAGAGTGGGAGAGGGACACACGAAAGCAGGGCGCACAGAACTAGCGCAGCGAATATGACGCAGAGAAAATCCGCAGAAAGTGGAGGATGGGGGGGAGAGAGTTCGGAAGAGAGAGGAACATAGATCTCCGGGGAGCAGGTGTCGGGATTCCCACGTCGACCCTCTCTCCCTCGCGACAGACCTGCGAGCGATTCAATTCCTCGAGGCTCTCCCCATTCTTCCCCGTTCCCCTCCCCGCGTCCCTGTGTTCCAACTCCTTCCCGTTTGTTCGGGTGCCGCAGCCTGTATGCCGCAGACAGAAACCGAAAAAAAAAACAGAGCACGACACCGCGCATGCGCTCCGAGTGCGCGCACGGGCGCAGACAGTTTCCCCTTTCCCGTTGCGTGATAGAGCCAGGGCTACTTTCGTACAGGCAACGAAGGCCGCGTTGCTACGGAAATTGCGAAAGGAAAAGAAAGGCAATGATGGGAGTTGCTGCGGAAAGGAAGAGTAGAAACGAGAGAAGGAAGCGCTTAGAGAGGGCAGAAGACAAGGGTTGGTTCTGAATAAGGAAGAGATGGCAGTGCGGAGCGAGAGAGAAACGGCACCGGCAATAAATATGCACCCTGGCTGGTTGAAGAATAGGAGGAGCGCACGCGCATGCGAAATGAATGCATCGGCGTCTCTTTCGGAGGTGCCGGCACGGCCTCGCGTGCGCCGCCGTATGTGCAGAAGGAGGAATTCTGGCTCACTCTCGGGCACTCCTCCTGCAGCATGCCACGCTCGAGATTCTAATAAGCGGCGCTTTCTTCGTGTTAGCAGCGTCACCTTGTTATAAAATAGTGAAAAACAGAAGGGAAAAGAATGCACAGTAAGAACCTGGCCGGGCTCTCGTTACTCTAGGGCGGCGGCGAAAATTTGACTTGTTCCCGAGTTTCGAGAGGAACGAAAGCGCCTGCACACTCACATTTCGTGAAAACCCGGAGCCCGAGATCTACTAGAGATAGGCAAGGCACGTGTGCTATCTTTCTTTCTTTGGATCTCGCTTACCACCAGGTCGTTCAAAGTGTATCACTGATCATGTTGTTCTCCGTCTATTTTGTTTCTTTTTCTTTCTTCGTCGTGGAGCGTGCCGGGACGCGGCATCTTCATCCATATGAATCAGCGTGCCCCTTATGGTTGCTAAGGTATTTTTCGCTCAGAAAAGTGGGTCACACGTGCCCTTATGTTTCTAAAGAAAGATCTAAAAATATACGAGAAGATCGGACCACTGCGAATAGCTGAAGAATATAATTTCCTTGAGCGTTCTTAGGCTACCGCTCCTCTCTCAGATGTGAGAAATGTATTTTTCAAGGTCAGTTTCAAATACCGACGGCTGATTCAGGCTCTCGGTTGAAAAATGAAAAGCTGAAATGGCTTATTAGATGCAAATGCTATGCTCCATTTGAACGTCAAGCCGATATCGGCTCGCCTCAGCTGCCTTAGTAGCATTTCCCTGCTGTGGCCTCAAAGCAGGTTTTTCCTGCTGGTTGGTGCTTATGCAAAAAAGCCCCCTTTACAAAACAACTTTTTAGCTGACATTTTTTTATGTTATTTGTTCTCATCTAGGTACTACTCTTCGGGAGCGCGTTTCAAACGCAGATTTGGTAAATGCGGATTTCATTCGTACAAGTAATACTGTATCACGTACGTTTCTCCGCAATTCTTTTCAGGGGAATAAGGTAAGAGTGCGAAATCGTGTACGAGTATTGAGATCCACAGCTTCTGCATCCCAAACAAGACTATTCGCGCAGTCTTTAAACTAACGCAAATGTTTATTTATTGATTTATTTGTTTGTTTGCTAGTTAATTATATAGTTGGTTTCGTATATAGCCGGATGGTACTCGTGCCGGGTGGATCGATAGCTACTTGAGAGACACCTTGCAGGGTTTATGGGTTTAGTACCAGAACGCAGTTCAGAGTGTGGTAAAAAAAAATAAACACTTTACGCCGTCTGTTTCTTTGTTAAGAGTAAGCTTAAGCATGAGATACATTACAGGACTGGAGTAGAACACTCTAGGACGGCTCATAGATGGAGCCAGCTGCGCTCACTGCGTGGGTCTCGGCAAGGTTCATTGACTGCTCGACGTGCCGCCACTTTAACCCCTTTCTGCTCTCCGAGCTGGGCACCGTATCCCTGGCTACTTCCCCGACTTGATAGGCGGCCGCCGTCAACCGCTTGTCTTCTTCTAGCTGGGCAGCGCGCCCAGCGCCCTTCGCTGCTTCTGGTGCTTTACATTTGCCCGCGACGAACCGCTTCTCGTTTTCGTGCTCTCCAGAGAGCTCAGATGGCACCGAATGGAATCCATGCCTCACACCATATGCAAAGTCTTTTGAAAGCTGCACTGAATGTGCAATGTTCTTGTTGGTCACCTAATTTAACAAAGCTCTTTGAACAATTTAGGTGTCACGAACAGCTGCAACCAAGAATGAAAGTAAAAACAGTATTTGCTTTTTGTGTGTCTAGAGATTTTTACACGATGCTCCTACTAGGTAGTCTAGCGGTCTACATTATTGAAAATTACTTCTACAAACTTTGTCATGCCTTAATCATCTAGCCGAACTCAAGACGTTATTGACATTCATTCCTCGGGGCTTGACAACGATGTTCCAACTAATTGAGCAGTTTGGGTTCACGATTTCATTTCCCTGGACAAGGCGCAAAACCTTAACGGCGATATACCGTAGTTCCGCCCCTCAACTACGACTACTGTGACGAAAGCGCTTTGCTGTGAAGTCGATTAGGAATATTTCACACTACTCAAGTTAGCCGAGTACCAAGTCGAGCCCTGTTTTGGTGACGTCGCCCGCATAATCTGAAGATTTTGCTTCCTCCTTAGGCTAGCAATTGAAGAGGGCAACCCATGATATATATATATATATATATATATATATATATATATATATACAGTCTAGCTCGGTTATAACGAAGTCGGCGGGAATCGGAAATCACTTAGCTATATCCGCTATTTTGTAATATGCGGACTACGGAAAAAAATGCAAACGTCGGCATACCGATTTATTGCCGCTGAAAGAAGTCGTCCAGTGTCCCCTGATCACGTTCCGCGAGTGTGGACTTCAGGATTGCGGCTTCCATACCATCCAACGGCGAACCAAAGATCTGGTCGAACTCCGGACTCCCGAGGTACATCCGTAGCGTGTCAACAGCTGCGATGGCCGCTGCGATGGCCGCAATTTTCCCCTGCGCGGCGTGCTCTACCGCTCTACGCCGTGACGCCGTTCAAGGCGCAACACGAGACCGGCGTGCCATGCGATGCAGTGAAGCAACCTTTCGCTCCGCAGGAGAGCAGACGACGCCACGAAAGGACGCCGTCAGCCGAATTTTGCTCTTATTTTCGCAGAAAAAATCGCCTCAAGGACGCAAAAATGTGTTGATTGGCAGATTATTTTTCGGTTGGTATTAAATCTTTTCGTTATATTCACTGACGCGCTCTTATTTACCTCGTTAAAACCGGACCCAAAATGTATTGAAAATGCAAAAATGGGAAATTGAAATCCCTTCATTATAACCGCTATTTCGCTATAAGTGGCTTCGTTATAAACGGGCTAGACTGTATATATATATATATATATATATATATATATATATATATATATATATATATATATATATATATATATATGACTTAAGCGTTTCCTTTATGATCCTGGTCACTTGCCAAGTAAGAGCACTGCTTTCTCCAGGCACCGCCCGTTGCACCCAGTTCTCTTCCGAAGGTTTTCTGAAGACGAGTAAATATAAAAACTTGCACACGGAAAGAAGCGTCACATACGAACGTGCTTGCAGCTGCAGAACGCTCGTTGAGGCCTGGAGGGCAGCGAACAAAAGCGAAGCCCGATCGTGTCTTCGGCGCCGAGGGTTCTCGGTCAGATGGTCTGCACGCCTGCGCTTGGCAGGTACAGTGCGGACAGACACACAAGCATGCCGGACGGTTGGGTTGGCTTTGACTTGTCCCGGTTGATTTGCCGTCTGGCTTTGCTGCCAGTGCACCCGCAGACGCGGCACATCGGACGCGGGCAAACGTGGCGGGAGACGCCAATTAGCCGGCGGGAGGTTCCCCACACTCCCCGCCTGAGGAAGGGGGCTTCCCTGTCCGTCTTTGCCGAACCATCCGCCCGGCGTCTTCTTCCCCTTTCTGCTGCTTTTTGCTGAGCCGCGAAGGTTTTTGCTTCGTGTTTGTCCTCTTGGCCGTGGCGTGGCATGGCGGCCTACATCGAGGGATCCCACCGAGGCTGGTTTATTCTGCGAGTGGCTCGGAGAGCTAATCCGGACTAACAAGGAGAGCATCAGTTTCCCGCTCCCTTCGCGCCTCATCCCCTGGCTGTCGCGAGGCCGGGAATTAGTGGCCGCGGTGGCCGTAGACGGACATGTCCCGCACACAGTGGAAAAGCGGGCTCAATGTGAGGAATGATGACGTGCCTGGGAACAATTAGGCTCCGCTCGTTCCCCGCCTTTGATTTCGCCTGCCTGGGCACCTTCGGTCTCTTCGTGGCACAGAACTGCCGCCCGCGCGACGGAGCCTGGGTACAGGTTGTGGACGTTATATCCTAGCGCGCTTTGAAGTAGGCAGATTATTTCCTTGGCCAGCGTCCAGCATAACAGGCGCTTGTGTTTTCCTTATAAGACTTTATCGGAGGCCCTTAACCAACGCAAGAACAAGATGTAATGTACGAAAGAGTACGAACAAAAGCACTGGCAGACTGACAAACTTGTACGTTGGGCCTTTTTGTCCCCTTTTCTGCATTATCTTAGATCTTACTCAGTGCGACCTACTCAGGGCATTGTGCCTAACGTGACACAAAGAGTGTATGTGTGTGTGTGTGCGGGGGGAGGGGGAGAGTAAATGAGAGGGTAACTTCGTGTATGTGGCCAAAATTTATTTTCACCAGCATTGTTAGCCATCGAATTATGTAGTCGAAGTATATTACGTCCAATACCTAATTACTTCATAATTTTAAAATTGCGCATACTTAGCAGCTTGATATTTACGAAAAGTTTTAACGATGAGTTCACGGCATAAAAAACTTGTACCAGTGAACTTTTTGTGATTACAGCTTTAAATGTGAAAGTGCTTTCCATGCGACTAAAGAAAAGAGCAAAATCCAGAATGTCTGCTGCCAGAGCGCCTGATTTAGGGTAAACATCAGGCGCCCCAAGTTGGTGCAACCACATTGTGTAAGCATTCATTAATGGCCATAATCTGGTTGCTTTCGCAGCTTCTCGCTCTTCCTTCAGAGAGCAAGAAAAATGTTGAAAAAAAAAATGCTGTCTTTAGACAAAGCGTGACATCCTGGCCGTCTTCTGACTCATCACAACTCTTTCATTGAAATGCCGTGCACCCCAGTCAGATTACTAGTTAAACACTTATTATTTTTGATAAATATATCAACTTGAGCGGGAAAATGTCCAATAAACCCCTGCTGCTTCATTTCGAAGGAGTCGAACCAGTGTCCTTTTTTTTTGCGCAGAATTCTTCGCTTTAGTTGAGTGATACACCCTGCATAACAACCAAATCTAACCCGAAGCATGACGCGGAAAGCGCAGTTGTTGGTGCGTTAAATTAAAACGTAACAAAAATAATGTAAACTAATTCAACAAAACGGCTACCTATGATTTCAACCTTCATATGAAACGATGAATCTCAGTGCCAGATAACTAATCTCATTTCTGGCACGCGCAAGCTATATTTACTTCCACGATGTAACACACCTCCTCCGTCCGCCCTATCTGTTCAGTGTTGCTGGCCAGCCAAGTTGCTTACATGGCTGTAAGGCGCTACGAGGCGCTAATGAAAAACAGCTCTAAAGGAAAGACAGTGGTGACACAGATGGGAACGAGAAATAGAAGCGTTTCTGGATTCCGTGCTAGCACTGCATCGGCTCAGTGCAACAAATTTAGCCCCTTTGTGATGCAGACCCTCGCAGCGTGCGCTACATTATCCTGCGACTTAAAGCTTCCGTGGGCTTTCCTGTGCGATTCCGGGGAGGTGCCAGAGAGGAATAATTTTTGTTACTCATTTAGCGATCACGATTAGTAGACAGCGCCGCACTTGCATTTTGCTTTCCGCGCGGCCGCTTGTTCATAAATAAAGGTACTTACTCACGCGTGAACAATTCACGAGTGCTTTAAGAGCACATCATTTTGTTCACATGGAGACCTTTATCGTGCAGTTGCTTATGACATCAGCTAATAAACATAAAGTAAGAATGAAATCCGCCGCTAGCATCTGTAAGGTGTGTCGCCGTCAGTTCTAGATAACAGGCTTCCGCACAAAGAAATTTATTTCTTTTTTTTCGGCCATCGACGAATCACTGAACCACTCATCTCCGAAACAGAAGGGTGAAACAAATACCACAATGGACAAGCCGAGCCTGATCAAGGTGCAGAGCGGGAGTCTGAAGAAGAAAGGAACCTAGTTAAAAGTCAAAAAGAAGCACAGAAATCTGGAGCAGAAACGTCGCGATATACGAGCCAACGTTTCATCGCCGCAATGGAACCAGCGCCGCCGCAGAGTGCAGAGAAAAAACGGAAGCACGCCGCGACCAACCAACTCTCTTCACTAAGCGAGACTGCGCCAACACGCACGTGTACTCGGGCGGTTCGTTTCTCGCCGCGGCAGCTACTACCGTGCCGGGATCTAAAGGGAACGGGCTCACGCGTAGGCCAGGAATAAAAAAAAAGCAATAGGAAAGAAAGGGAAAAAAAAAGAAGAACCAGGGAGAGTAAATGAAGAGAGAGAGGCAAGGAAGGAGAACGCGGAGGAGAAAGAGAGACTAATCTGGACCGCCGGCAATAACACTTGACGCTGGTGCGCCCATAGAAAGGCGCTTTACGAGCGCCGTGTTCCAGCGCCTCGCTCGCTCGCGAAACGACGAGTCTGGAAACGGCGAGCCCGCCGCACGCTCCACCCAGCTTTCGGAGCATCGGTGAGGAGGGTGCGGTGGAGAGCGGGCGCCCGTTTCGTCTGGCGCTCGAAACGGAGGGGACCGGCCGCGGACAAACCCGCAGAGGGAGGAGGATGCGGGAAAGACGTTGGGAGGAAAGAGAAAAAGGAAGATGGGAGACAGAAAAGGAGAAGAAGAAACAAATACAGGGTGGCGGAAAACGTGGACTCAAAGCCGAGGGATACTTACAAACGCGGCGAGAATGAAGGCGCAGTAGTTCGAAAGAGAGACCGAGAGAGAGCTCCGGGAGAGCGAACGAACGAGTGGACACTTGGAAGGGGAAAAAAAAGGGGGAAAAAGCCGCAGACACGCGGGAGGAATGATGGTGAAATAACGAGAGAGGGAGAAAGTTCGCGCGCTCGCGCGGGAAAACAAAAGGCGCGCTCCGAAGGAAGGAAAGGGATGCGGCATTTCGGAGAGCCGTAAAGGCTCTCCTGCAAGCGCCGTTGCTCGCCGCGTTCCTGTGAGGGCGCGCCGCTGGTGTTATGGCGCCCGCAGCCGCAGTTAGTTGTCCCGCTCCCCTCTATCTCCCCAGCGATCGGCCTCAAGCAGTTTAAATGGCCAATGGGTGCTATTCGAAATGGTCCTGCAGGATGGGGCGCTGTTTGTTCTTGCGGACTCTTTCGATGCGGCGCCCTGACCCAATAGTGCTCGCCGAGGGCGTAGTACAAGGGCGCCTCATTCCGGCTGCAAATTGGCGCTGGGCTTTCACGCGTACCCGCTCAGGATAGCTTTCGCTTCGACGCCTGGCCATGCTGAGCGCAATATTATGGGCGTCGAAACACGTTAAGGAAAAAATAGAATTCAATCAATCGCCTTGTTTGCTGTTAAAAGGGCGTACATCACATTTAGTGCACCCAAGTTGCCATTCAGGTTTTCGATTTGAGTCGAATTGATCGGATTATTTGGCGGAGTTAGAAACCGCGCAGCTTTTCCGCAGCCTGAAATTTAGCAGGAGCCCATTGAACGCTCGAAGCGTACAAGTGTGCATCGTATACAGAGACAAATCACGGGCACATGTCGGTTCTGAGCTTTTGGTTGCTTCTCTGGCACTTTAATAGTCGAATAACAGGAACGACGATTGCTGCATAACGTTCATTTAGGCGCTACCGGCGTCCAATGCAACGCAAATGCACAATTCAAACGTGAATATAAATTCGTTCCTCTAAATTCGCCCCTGCGCAAGGCCATGCAAGGCAGAGTCCGTAACGAATGCTCGCATCACATTCGGAGCTACTTTTTCATTCTTTGCTGCTGCGAGCCTGTCGACGAAGTTAGCCCTTATCTTCTGGCGTCATCCAGAGCGCTTCATTACAAGCAGCCAGAGGCTCCTACAATGCTGCTGACTTCCCACAGGGTCCTGCTGTCGCGTTGCAAAGCCACGCTTCGTTGCTGGAGTGAGGCACACGAGTAGCTTGTTGCATAATGGCGCGTTAGCTGCCCGCCCAATACTGGGAACAATTTTTTAAAGTAAATCAGAATTATGCGCGCACTTTAACCAACGGGATAAAACGGTCAGCGTCTGCAGACGGTAGTTCGAGAACTGCACACAAGCTCGTGCCTTACGCAATACAATACGGGAAGCAGAGGCCGCCATAAGAAAGGCGCCTGTAGAGATATCGAAACGCGGTAGCCGCGTTCTCTTAGCTGCGGGGTCAGCCGCTGGAGACTTGCGTCTCAGCAGGCCCGTTCGGTTCAGACGATTCATTTTTGTAGACTACTCCCCAGTGGCGGCAGCGTTCGCAGCGATAACGACGCGCATTCATTGGCACCCTCGGATATCGCTCGAATCCTTCGCGTCGTGGTATATGCGTGTAGGACAGTCGCGTCCGAGCAGTAGATGCGCACCGCGCATTTTGTTCTCTCTATTCCGTTTCCAACGATCGATCGTTTCTCAGAGACGGTGCCTCTGCTTTTCTATACTGGTCTCCGCCACTCGTAACGGCTTTGGACAGGGGAGAAATGTCCAGCGCCCGGGAAGAAAAGACCGGCGTTGAAGGAAGTAGGCAAGGGGACCTGAGGAGACAAAGGGGGGAGAGGTATAGCGGCACAAACCGCACAAGGCGTCCCCCAGCGGAAGCCCGGCGGGGACCCACTAGTGGGCTAGACAGCCTGTGGGAGAGCAAGCCGTCTCGCGCGCGCCGGGGCCAGACCATTAATTTGCCTCGCTCCATTTTCTACGAGGGCTGCACAGTAGAGCTCCGCATCGCCAACAGGCTCGTTTATTCACGCCTCCGGTCTCACCCCCCGCAGGCGCTTAAATGACAATGCGGCAGTTTCTGACCGGACAGCAGCCGCCGCCTCGGGGCGCGCGAATTGTTCGCTCCGTCTAGAATGGCGGCGTAATGGAAGCGCGCCAGTGTGTGCGAAGTGTACTACTAATGGTAAAGTTTGTCTTGCTGCGCCATTAAATTCAGGACGAAAATAATACGAAACAAAGCAGTGCTGGTCGAGTGGAATTCAGTTCAATTTTATACGCTTCCAAGATTCAAAGTTCACGCCACTTGAGTGGCACCTGCAATGATAAGCAGAAGCCTATTAGCGGGACGCAACAGAACGTAACGGGTAATGCCAACTATAATGGGTTTTTGTGTTTTCGTGAAACACGGAGATAACATTTTCTTACGGCTCGTAACATTTACATAAATAACGTGCTATTGCAGTAGACGCCTCAACGATCAGAAAGTGCTTCCCCTCACGATAATCAATCCTTGGTCCTCATCAGGAGGCCCCTCCCCGCAACGCACAGGAGTTAATAATGGGGTTATAATGGGGTTATAATGCAATCACACTATTTATGACAATAATAAAGGCCGAAATGCGAGTGTTTAGCGATTAAGCAACAAGAACAGGAATGTTGTGAATGAAATAATATTTTTTTCATACTTCTAAAGATTTCTTCTCAGAAATAATCAGATTCTACATGCCATTTTTGTAGTGCCAAAGCTCGGCATTTTACAGGAGCGACAATGCTTATGAGTTCTTGGTATTTGCGTATTCACTCTCTGCACCCGTTTCTTCATACTTTCTAGAATTGAACTTGCAAAATAATATAAGAAAACTGTTTTTCTGAAAGCGTAATTTGTCAACGTTTTTCTCCCTTTTATTTCTCTTTTACAGCCAGGGCGGGTCACGCAGTTGGGAGACAATGGCCACCTCCCAAAAGGTAAGCCCCATTGCAGGACTGTAGGCAGTAATATACGGTTTTACTGGCTCACATGAGTGCAGGCGTAGGTGTGCTTCGTGCAACGTTTTTTTTTTTGTTTTTTTTGCGTGACGCTCAGCACCCACTTGCTAGGTCGACCTTACGCATCAGGTTTGGAGACACCACCTGCTGGGGACGCTCTGCTGCTTCAGGGGGAGCATACCTCGAAAAGCAAAACTCAGGACAACCAGTTAACCACTTAAACTGAGTGTTAATTGTTTCTTAGTTACCAGGTAGTGATCCTTTAAAAAAAGCCATGAGGTATAACATCACGTTAATATAGTTTATCACTTTTTTTTTTCACATGTTCCCTCTTTTAGTCCCTTTTTTCTCCCTTCTGGTGCTTTCACTAAAATTTGGTGAGCTTGATTCATTTTACGATTACAAGCACTTTTCTTCCCTTTTGGTCCACTTATTAGCCACACCAAACTATAACCCAAAAAACTGAGAACAAAACTTCGCGACAACCAGCTGATCTGCCAAACGTTAATTAGCTAAGCCATTGTAGCATATTTGCAGATGCCGAAATGGTTTGCAAGTTAATTTCATGATCATGTAGAAAGCAGTTCAGCTAACACCTGCACGTACTATAAAAGGAGCGAAGACATGATAAAGTACATCGCATTGCTTCATGAAATAAATAGCTGTGGAAATAAAGAGGTAGGTCTAAGTAGCTGAGTGAATAGTATCATCGTTGCTTGATGTCCAAGCATGGTTCTTTTTTGTGTGTGTGTGTGTGTGTGGAAAGGTAGGTATTTTAATGCTGTTGACATAGCGCGAATTATGAATCAAGAAAACGCAAACACTGGGACCGTGGTTCCCCGTCTTATTCTTGTCACATCCCTCACGCTTTTCAAGTATGACCGAATACCAACAAGCTCAACTTACCGCACTGTAGCGCTGCCAGAAGGTAATTAAGACTGACACGGAAACAATCTAGGTTTGCTACCAAAAAGTTTGGCCCAGGGTCTCTGTATCTTTTGCCACAAATAGGCTGCAAAACTAACCACCTTATGATCAGCAGATAAACCATCTTTTAAACCAACAGATGCTGCGAATTTCAGCGCCAGCTAGTCGCTTAATCCCGCCTCCTTGTGACGTTACTTGGGAATGAGGCACTTAACGCACGGCTAACGCTGAAATTCGAAGGACATTTGGGCGTCTGTTGCTGACTGAACTCGCAGCGCCAGGCGGGTTGGAGCTGGACAGACGTTCGAATGGCCGAGTGACACTATTGTGGTTCACCTGTCTCAAGCATAAGCCTACGTCGTCTTCGCGGGCACGCACTTGTTCATTACTGGCAAAGATGTATCGTCTTCTCGGCATTGCGAGCTCGTAACCACGGCGTCCCCTCGGCGTTGATGCTTTCGCTTCGCTTCACGCGCGAACGTTCAACTCCAGATCTTCAGAAAAGTGGGAAGCTGGACGAGTTGGTACAAGAATTCATATTTCACTTCTCAACGCGGTCGTCGCTCGCGCTCACGGCGACGCTCGTGAAATTCTTCTGAATACTGCTTCGATTGACGTATTTTGTCTACCGCAGTTACAAGAAACAAGAGACTTCCAGCGTAGCGTCTACTGCCACCGCTAACGCTTAACGCGTGCTGCGAACAGCCAGAGCGCTTGCGCGGATGGCCCCGAGGCACCAGGTGCAGACCTGATGCGGGCGCACATTCCGCTTTGGAACCATCTGCGAATGCACATTGGTGGCTCGCGTTACGGGGTAGCGGTGGCAGTATACGCTATGCTCCGTCAGAGAGTCCTTCAGAAAGTCCTACTACGCTATGCTAGTAGCCTCTATTGAGTGGCGGTGCGCTCACAGACACACGCCGCACGACATGCGCCACGATCGCGCACCACGAGGTTCTGACGTCAAGAAAGCGCGTGACTTTGGTACACGCAAACCACCTCGTAACAACTTTAAAAAGCCAGGAACTGGGAAGAAAATCGAACACTTACCAAAGATACAGCTCAAACCAACAGTCGCTTTTATGGACTCCCTATTTGAATATCCACAGCATGGCTCAGTGACAGAAATATGTTAGTCGCAACCCAAAACGATAATTAAATCCGAAGAAACCATCGCTGCGAGACGACCTACCACTCTGTGGTAGTTCATCTCTGCTGGTCGAACAGCGCATCCCACTCGTACAAATTTTCCATGGAGCCTGCCGCGTTTTTGCCGCGGAACCATTCGGGTTATCCCACTCGTCATCCCTCTCCTCCTCCTCCTCCTCCTCTCTTCGACAAACACCAGCACGCACGCACGACGAACGCAGCGGCGACGCCACGCTCCCGAAAGTGCGTGCCACGCAGAGCAGCATGTGCGCTCGGGAGTTATGATTATACGAGTGCTAGCTCTGGGCAGACGCGCCATCGCTACTTCATCAGCTCCATGTGCGTGAAACCGCATTACACGCCAGCGAGCTTCGTCCAATTAGATTACACCACCGGCGCGTTACCCAGAAACGCTAATTCCTGGGAGCGCGCGCACACTCGGACGCGTAGCGAGGCCATCTGGGGCTCGTTTTCTCAACTAGAAACAGCGCGACGAGCCCGAAGAGAAAGGAGCGAGACGGAGAAGACCAACGAGGGAAGGCAATGGGGAAGGATGTCGAGCGGAAGGGGAGGGCGCGAAAAGGCGGGGAAATATGAGACGGCAGCGGGGAACCGCTGTGCATTGCGAAACAATATCCCCATGCTCAAACCGCGAGCAGCAGGCAGTGCGACTGGGGATGCCAGTATTGCTGCGCAGCGCGCTCACCCCCCGAACTCGGGTTTCGGGCTGGGGCCGCCTGCGCAGTGTCAAAACGTGGCGCACGAATCTCGGTCGGCACATTTACAAGAGTGCACGCGAGCCCAGAGACGGCACGCGTGCCTGCATGCACATGCGCGCACAAATTGAGCGACGAATGCTCCGCCCTGCCGGACGCGGGGTTTCTGTACGCAGGCCGTGGAAACAGCTGCTATAGCGGGACCTTCGTTCCCTGCGTCGTGTGAAGCGTAGTTCGTTGGCATTGTTGTCCCCCGCAGAGTCTACAGATTGACGTTGCGATTGAGCCACTGGACGAGGTCAATCAGTCCTCTCGTGTGAGATGCGTACCACGGGGCTTGGGAGTGCTGTCTCAGGCAGAGACATTACAACTGCATGATGATATTTTCTCTATTGAGCTAGTGCCTAATGCGAAAAGATAAGTGTTTAAACAAAGCGCAGCACGCCATGGACATTAAATGAAATTGCAACGCTGACGCCCCGCAGCACAAGTCAGGATACAAGTGGTAAATCGCCAGCCCACTTTTGTAACAATGGTAGAATTCAATACGAAGCGCGAGGTGTCACTGAAAGAAATACGTTGAGTTCAATGCAACCTCCGTGATGCTTGTAAGTCAAAACTTTTAAGGCACGAAATATAGGTACAGGGGCAGGATTAGAAAATGGCAGCAGCTACACAAACGAACTGCGGCCTGTACTTGCAGTGATTCCGTGAAATTTACTGAGACCGCAGCGGTGGGCTAGAGGTTTGAGCATCCGCCTCAGATGCGGGAGTAATGTTCGATCCACAGTAGTGCCTCCGGGTATCCAACGGGGATACCATAGATGCAAGCTTTCCTTTTGCCTGCTGCTCCGTTTATGAGATGAAATGCGCGGGAAATGGGTCTTGGACCGCACCTTGCATAGACAAAATTAACTTGTGCCATGGCGCTCTTTGGTCAATGCTGCCTTGCACCATAAAAATTCATCATCATCACCGTCTTAATCAAATTCGGGGGAGATTCACTGAGCAGCCACACTGGCTCGCGGCTTTAAATAAATTTTGTGCGGTTGATACTCGACAGGGGTAATTGGAGATAGTGGAAGAGGATTTTCTATCTTGCAGTGGAGGTAAACTGGCTGTTGGTGGCGGCAGTAGGGCTGATGATGATGATGTCGATATTTCTTGCTGCTTGCAAGCTCACTGGCGTTTCATGTGATGTCAGTTCGATTGTTTATACAATTACGGGATGTGTCCTGCACTCCACCTACAAGTGAAGTGAATGCATGTTTTTCCTCTCTTCAATGATTCAGGGTCGCTAGTGTTAGAGATGACAGATAAAAGGAAGGGGGAGCGAGTAAGGACACTCGACGCGCACACAAATTAGTGAGAATAAACAACGGATATATTGCAGTTACAACTCAATTCTTGTTCGCGCACTTCAATAGGGTTCGCACTGTCTTACGCACGTCCGCTCAGACCGCTCGCGCACCACACACACTGCGCTGCGCCTCCTGCCGCCAACGCTGATGAGTCGACGCGCCGCACTCGCGAAAAACAAACATCACAAACGGCGTCCTGACGGCGCCGGGAAGAGATGAAAGAGGATAGGCAGGCAATGCGGTATGCACTGCAGACCGACCAGCGCATCGAGCCAGGTTCACGTGAGCGCCACTCAAGGCAGGCGATGCGGTATGCACTCTGGACCGACCGGCGCACCGAGCCAGATTCACGTGAGCGCCACCTGAGTCAAGGAGACGACTGCCGCTGTCTGGACGGGAGTAGGCGCCGAAGTGGAATTGCGTCGTACGATCGCTTACACTAGTTGTAATGCATGTAGCGTAAAGAAAGCTTATAATCACTCCTCTCACAATCATTCTGATGCGGAGACATTTACGGCGTTCAAACGTGAGTAAATGCCCTCCAGAAATCTACGCTTCCCGGTCTGTTCGTGTTGTTTCGTCTCTCTGCCGGAGTGTTTGGTTTATTTTGGTTTATGGGGGTTTAGCGTCCCAAAACGACTCAGGCTATGAGGAACGCCGTAGTGATGGGCTCCGGATATTTCGACCACCTGGGGTTCTTTAACGTGCGCTGACATTGCAGAGTACACGGGCCTCTGGCATTTCGCCTCCATCGAAATGCGACCTCCGCGACCGGGATCGAACCCGCGTCTTTCGGGTCAGTAGCCGAGCGCCATAACCGCTGAGCCCCCGCGGCGGCTCTCTGCCGGAGTGTGTATGAACAGCACTGAGAACCATGCCAGGTGAATGGCTCATGTGAAATGATGCTTTGTAACGCTAACTGAAGGAAAAGCTTACCACGGATATGCAGACAATCTCCTGTTACCAAAGCCAAGATAGGAAGCGGCCAGTCAAGCGGTAGTTTGGCCCAGCTGTTACTCGAACGTTTATGGTGCGATGCCTGTGCCTCGCCGCGTTTTTTTTTTTTTTACGCTGTTTTGTCTGGTATTTGGTCGTATTCTGCCGCCGCTTCTTTTGCGCCCAGCAGCCGCCACGAGTAATGACAGTGTCGCTGCAAAGGCTACACACTGCTCCTGTCCAGCCTGGTCCGATGACGGTAGGCGCCGGCGGCGTTCGCTCCTTCCTCGCATGGAGGACGGTACGACGAATTCGCGGCAGCGCGTCGCGCTGGATTTTTCGCCGCGATAATTTCGCAGTGAAACTTCGCCCCTTGGAAGTCGGCCTTTTGTCTTCGCTTTCCTCAAGACGGCTTCCCCTTGCCGACACGCGTCTGAAAACTCTGATCTCAGCATCGTTCACGTGTCAGGATGCCTTGCCGAAATTCCTCAAGTCGCAATATCCTCCTTAAGTCAAGCAGCTCTTCTTAGTTACAAGGAGTTCGGTTGCATCCTCTCGGAAAAGCGGAAATTTTTGTTGGAAAAAAGCGCTCATTTTTTCCGGACATTCTTTCAGTGCACCTTTTTCTCTTCGCCAAGCCTTCGCCTTATAGCTCCTTTGGTAACTTTCGCGCTGTAACCCAGGTATCCCTCTTTCTTTCTTTTTTTTTTTGCGCTGCAGACAAGCTAGTTGCATTCTTAACACCCGCTGTGAATATCGCGTTAGTACAGAGCCGCTTCTATGTCCTGAGACAGCGTTCTCCTACCTCTGCTGCCATCTGGGCCCGTATTCTAGGAGTGTCACAAAAGGAGACAAGTCCAAATTGGATGACTTGAATGTTCTTTTGCTGTAAAAAAAAAAAGGGGGGGGGGGCGCAAACGCCGCCGCCACCATTTCGGACCGCATTAGTTTCGCAGAAGCTCCCCCGCGGCGTCTTTCTGCTTTCAAACACTTTCGAAAGCATAAAAGGTCGCAAGAGACAAGGGGAGATAGAATCGTTTGTTTGAACACCCTGCGATAAAGGCTGTTATAAATTCTTACCTATCACTCTCTGATTTGCTGGACGGGCGCTGACAGCAGGATCAGGCTAATTGAAAAATTGCATAGCTCTGTCTGTTTCCTAACTGAACTAATGAAAAGGCCGTGAGGTGCTCGGCTGATTTGTCCTGGCCTCCTTACGATGTGACTTGATTTCTCATTTACTATCTGCTGTCAACTGCCACTCTGCGTTGGTGCTTGCTTGGGCCATACTTTTAATCACGGTCTACTTCAGCTCAAAATGACACGTGCCTTCTAGAGTGGCAGTGATTTCAAGACACCTATACTGGTATCTGTTTAACCCAAGTGCAGCGACCGAAACAGTGTAGCGGCTTGAGCGTGTGCGCTGTGACGAAGCCAAAGAGTTCACTTAACTAGTGCGACAAACAAGCGTGTATGAGCAAGTTACATTATGTAAAATTTTCTGCCCGGCGACCACATCAGAGCTCGTAAGCCGCAACACAGAGCCATGCAGTCTGACACCCTACACCTTCTCCAATTCTTCTGCTGCATGCTCTCAACGTAGAGACTCAAGCGGCGCTTGCGCGTAAGCTTAAATAGATGCACCGCTTTAAACCACTAATTTAACTTCAATAACGACGCGTACGCCTTGCTGACATCAAAGATTTGTTAGCATAGAATGAAGCGCGCACCTTTTCCGACGCTAAACCAACCTCGTGTTCAAGGAAACCGCTATTTTTACTACGGCTACATACTGGCCATACATTGGCTAGAGTCATTTCTCAACTGCGGCAGCGACTGCAGCCGGTTACCTCAGTTAACGCTCGGCTTTGAGCTCATTCGTTTCATACCGCGTGTTCGCCTCCTTCTTGGGACTGAAACAATTAAATGCAGCAAATTCATACAGGCGATGCTCCGGAGCGAATAACTACCCCTGTCTTACCACCAAACTGTTTTCTCTGTAACGCCTCCCCACTCCGCGTAACTCGAGACGTTCAGCAAAAGGCTGCAGCAGATATGGCTAACTCGGCGTATTTGGCTTCCACTGCCACCACCGATAAACCTAAACGAAAACCCTTGATGGCGTCTCATTGACGTGATTAATCGCACAATCAGATGCCACCGCTGATCGGCTAAACCTAATGAAGCTCTTTGCATTTATGTAATTTTAGACAAGGGGGAGCTCCTATCTGTCATGTTGCTGCCTACATGGTCCTTGTATAGACAGCTTAAAATGGCCCAGAAACCTTAGAATGTGTGACCCAGGGAACGATAAAGCTTGATAATAGTGCCACGGAGGCATATTTATTTTTTATGTAAATATTTATTCATTTGTAGTTTCTTTCAGAAAGAAACTAAATAAACAGGAGAAAAATCGCAAAAGCAGTTGATAAATTCCCCTCACCGGACAGTGGTGTTCCCCATGGCACGCAGGGCGCATATATCCCAACTCCGGGAAACACCAGTCACGAGTACTTCTCAACAGTGATAAAAGACGACATTAAGAATATACAAAGCGAACGCGCAAAGCAAACAGAAACACAAAAAGAGCTAGGGACACAACTCCGCAAAGAAAAACAACTGCACAGGAAGAAAATAAGCTCCATGTGAAGAAAAATAAAAAGACAACCTAATTGCATCAGAAACTTCAACGCTGTGAAAGCCACCCTGAAAGACCTAACTAAGCTGAGTTGGTCAGATTCGTTGACAATATTATTACAGCTTTAAAGATTGGATGTGCAATATAATAAGCTTTGAAGATCACTTTTTTTTTCTAGAGTTTAGGTGTTCTCTAGTCTACCTTTTTTTTCTAAATTCAAAATTTATCTTCCTTAAACTTATCCAGCAGTACATAGAGAAATCTCCTAAGGCGGAGTATGCATTAATTGAAGGAGCTTTTACTCGCTAACATCCACATGAAAGCAGTCATACAGTTGCAGAGAACAGGTCGACAGGTTTTTCCAGAAACTTCGCAGCTTTAGAAAAATTCGTCGCCGTCCTACCTGAACATTTACTTATCCTCAAATTTCTGTCGGTCTTCTGTCACTTCTGCTCATATATATAATGTGAGTTTGAAGAGGTTAAAAATTTGTCTACACTAAGTGGCTTGCATTTCTTCTTTCACAGACTTCGTCATTCCCGGTACGCTAAAGATTTAAACGCACGTAAACGCTCTTCGCCAGTATTTTACAACACTACGTTTGTATCAGTAGTAGTAGCCTATTTGAGCATAGTGCATTACACGTCAGTCAACTATAGTGGAATACAAACAAGACCTAAACATGTATGGTTTCTTGTCTTGAAAGTTTATACAAAGCCGCTGCGCCGGCACTGAGATCAATGCAGCTGTGGGCTGAAAGACAGCTTACGAAGAGGATTAGACACGAGTAAAAAAAAGTTGCGCCTCCAATTTCGGAGACAAGTAGAAGCACAGCACCAACAACGAGAGCTGAAAGAAAGTCTTTCGCGCTGAAATGTAGCACCTTATCACTTGGAAAACATCCAAAAGCGTTCTTTTTTTGCTTGGTCTGGAACATCATGGTCACTGTTATAGCGACTCGTCTTATCACGTCACAGATATCATCGCGAAAGAAGAGGGAAGGAGAGATCAACACGATAGTAATCCTGGCTGATATTGCGTTGACGTAAACGAAATCCCTTCACGTCAGGCGCGAGATCCCGGCGTCTCTCGGCCTGCCTGCCGCAGTAGCGGCGCCAATCGGGGGACGCAATCCCCGCGAGAGACAAAGGAAAAGGAGAGAGCGTGTGGGCCACTCATTTTCAGAGGCCTGCTCTGAGATGATCCCGATAATAACATTTTGGGGAAAAGAGGGATCGTTGCAGCCCTATGGGGACATCCCTCGGGGAACACACGCGAGGTAGGTCGAGATACACACGCACACACACACACACAAAAAAGGATTATGAAACAAAGGAGAGAGCAGAGGAAAGTAGAGCCCCGAGACAAAAGAAGAAAAGGTAAATAAAAGACAAGGCGTCGTGATTTCGCGGCCCCTCGCTTCAACCGTTTCGCCTTCCTTCAGCATTGTCCCGACTTGGTTCCTCTCCTCTAGCCCCGCGAGGCAAGAATAGAGCGCGTTGAAAGAAGGCAGCTATGATTGTCATCTTTATGGCTACGAAACGGAGCACGAACTCTCAGCGGTCGGAAAATACATTAGGCTTCTGGTGAGGCAATACACATAGCGCGCCCCATTTTCTACACGTTGCCCATTAAATTACATGTGGGTCTATAAGAAAAATTAAATTTCATGATGAAAGAATGAGCAGTTACTGCGATACAGAGCTAAGCGATCGAGAGTCAGTCGAGATACATTTTCCACGGCGAGGCACTTTTACATGTAAATATTCACGAAGAGATCATAATCTGAACAGGTTTCTCGTCTCCTCCAGTTCTTGAAAATAGTACATGCAACATGGCTTGGCCTGGCTGGCAGCATTTACAGAAGGCTGTTATACGAGTATGGCGCGGCCGTATTTGCTAACTTCACGTTTATGATCACGTGCAGTTTTGATAGGCTGAAGCATGATTTCTCTGCAAAAAGAGAGATTAAACATGCAGAAAAGAGCTCGTAGAGGGGGGAAAAGAATGGGACGACGCACGTCTATACGCGTCATTTTCTGCCATGCTTATTATTCATCATCTATAGCTCAACTCCATACTGTTATCGAGACATCTTGCCACGAGATGTCTCGTTAACAGTTATCTCGCGAAATCTCGAAGCTTGCTCTTGCAAGACTGACTGGTTACTAGTGTCAGTTGTTTATTTTGGCTTTCAGCATAAGGGGCTCACTTCGGAATCCGGAAATATCGTAACTTCAAGTTCATAACATTCGATCGCGTGCTTTTTGCTGTCCGTGGGAAAGGTAAGACGGCATTCGCTATAGGGACAAAGGGGAGTCGATATGCACGAGAACCGGAAGTGTTTAGCAGCGAAGTCTCTCATAGAGATTTACACGTGATGGGCTGTCGCTGCAGTTCTTCCGTTCATTTTTTTTTTTTTTGCATAAATATGCCGAAGTCTTTTTTGACGTGAGTAGGGCAGCCTACGTGTTCAGCGTATGCAAAAACCTCGCCTTCCTCGATTGCACCCCTTGCGACTTGCGCTTTGCCTGACAGGCGCGCGCTGCACAAAAGTGCCCCTGGGGATGGCTGGGAAGGCAGTGGCGGTGGGAATCAAGTTGGCCGACGGTGGCTATAGGGAAAACGGCCGTGCCTTCTCCCTTCCCTCCTTGGGGAATCTGGGATACCGCCGGCAAATAACGTCCTGGCACCCACCTCTGAGAGAAGGGAGAATCACAAAGAGAGAGAGGCAGAGGATGATGAAGGGGAAGGGCAGACACACAGAAGAAAGCCGCGTCTGTTGGAGAGGGCGAAGCTGCTTTGCTCTAGCGCTGGCCGCGTTTCCCTAAAATCTTCGTGCCTCAAGTTTTTCTTCTTCGTTTGCGCTTTCTCTCGCGCCTTGCTTTTTTCTTTTTCTCGTTGCCCTCAATCCCCGTACGCACGAGCCGTCGTAATGGGTTTAATTAAAGCCGTGTTGTTCAGGGCCCCCCAGAGGAGAGGGGTCGAAGACAATCCCTCCTTTTTACTTCTGGGTCTGTGCAGAGCTCAGCCTACCCTGAATCCCCCTCTGGCAAATGCTTTTCTCTCATCTCTCCTACCTTTTCCTTCGCCCCCAGGCGGCCTATCCTTCTTATCGACGGTGAAACTGAAGTAGGTTCGAAGCTCTTTTCTCATTTTCAGTGTAGGTCGCCCACGTTACCGTTTTGCTTCCCCAACTTTTCTTTGTATGCCTATGCTTTGCCCTTGTCTCTCACTAAGCGAAGGGACGCTTATTCTTCTTCCAAGTTTCTCTCACCCTCTCCTCCCAAGGTGTCAAGGGCGGCCTGAGCCGTTTCGGAACTGGTAGCTTGTCTTCCTGCTCTTTTTTTTCTCTCTCCTGTCTCCCCGGGAGTGGCGCCGAGGGAGCGGTTCTTATCTGTCTAGATTCCGACACAGCGCGAGCACCAGCGGCCACGGCGCGTCGCACGTCGTCCTATTTGTCACGCGGTGCAAGCAATTTGTCGCCCTCGTGAAGCGTGGGCGCCTCCGTTCTCCTCCCTGCACTTCCCCCTCCTCCTCCTCCAATCAGGTCGTATCGTATATGTCTTTGGACTTTATCAGGCAGCTTCCCTTCGTTGCGTGGAGATTTATAATTGGCTTCCAGCGTGAAGAAGGTTGCGCCTCCTGTCTGAACTGTTGTTTCTGGACAGCCCGTCTTTCTCTCTGAGAAGGCGCACAGATCGGGGAACTTGCAGGGCGTGTTTTGCTTGCCGCCTCTCTTTTCGTCTTTCTGTCTATGCAGCGCGTCTGGCGTTTTCTTCTCTCTCTCTCTCTCTCTCTGTGCTCTGGATACCTTGGTTTCACGCGAAATTTTTCATCAACATGTTATCCATATTTTTCCTTGCGGATACCACAATTGAACTTGCTACAGGGCAGCAAAGAATCATCTTGTTGCTAATTTCGCTTATTGTTGGCTGCCCGGAGCGTTGTGTAGGCACGCATAAAGTGCCAGTTATGGATGTAAGCGATGCCCTAACAGCGGATGACCACTTTTTTTTTTTTTTGGAAAACCATGCCAGACCGGTCAAGAAAAAACGAATGCAGACACAAAGCAACAAGCCGACAGACGTAAACGCGGCGTGTATCTAGTCGCTGCTTCATGTCTGCCTTCCTTCTCTCGTAACCGTACTGGCGCAGTTTTCCTTAAAAATTAGTAGGAGATGGACTTTTCAAAAAACTACAACAAAAGTATGCCGAATGTTTTTTATTGGTCATAAGTGCAAACGGTCAGCATTTATGGCACGTGTGTCACAACTGTTCAGTACAAGTTACATAAGGTCACAGGAGAAAATTAAGAAAGTGCTATGACCAGGAACGCAGTAAGACAAATGTATCTTTGGAATTTAACAAATTGGATAGCCCAGAGGTTCCGCATCCTAGCTAAGTGCTCTCGGGCAGCGTAGAGTAATCTGCTCAAACTTATCACTTGCTCAAGGCCATCGTTTGGTTAAAAAGATTTTGCACTTCTTTTAAGGACACTCATAACATAACTTTTGGGATCGTAGCAAGCAACCGCAATCGCGAAACCATGCATTCACGGCACAAAGTGTCACGTTCTGCATGGCTTCCAGGATGGTTAAAAATCAATTCCATCGATGTCTCAGCGCATGGACTATATGATGCGCAATCCTCTCGTTCAACGTAATGTGCAACTGGAACATGAGAGCCATGTTTTAAGAACTACACTTCATTTTTTTTTTTGTCTCACGTCTCGCTCATTTGACTTCGACATATTTACTTTTTGTGACAACTGTACTAAAACGACCATTTGCGAGTAAATTAATGCTATATGAGTTGCCCGTTCTAAAAAAAACATGTAAGATAAACTATAGGTCTACCGCACAGTAACACTATATTTAATCAAATGAAACTGAAAATTATTCGCAGAAGAAAACCTAAAGTATCCCTCTAAAATAAACGCTGACAGAAGCCTGCCGAATTTTCAGAAAATAAAAATCGAAACGTCCAACCCCTAAAAATGAGCAATCAACTAGCCCTCGTTCTTACCCCGCTAGCGTACGACCGATTTCCACGAGACGAATAAAAGGCTTTTCAATGCTCTAGAGCAGGGGTTCTCAAACTGTGTTCCGCGGAACACAGGGGTTCCGCGGGCTGTCTTCTTGTGTTCCGCGAGAACCCTCACCGGCTCTGACCCGGCAGCTGATATGAGACTAGCTCTGAGTGCTACTGAGCCACGCTTTGACTTGCTCTTAAAAGGGAAGCAGTACCACCCATCACATTAGTATTTGTATTAATCTGTGCAATAAACATTTAACTTTTGCAACTCTCTCTTTGCAAAAATGCACTCCACAATATTGCTGGTAAGTGAAAGCAGGGGGGGGGGGGGGGGGGGGGGGTTTCCTGGAACCTATTGAAGGCTTTTGGGGATCCTCCAAGCAAAAACGTTTGAGAACCCCAGCTCTAGAGAGTCATCTTGCGACTTACCTGCCTATTGGGTATGCATGTCTGAACCAGGGGTAGATTAAATGATTGAGGGGAAGGGGGCGGACACTGGTGCGAGTGACCCGTTCCTCCCTCAAGCGAAAAATTATATATTGAAAAACCACACTGGGCTCATTTTTTTTTTCGACCAAGCACAAAACTCAAGAGATGCACAGCATAAATAGAAGCACTGCCTCTACTGTAAGAGCGACCCACACCCCTGGGTCTGAGCATCCCTCTTTGACGTCATCGTTGATTACAGCCCTTAAAGCGGCATGGCACAGCAGTAGTCAAGGACTTCAACGCGTAGACAGCTGCGAAAAGCCTACCTTAGCCTGTAATGCAATGACGGTTTTCGTCCACAAAGCTGTTAAAACTTCGGGCCCTGAGTAAGCCTCGATCAACGAGTTCCAAGTGTCATCCTGACTGTTCTCCTACACTTGCTCAGCGACTGTCTAGGCCCGGAAAAGCGTTGAACATCCGGGCACCCACGTGCAGCCTACGATGGCAACTTATAAGACAGCTGAAAATTTCTGTTACAAAACAAGAGCCAAGACTTATCAAGACAAAAGGGGAAAAAAAAAACGCCCACGTAGGAAAACTTGTTCGAAAGAAATTTAGCCTGCCTAATTTCGCGAACTCTTTCAGCTACAGCGATTCATCATCAGACAGGCCGCTTGCGGGCTAAGGGCGTCGTTCGCTGGTCCGCGGCTCGCTCAGCTCGTTCAGGGGATTCCCGCTCGTCCAGACGCGCCGTGCTCGACTGGTGCGCTAATTGCGTTATTTATGTCCACCTCCCCACCAGCCATCTCGATCTTGGTCTCCGAGGAGACGTGATTAGAGCTTCTAATTGGTCCTAATCAGGCTTTCCCGGCCCACGCTTCCTTTTCGCCTTCCCGTACTCCCGCGTGTTCCGCAGGGAAAAGTCGGCGACTGAGCTCTCCCGGCAGTGTCCGTGTTGTCGCTGTTGATTACGTTGTTACCCGCACAAAATGCTCACGTAGTCTCGCCAGACCAACTGGCAACGCTCAGTAATGTAATAGAGCAAGCAGCAAGGACACAAATTTGAAATGTATCTTCGCGCGCACGCGCGCACGAACACGAACATACAAAGGAACAAGACAGGACAAAGCACTCAAAGGCATGAGCGCAACTTTATTTTAGGCTGAAAGACCTAAAAAAATCTTCTTTATTTTTAATTTTGCCTCCATAAACAAAAGAAACCTTCAGTTTGCTGAAGCTTTGTCTTTAGTTAGGCTGTAATCAGAGCGAGACACCTCTATGTCCCTCGAACGAAACTTAAATAGGCGAATTCTGCTTTTTTAAACGGCATGAAGTTTAGCTGTTTCCTTGTTAATTGCTATTTCGGGAAAGCAAGAATTTTAAAGCATGTAGGGTGATAGGTTAAACATTAGCATACTTGCAGCGCCTCCACTGTGCACCGTCGACTGCAGCGTAGTCCCCACAGTGTACAGAAAACGCGGGGAAAAAAGAAAACAAAAGGCACAGTTTCCAGAAGCAATGAAGGAATGTGGCTGAGAAATTAATAGTTGGGTACGCACTTCTCTGTCAGTTTAAACACTGAACTGCTATATTCAACACTGTCATGAAAAAAAAAGTTTTTTCAGGGCTCTTGCATTCAATAAACATTTACAGCCTATACTTAACATATGGAGGGGGTATGCAAGTTGTGCTGTGTCGTTTCGTCGTCTTATAAAGCTAAGGCTGCTGCGCTTGTCATTGATGCGTCGTGAACCGAAGTTGCCTCCTGAACTGTCACCCCATGTCTTTGTGAAAACATGAAGGCTTGGAAACCGGTTAAGATTAATCGTGCAATTAATTTGTATCTATTTATCTCTTTATATTTCTGTCTGTCTGTCTGTCTGTCTGTCTGTCTGTCTGTCTGTCTGTCTGTCTGTCTGTCTGTCTGTCTGTCTGTCTGTCTGTCTGTCTGTCTGTCTGTCCGTCCGTCCGTCCGTCCGTCCGTCCGTCCGTCCGTCCGTCCGTCCGTCCGTCCGTCCGTCCGTCCGTCCGTCCGTCCGTCCGTCTGTCTGTCTGTCTGTCTGTCTGTCTGTCTGTCCGTCCGTCCGTCCGTCCGTCCGTCCGTCTGTCTGTCTGTCTGTCTGTCTGTCTGTCTGTCTGTCTGTCTGTCTGTCTGTCTGTCTGTCTGTCTGTCTGTCCGTCCGTCCGTCCGTCCGTCCGTCTGTCTGTCTGTCTGTCTGTCTGTCTGTCCGTCCGTCCGTCCGTCCGTCCGTCTGTCCGTCCGTCCGTCCGTCCATCTGTCTGTCTGTCTGTCTGTCTGTCTGTCTGTCTGTCTGTCTGTCTGTCTGTCTGTCTGTCTGTCTGTCTGTCTGTCTGTCTGTCTGTCTGTGTCTGTCTGTCGACCATCAAAAATTCAGGGGGCACTTTGGCTCTCTAAAGTGCTGCAAGGCGAAAGCGTTTCCTGGCGCACTGTTTGTTTTTATTTATTTATTATTTTTCATATTTTGTTTTTTTGCTCTTTTTCTTATTTTTATTGTTTTATTTTTATTTTAGTTTCTTATTATTATTAGGTTTTTATTTTTGTTTATTTTCTTATTTTTTATTTTTCCTTTCCTTCACTTTATTCCTTTTATTTTATTTATGAAACCCATGCATTCACTAGATGCGCCTTTATTCATGCTCATACCTTGAGCCTTCGTGGCGGAGTGGCAGTGTCTCCGCTTCAAATGCCAAAGGCTGTGGTTCGATTCCCACCCTCGGCGCAGTTTCTTTTTAAGCAGTGACGCCGAAAGGCAGACAAATCTGCCAAAGCGTCTGTCGACACGGCTGCCGACAGCGTCTGCTAACGACAGTATGAGGCATTAAAGGCTTTCGCCTTAATAAGCATCCTGATAGCGACACATCCGATGGTGTGGCTATCTCAGACGGCACAAGCATGAAAACATTGCCGTAAGAGAAGATTGATTTCAATTACATAATCAATTAACTAATCGCTTTATTGAAAGCTCGGTCAACCAACATTTGTTTTAGTATATATGAAGGTATTCCAAACAAAAACCTACTAAAGTACGGCTTAACCAGGTATGGGCTCCTTGAGGTGCGGAAGTGCCGGGCCTCATTTCACCCAGCCAGCACATTCGGCTTTAAAACAGTCGCTTTAACTCTTCCATTAAGAAGTTCAAGGCGGGTTAGTTGGTAATGAAGCGTCATAAAGTGAACACACACTGTTCGTTCTACTGCGTGTGTCGCAGTTCGCGCTGTTCACTGGTGCTTTAACTCTGTTATTGTCCATTCATTCATTAGAGTGAGAAACCCTGATGAACGTCCTAGATTTTGATCTTTTGTATCTTTCGCTCGCTGTGCGGTATCTCGTCTTATCTTCAGGTCCCTTGGCTCACCGCGCCTGCCTCGTTCCACCTTTCGTAAATAGACAAACTTTCAGCGTACAGAGGAGCAGCTGACATGGGGCACACGCTCCGACCTTCACTATCTCGGCTTCTGGCGTCCAAAGGCTGGTGCTTTCAGGCAGCTAATAGACCTCATCGTTCGTACTGCGCGATCAATAGCTTCCGACAGCAGCCCCGACAGTCCGACCATTGTGACGCGACGATGCACGGAGCCCAAAAGGCAAGGTACACGGCCGAGAGAAGGGGAAAGCCCCCGCCGAATGGGCTAACAGACCAGTCTGCGATGAGATTTGGAAAGCGGGAGACCACGGGGGAATGCGCGCAAAGGGACGGCGGTGGGCGGTACACAACGAAGACAACACGCAAACCCATCGACCGCAGATTGATTGTGTTTCTTTATTTGCGCAGAAGAAAATGTACGACGAGAGTGAAATAAAGAGAACAAAAGGGAGAGATCAATAATGGAGCTTCTCCATGCCAACGTCGCGCGAGTACCAGGCAATATTGATACAGACAAAGCTAGTCACCAGCAACGACAGCAGCATTTCTGCCGGCAAGCGTAGACTTGATATGCATTTCATGTCTTGTTGAATTCACCTGAAGGCTGCGCAACAGAGCGCTCCTTGGACCTAGCGACCATGCTCGTAGCGCCGCAGGTGTAACTGAAAGAAGAGAAACGGCATGGAAAAGTCAAGGAAGATAGCTGAATAAGGGCATTCATATGTGCGGGGCACTGCCGCTCACGCAGTTTGCAACGAATCCATCCCGGCAGTGGAAGTCGAGATGGCGACTCACCCTCAACACTTTATGAACGTGCGAAAAGGAGGAGGACGGAGTTTGCCTGGTACAGCATTGCGTCGCCACCGTAACGCACGAGCGGCTGTTTTTGTCATTTCGCGTGATTAGTTGCGACCTCGGGAAGCACCTTCTACATCAATGCCAGCCCAATGCCTTTGCCAGAGAACGAGGAATGGTTCACACAAAGGTAGCCGTCGTGTGCAGCGGTTGCACTATCACGGAGGATTATACGTTCTATCAGGGCATGTTGCACTCGGAAGCACTGTTGCTTCGGAACCATAGCTGCCATTGGCTGATGAAGGGGGCAGCATCAGAGCGAAAGAAATACACGCTAGAGGGGAGCTGTAAGGAGAAATTTTCGTCGTCGGTGCATTTTGGCAGAATTTGACGAAGCATTTCTCTCTCCTTTGTCCTTATTTGCCCTCCTTGTGACTGTCGTTCTTTATCCTTCTTTTCGCATCCTTCTAGGGTAACTGCGTGTTCATAATTCTAAAAACTGATATGGATATTACTGACGGTGACCTACGTGCCATCCAGTAAGTAAGGAGACTAAAAGTAATATGTAAAAAATTATGTATTCAGTGTTATTAAGCAGCCTACTGTTAGCACGTCTGATCTGTATTCTGATGCGCTACACCGCTGACAATGTTATGCCGAAAAAAGCGCTCATCTAACTCAAAAAGCCTATTTTTAAAAATTGCATAATACCTGGAGGCCGACAGACATTTGTTATTTTCTGCGTCCCTATGGACGTATCGCAAGTGCCGGCCTTTCAATAAGCCGTTATCAGGAATTTGGGATAGCTCCTAGCTATCATCGCTAAACCTTGCAGCTTATGGCGCTTCATTGGGAGAAGTCACATTTTTTGTACAACTCATCGTACACAAAACGGTTTCAGTTTTTCCACGGAATATGGAATATGGCGACTTCTACCACCAGTATGGTAAAAAAAAAAAAACAGGGACAACTAAGTATAGTCCAAAAAAAAAGAATTTCGAGGGGGCACTTAGTTGATCTAAAGTGTGATGAGGCGAAAGCCTTTCCCGAAACGCTCTCCAGCGTCCTTACGCTAGACAAGGAGAACTGCATATGCGTTGGCAGGAAGTCGGCGTAGCATATTGGTTAGTACGCTCGGCTATGGAACGGAACAATCGTGGATCGATTCTCGCCGTGCACAAGAGTTTACGATTTTTTTCTGGACTTTCACTTCCGATGTAACGGACGGACGGACGGACGGACAGAATCATGGCCGAGAGTACGAGCCATTAAAGGTTCTCGCCTTAAAATGTCTCAGCATCACATTGCACATAGCGCGGATATAGCTCGCTCAGCCCCTGCATAGCCAATTCCACTGCGTTTGTTGTGAGTCCATTAACTACCGATCACCAAACAATGAATCGATGAAAGGATGATGGGCTTACGTTAATGTATATTTGAAGCCCAGCCTTAACAGCGCTAATTAGCGCCACCCATAACTACAAATGTAACAAAGAACTCCCTATCAAGCACACATAAAATAATACATAACAAAATATTCAGAGGTATTTCAATCAGAAATAGTTTTCTGGGAAATCATTATATATAAAAATCCACCTCCGATGAAACTTTTACATTATCTCTACCAACCATTTCCCTGTCTTTCCACATGCCGACTAAGAAATTATTCGATAGGCCTCCCCCTAGGCTCTTTCCCGCGTAATTTGCCACGTCGTGTCTCGAGCACCACCAGAGTTAGCACCGATGCTGAAGAAGCCTGTTCACCATACTTGACGACTGCATTTTGGCCAAGGCGCCTGATATTTGGCGTTCTTGCTCAAATAGATCACCTGCACGAAGTCAGTGGGGACCCGGCACAACCCTGTGCCCCGCGCAGTGATCGTTGGCGCCGGTCACGAAGCAGCGGGCCCCCTCGTGGGAGCCCATCTGCGCTCGGTGACCATCGCAGTCGTACCAACAGCCCGCACTTGCAGTCGCCACGGCGGCCGCAAGGCTAACGGTGACAGGGGCTCGCAGAGTGATGTCCAATGAACGGCCGATACCCACGATCAACAGCAACGGCACTGCCAAAGGCAAATCACTGTTCGGCGGGCTGAATGCTGGGAAGCCGAGGCGAACCATTCAACTTCGCTTCTCACGCCGACCGGCCTGTCCATATGAGGGCGCTTCCGAGCAGCGTCCAAAGTGCCAGCGGCAACGGGAATTATTGTGATGTCGACAATTTGTAGATGATTGTCCAGTTGGTAGAGGTGCTAAAGAAATAGCACTATGGCTGCATCAGCATCCTTCTTTTGTCAGGACAAAGAAGCTCTGAAAGGCCAAGATGTGAGTCATGAAAATATCAGGAAGAGTACAGAAAAAAAAACAAATACGCACCACATTGCTGATTGCTTTCACAAAGTTCGGAGTCGTCATTTCGCTGGAATGTACACTGTGATTATTTTTAAAAGACAAATATCACTGACAACGGAAAAAAAGAGTTCGCTATGAGCAGGAGAGGATCATTCCGCTCTGACTGCTATGTGTGACTCACAGCCAGGGGGATATTCGCTGAAGATAAGTTGTTGGGCGAGTTCGTTCCGATATTCCATGACTACAGCGCAACGAACGGGACAAGAAGAAGGATACAGGCAGGGGCACAACACAGCGCTGTGTTGTGTCCATGCCTGTGTCCTTCTTCCAGTCCCGTTCGCTGCGCTGTAGTCATGGGATATTCGCTCGCAACTTTAAGAAGCGATAACAAAGCGTTTAAGGACTCCATTAGAACTTGAGCCCTTTTTTAGATGTCTTCGTGTTGATGGCCACTGTAAGCATCATGTGAGTGTTCGGCAGCCATGTTTTAGTGTGGTTCAGGTGAACTCCTGCACAAAAAAAAAAAAAACGACTGGTGCTTAGGCCAAAAATGCGAATTAGGTGCGCTGGCAGTACGGTTTTTACTTTGGCTTCAGTTCGAGGCTTAGTTTTCATGGTCAAATAGGCTTCAATTAAATATCGGCGAAATTGGACTTAGCCTCACCTCAAGGATAAGACGCAAGATAGTTAATGGATTAATGCCCATATATGAGGAATTCGTCATTCTCTACTCCACAATCAAACATCGCTGATAGTCTTCATAGAACTCCTGGTGCAATGGCGCAGCGGTTAAAATATGCGCCACTACCGTGCGATTATGCTCCTTTCATTTATGCGCCTTTCACTAAGATGAGGAATGTTTCGATAGTCGCGCCCCTTGGATTGGAGCGCACTTTGGAAGAAACGGCAACGTACACTGAATAAGCAAATAATAGTCGATGAGTTCGCTTACAGATAAAAGAGAAGACCGTTGAAAGGCAAAATCAAGCCTAAGACGTGAACGGAGTAAGGAAATTGCAGTGGACACACAGAAACTGGTAGTACCGAAATAAATATGAAGCGGGGAAGGAGGATTTGCAGAATAAAAAAAATGCAGCAAAGAACAAAATGAAAGAAGGGAGTGGGACAGGATACCTTCCTCCTCAATGTTTCTATCTTTTCTTCTTCCCCCCTTCGTCGTACTGCAAGGTACAGCCCTCGTCATCGCATCTGATTGCAGACCTAAACAAGCGGCAAAAGCCAATCAATACGCGTCCTTTCCCACAAAGGGGATCAGGTGTTGTTTCTAGAGCCCCTGCTTCTCGGTCCCTTCCCCGTCCCACTCCCTCTTAACCTCATCTCTGTTTTCTTTTTGTTCTGCCTTCCATTTTTCCTTTATTTCGCGCCGGCCTCCGTTGCACGTTTCGCCATACCCCGAAACCCCCGGCGCGTACAACTCTCGTCCCTCACTGTCTCGCGGGCCCCGCTCGTCCTCCGGCTTTCGCCGTGTCTCGGCAGCGAGACTTGCACGTGCCCCGGCATATCGCATCAGGGCCCCAGAGTTGTTTTATCGGGGCTCCGGGAGCCTCTCGCCCGCACCCAGTTCGATCCCGGTGTACACGCAGCGCGCGGGGCTGCTTTTATTTCGGTCCAGAACCTTTTCCGTGGCCTCGCGTTTCGCATCTAGTTCTTGTACGTTTCTTTCCCATTTCGCCCTCTCTCTCTCTCTCTCTCTCTCTCTCTCTCTCTCTCTCTCTCTCTCTCTCTCTCTCTATGTCTCTTGTTCATTCCGTGGCTTCCCCTTCTCTGGAAGAGAATGGTATTGTACACAGTCAGGCTTGCTGCCTGTGTTTTCTTAGGCCTTGTCCAAAGGCGAAGGCTTTTCCCTCTTCTTTCTTCCCCTGGCTGCATCTTTTCTCTCTTCATCGTTGTTTACGGTGTAAGTCGCGACTTTATCTCCCTTGTTCGTGTCCGTGTAGTTTGCGAGCAAAGAAAGCTAATCCTGGTCGCTTGGCAGGCTTTCAGTTTATCTTCCTTTTTTGCCGATAACCTTGCGTATAAAGTCCCGTGTTAGTATTGATACAGCGCCCTCAACAACTCTCGCTGTTATCAGAAAGAGGAAAGACAAAAAGCGTGGATGTTGGTTTGAAGGATTTTATTGCTAGGTTTCCTAGTTTTTTGGGTTTTTTTAAGGAAAAGGAAGATAATTTAAGAAGCTGTGAGCGGTTCGACGCTTTCAAATAGCCGTTTTACGAAACCATTTTAATGGGAGCACTTAGCATGAAAGGGAAGAAAAGAAGGAACAATGTAACTGTAGGCATTAGTTGATTCATTCCTAAAACGAGAAGAATCAACCGCGGCCTCTCTGCAACAGCTCCCAGACGAATATATATCCAGTTTAGACTCAATTCCAGGTAACGTTAAACGACGGCCTACAGATGATTAGCTTAGGTCCACGATAGCTTCAGCCTAAAACACCCTCTTCGAGCCCTTGAATGTCCTTAGCGAAAATTAAATTCCAAGTGCGCTTAAAGAACTTCACTGCTAAAAAATAAAAAATGGTGAGATAAACAGGCAAAGTTGTGTTATTTTCACGTAAGAGATGTGCTCTGGGGCCAAACTAAAACGCGAACCCGCATATGTCGTGTTTTCTACTGTGCAGTGACATATTGCTCTGCAACCGGTTCATGAGCGTATACCTAGCTGCACAACCAGAAACCTATATCGCACTACTTGCATACTATAGCCGAAGGGAGAAAAGGAAAATATTGCTTTTTGCTGATAGGCGCTGTTCGAGTTTCATTCCGGCCTGATAGTAGCAGCAAGAACACTCCGTAACTTGTTTGTTATCTGCATTCGGATACATTTGAAGAACGAACACAGGGCCGAATACCCTTCAAAGAAGGCCCTCTATCCAATGGAGTCGACCGATTGTCATGACGTCGTGGTTAATCCCTTTGCACTTGCTAGTGTGACGTCGCAGGTGGTTATAAGGTGCAAGGGGACTAACCACAACGCCATCCAGTTGACGCCGGTGGCTGCAGGGCTGCCTTTAAGGGGCGTTTGCCACTGCTCTCTTAAGCTGTATTCGAATAGGCCCTTCCTGGAAGGAAGCAAACGCATGTGCATCTTGAGAACTGTGCCAGTTTGGGCCAATTGGAACATGGTTTCGCGAGCATGAAATAGCTCGAATAAACAAGGAAGTGAAATGAAGGCAAAACACTCTCCCCCCAATGTGCATCCAGGGACAGAAAAAAAAAGTATGATTTCAAGCTCCCATGTCTGCCAAAACCTTGTAAAAGGCTCAATGACATCTCAGGGCACTCACCACAACAAAAACCGGAAAACTAGTGGTTGTCAGCATAGTCGTTTTTCAAGGTTTGAGGAAGCCAGTGCTTTTATGCAAAAGCGCATCAATGCAGCTCTATTACGTGTTGCTTAAAGAACTGATAGCTTCCGTAACGCTCCAAGCATAAACGCTCTCAGTTCATGCCACTGCTCAACGTGCAAAGAAAATAAGAGATAAACAGAAACAGGAGAGAGAATGTGTCCCAAACAAAGGGACATTTTTCGTCACATCCATTTCTTTGTTCATGTCCGCTTTGGAACACGAATATAACGCTCCCGAAGACGTGAGCTACATGCTAAGCAGTCGCCTCTGTTCATGTTATCTTGAGTCTCCCAACTTTTCTTCAGTGCCCGTCTTCTTCTATTCTTTCTTGGCTATTATCCGGTTCAAAGAGTGGGAGAGGGGGGGGGAGGAGTGGAGAGGCGGAGGATTGCGCAAGAAAAGAAAAGGGGGACCACGGAGCGCCTCGCGATCCGCAAACGTAGCGGCTTGTGGTAAACAGACAAATTCGGGAAATAAAAAAATATAGAAGTAGCGGGTGATGGCAAGTAAAATGACAAAACGAGAAGAAACTGGTCTTTGGTGTGCTAACCAAACAGACAGAGACCACACATTTCTGAGTCTGGGATGCCATAGACGTAAAGCCAAGCGAAGAAAAGAAAACAGACAACTTGTACGTAAAAACATCAGAACAAGCGGTGGCCGTAGCGGCATTGATGGCAGCAACAGTAGTGCAACAAGCAACAACAACAGTAGCACCGCTGTCTCCCATTAACACGCCAGTCCCGACACGACCCTGACACAAAGCCCGAGACGGGGAGCAAGAGGAGGGGGTACAAGCGGGTTCCCGGCCATCGGAGCGGCTGCGGCGCACGTACCGCCAACCGCCGGGACGCGTATCGGGGTGCCGCCGGAGTCTGGCGAGTGGTGCGTCTCCTCCCCGCTGCGATGGTCGCTCCCCAGGACACCCACGGTTGCGAAGGGCCGCTGTAAATCCGTCGCCCACCGACATCGACAGCAAAGCCAAAGGGAGGGAAAGGAAGCAGGGAGGGGCTGCCCGTATCCAGCTTCGTCCCGCCGTCTGCGCCCCTGCTTTTCTCTGTCTGTCTGAAAGTTGGCATTAATAGCACAGTTGCGGCCACTCTTCGCTTCGAATAGCATCGAGAGCTTAGCGGCCATAGCGACTCATCTCGTGATTTGGATATTAAACGTTTCAAACACACCCACAACAAAACATTCATGGAACGCAATGTTAGCGACGGGAAATAATTACATCGTCTTCTTTGCAAGTAACCCTGGAATAGATAAAAGAATCCTAATTGAGCAGTGCACAATTACATGTCAATCACTGCGCCCTTGCGTGAAATCAGATTAAGTTTCTTAGTCGAAGTCGCGTTCCATTAACTTCTGACGGCAGGTGAACGGGAAGCTGCATTTATTATGCCAAGCGGAGGATATGGCGCCAGTAAAAGTGCCAACTCATTGCCTTTGGCTCCGCTGCGCTGAATGCTCGCATGCAAACAGACTCAAAGACCAGCGATGACAGCAGTTTCGACTGCGCAAGTACTGGGGCTGCCTGCTGCGAACCTGCGTAGCTGATGGATGGTCCTCGGAATGCAACACATTACAGGCTCACATGTACGCTTCAAGGAAGAACGAAAATAAAACCGCATATTTCTTGACCTGTGGATACCACATAGGTGTTTGTGTGCTTCGTGTTTGGCCGTGCTACACGCACGCACGCACGGACACACACACACACACACACACACACACACACACACACACACACACACACACACACACACACACACACACACACACACACACACACACACACACACACACACACACACACACACACACACACACACACACACACACACACACACGCGCGCGCGCGCGCGCGCGCGCGTACACATGCACTCACGCACGCAACACGTTTCGCTTCCATCTTCCAAAAAAAGGGCTCTGCCACAATAAGCACCATAATGCGGCAGAGCACGCTTACAAGGAGTCAATGGGGGGGGGGGTGGTCTTATGACTGGCGAGGCTTTGCAGTCGTTGCTTTTCCCAACCGACTTCCCAACTATACAGGGCTGCTTCGTCACGCTGAGCTGCCGCAGGATAATGAACCGAGGGAAGGTAAAACGGATGTTACGACAACACCAAGTTTGCTATCTTGCGACGGTACAAGAAAAAAAAGAGAGCGATGGGGAAGATGTTAAAAGACTCGACACGCTCGAGGAGCTACGCCTAAGCAGCAGCTGTGCGGTCAGTTGACTCTACAAAGGGAAGCAACGTCTTCCACGCGCCCGAATATTAAGTTTCCTCTGCCTTCTTTTCTGGTAACTGATAATGGTAGCTGATTTTACAGAACTCGACCACGAGTATAAAATAAATACTCAGTGATCTTGCATATTGTGATACTTGAGCAGTATTCACTGTCGAAAGTCAGTGCCAAATTGGGAATAGCGGAATACTGAGAAGAACACTGAATAGTGAAACAGTGAAAGAACACTTAACAGTAGTGGTTCGCAACTCTATTCCCAGACTTGGGAGGTGAAACTTCTTGTTTTTAAAAAATATTTGTTCCCGTGATCAGTGCTGCCGGGCAAATTCAGGCACTATGCGACTGCATTTAAATTTAAAAAAAGCAGCCCGAAATTGTCTGCAGAAAGCTTTTTGGCACCAGCCAAATAATAAACTGTCTGTCCGAAATCAAATCGTCGCTTATGATTAGATCTCATTTCATCAGCTGCGTGCAAGTCGCAGACTCAGTGATAAATCGAGGTTGATGGCCACAGTACCAGAGCTCTCAGTTCGCGTACAGAGTTAGTATAACATATACTTTCTACATATACACATAACAAAATACTAGTGATGGTCATAAAAGGCTTTGTACTAGCGCCAGAAAATGCAAAGGGTAACTGCGTTTCGCATGGCGCGGACGTGTTCGATCGATCTGTGCGTGTGAGACGAAGGATAAGATTCCCAAGTAATCACTGGCTTGCGTCCTAACAATCGACAAGGAAGGCAGCTTCGCCCTTTAGGCTCAAGACCTGTGTCACAAAACTGCCTTGAATTCAGCACTGTTCCTAGTCGTAATGCTGCGTTTATCTGTCAACTGAGTTGGGCTTTTTCGATTATCGCTTTTTCTTTCTCTCTTTTCTCCTTTCTCAAAAAGGAGATTACGTAAATGGGCAGGCGGGGTTGTAAGCAAGATAGCAACCTCCAGAAGCATCCCCATCTCCGGCGCTTAGTTCCCGCAGCGTTCCAGCATCCCCTCAAATCCAACGCTTGAACCGCGTGCCGTGCACACCCAATGCGGGTGTCGCGAGATGCGGGCCCCATTCCCTTCGGGCGCGCTCGTGAGCTGTAAAGCTCGAGTCGTCCTCGGTCTCTTGTTTATGTCCCTCAATCCCGATGATCCCACGCACTCTCTTTGCCGTTTTCGAGACCATTTTCTTTTTCTATATTCTGTTAGCATTCAAGACTATTTGCTTACTGTTGCTTGTTTTTCGGCGGTGTCCGATATTCTGGTTGAGAGGCGACATAGCGAAAACCTCCTCGCAGACATTCCTGACTCTGCATGCCCCGGATTAAGTTGTCTCTGATGGGAAGAAAACAAAATGTGTGTTCGAAATCTTATTCTGTTCTTCTCGCCTACTCTGGCGAGGCGTGGGCGGGAGCGTCCCAAGTGGGGAAAGCACTCGTTTGCAGCAAGCCCTAAAGCTTTTGAGACGGGGACTCACCGCGCCACACTCCTCTATGCGCCTTTATGTGCACGTGTTAGGCAAAATGTAAGCATCAATAGCCATGATTTCACAGAAATGTGCCTTACAGTCAGAGAACAAAGATACTCAAGACAGAGATTTTTTTTTCCTTCCGTGAAAACTGTGATATTCCCAATGAGCATAAACACACACAGTTACCTTGCTTGAGGTCACCTCAGCTAACTGTGAGCGTTGTTCACGTGCATAATCGGAAAGCGGCTGAGGATATGCGCACCTCGCCTTGTTACGAAAAGAAAACAAGGTGTCCGGTCAGCCTAAATACTCCGACATACTGAAAGTTACATCTTGCAAGGTACGAACACATTACGGATCCAGATCGTAGTGTCCAAGCGACGTACGTTGAAGCAACATTTTAGACGGGAGTATGCATACATTATTAGTGCTTTTTTCTTCATAGTTACACTACGTAGCAAATTCAAACGGCTAATTCATAGATCGCCTTACTGAAAGCACATTTTACCGTCCTGGGAGTCTCCAATGGCACTGTGCCTCATCTCACCAGCCTCATTGCAAGTATCAATTATTGTCCGTCAGTAGAGTGCAGAGGAGAATTCTTAGAAGATGGGGCGCTAACGTACCGCCCTGTCACCGGAGCGCAGCGCAGCAGTACTCTCAAGTGGGTGGGACGGCATATAACCACAAAGGTGTACGCGTGACAACGATGTTCCTCGTGCAGTTGCACGGAATAGTGCGTACGCATACGCTCAGGCAGTCAGCTCTCTCACATTGACCATTATTGAAAGCTTGACAGGAACCTACCTATGCACTGATGATCCTGAGCTGCATACTTCGACCTTGGCCTTTAAACGGCACACGATCGAGCTATTATTTTGAATTCGATTAGCCGTCGCTTGTAGCTGCATCGGTGCATGCACACTGTGCCCACGTCTATTTTTCATTGTACAGCGTGCATTATGGTTCTTCCCAAGTTTATCTCTCTCTTTCTTTTATCTAGGCTGTAGCCAGCACTACCAAACTTTACCATCCTGGGAAGCGCAGCCTTCCTAATAATTTGCGTTTGAATAAAATATAACGAAAAGGACGAATGTGAGCACTTGTTCAGTTATACTCGCGGTTATTATGTACAACATTGCTTCGCGTTTTTCTTTTCTATTCAAGGTATCTATTGCATGCTGTTGAACATTTGTTTATGCATAAAAGTAATGAATGAGGCCTCGAGGAAATTAAAAGCATAACACCACAAGGCACTTTTCCGTGTTCTTTGTTTATTGCTGCAGCCTTAGGACATTGTTCGCGAGACGCTACCAGATCACTCTAGAACGACTCTGATCACGCGCGGCAGTGTCTACGATGTTCGGTGTTGTTCGCTGTGCTTTAGGCGCCTTACATGAAAAGCTACTAGCCATCTTTAAACAGAATGCAGTCTAAAGCGACGCGTGGGTGGTCACTGCAACCCAGTCGTTTTGTTTTCTTTGAAGGCACAAGTACGACCAAATAAACAGTTCACTGCCGGATTCTCTGTGTGTCAGCCTGGTGTTTTTGTCCCCATCATGTGGCGATAGGAAGCTTCCAAATGCAGCAATAAAAATTACAGCTTTATTGCGGTATGCAGTATTTAGATTTTGACGTCCCGAACGGACAGGTGTGCTACGACGGACGCCGTAGTGAAGGGCTTCGGATTAATTTAGACCACCTGGGGTTCTTTAACGTGCGCCGACATCACACCACATATGGGTTATAATATATGTATATTTTGTTTTTCATTTCGCCTCCATCAAAATGCGGCCACCGCGACCGTGATTCGATCCCGAGAGCTTGGGATCAGCAGCCGAACGCCAAAGCTTTTGAGCAACACGACGCGTACGGCTTTATTGTGCGCTGCAGTTCACGTTTTTTTTTCTTCCTACACAAACAACGAACAGCAGTCACTTGTCTTTGTGCCTGGAGGCTTTAGCTAAATATTTTCATTCAGACGACTGGGATAGCGTCGTTTACACCTCTGAATGGTTCGATGATTCGGTGGAACCGCAAAGTACATTACCACAACATGTACTACGTCGGCACCAAATACTCAGTGTTTTAGATGAGTGCCCATAAAATGCTCGCCTTCTAACGCGAAACTTTAAATAATGCCCAGCACATTTAATGCTGAGAAGAAACGGTGGCGGACTATATTACAAATGATTCAGAAAACAACGAGAAGAGCCCTCAGGTGCAGCTTCCTCAGGCAGGTGCTCGAAACGAAGAGGAATTTATATTAACCCTTGGAAATTGATTTGCACATTCTTCTTCAAATTTTTAGTAATATTTTGCATTACGAAAACCTGAACAAGCCGGCAACTCTAGTTTAAGCTATGGAACCACGATTTTCCTGTACAAGCCCACAGTCGCGAAGTCTGCTTCAGGAACGAGGATTTCGCATCAGGTCTAACCCACATTAGCAGACTTTGTTTTGTACTGAGAGCTGTTCTTATTCTCTAAACACACACTCGTTCTCTGAATGTTCGAAGACAGCCGTATAAAGTAAAGAAGGCGAAATGTTCGACAGTTTCTTCAGACACTTTCACTGAAATCTGGGAGCTGCAGAAAATGCGTGAAATCAAAGCAAGATTAAGACTTCCTGTTTAATTTCTCGATGCAGATATTTTTAGTCGCAATGGAAAGTCATCAAACAAATAATATTCGCAGCGTTCCCTCTGCTTCATTTCTCAAAATGAGCCTCAGAAAAAAAAAAGGGGGGGGGGGGAAGGGTATGGAACTGCATTATCATGAATATTCGCAGTAAGTTCGTTTTCTCCGGTAATTCGAGTTTTGCGCCGCACAGTTTCCCAAATTTTGCAAGGGAATCGGAGTGATTCTGAAGTTGCGCTAGACGGCGCCTTGGAAGGGAAGGTCTCGCGCGCAAAGGGAACGCCCGTCAGTCAAAGGGTCTCCGGAAGAGGAAGACTGCCGAATCACAAGCAGCAGAAGAGAAGGAGAGCTCGTCGGAAGTTTACCCCAGTCGAGCGAAGCGAAGCAAACGGAATGAGGCAATCGAAAAGACGGGAAAGAAGGGAGAGATGTGGAAGGGAGGGAGCGACGCCTAGACTGTAACGAGTCGTTCGCCCGATAGAGTCAGACCCTGGAGCCACACAAGGTTCCCGGCGCTCCTGCGCGCACGCCGCCAGCGACCCATTACCGAAGCAGCGCGGTAACGACATTTCCTAAACAAGGGAAATGACCTCCGACGCACGAGCGCGCTCCCGCTCCCTCCGGCAGGGGGTGCTTCCGCTTAACTCCCGCTTCCATCACGCGCTCCTCGATTCTCTATCTGTTAGCGCCGCGCTTTAGCCTGAACTTGGTGCGCTCCCAACCCGACGGCCGCTTGCTTGCACTCCACCCAAGACCGACACCCGCCGCGCACTACCCCCTCGAGCAGGAAGGAGCCAATTGCCAGCCCCTCGCCTCTCCCCCGCCTCCACCTCCGGTGACACGGTTATTTCTTCAGCGGCCCAGTTAAGTCTGCTCTCCGAGTGCGGACATGGCCGCCACGTTAGTCTTAGGTCGTCTTTAAAAGGGACAAAGGATTGGCTCGACCGATGGCGCTGTGCGTCCGTGCTCAAGAGTTTCTCTGGGGACGGCCAATCGCCACCGTGGACTGGCGCTTACTTAGGACGCCAGGGCTGCACACGACGGCTGGTAATCCGACGGCTTTTCTCAAAGGAGAGCTTCTCACTTGACGGAGTTGTCGCGCAACGACGATAAACGCATTCCCTGTTGCTGAAAAGTGAAGTTGGAAATCTTTATTTTTTTACTTTTTGGCCCAAAGATTAGATACTTGAAGCGACAGTAATTGTGTCTAATACGTTGCTATCCCTAACTTCTCACCTTTCGAAAGATCTCTGTTTCTGAATAAAAATTCGTCCTTCTCCGGGGCTTGATTGCCAGACCACTCCTGTTCGGGGCACTTGGTCCACCAGGTTTCCTAATCAATGCGGGCAGGAGAAGACAGGGCAGGATCGAATCTGTCAGAAGCGGAAATAATATAAATCCAATGTGCTTTGGATATTGCCCAAAGTGTAGTATAGGATTCAGTCGAGGGAATAATTACTTATCAGCTTCCACTCCGAGTAAGCAACTACTTTTTGACGGAAATTTAGCTTACATTGCGGAATTCCCGTGAGTATATTCGGCTACCCTCTCTACAGTTTATCTCTTTTTCGACCAGCCATTGTGTTTTCAGTGAACATCCACAATAAATCAAGGAATCAGCCTCGTTATCGCATGATTTACTGAAGAGAAAAATGAAGAACAAGAACAGAATAAATTTCCGTGATTTGTCGGGACGTCTATTACTCGTAGTGGAACACTCAACACTTTCCTAGCCTGTTTCCCTTCCTTTTGTTTGCTACGCAGAGCGGTGCAATAGTTTTGATTTAGCAGTCATAAGGAGTCAGATGTCTATAAATTTCCCTGCTGAATGTTGATATGAAAAATACGAGCACGTCTTTTGACGACACACCTTTTGTCTCACAAAGAGATTTCTTAAGAAATGAAGAAGGAAGTGCCTTAACCAAGAAATTGAGTCCTGCATCAGAGCTTGCTCAATGCCGATCGTTGGGCACACAGAAGTGATAGGGAGTTCCGCGATTTATCGCCGGCACATACGCCAGCGTGTCTTTTTGGGTATTGGAGTCTGCTGTTTCTATTCTCATTCCACGAAGACACATTCGGTTCAACATGGAAGTACATTCGTCCGCAGCGGCTTCCGCGCGCAGCAACTGAAGAGTGACTCCCGGATTTGCATGTAAAGAGATCGCCCTCACTCGTACGCAGTGCCACATGTGCTGCCATGCGAACTCCAGCCGATCGTCACCAGTGGCTGCGAGTCTCGCGCCCGCGTGGAAACAGGGGCGCCCCTCGTTGCTTCTGCTGAGAAACGACCGCGCTGCCCTCCCGTTCCCCGTGGGAATGGGTTTCCGACGTGGTCCTCCCTCGTTCGCTCGCGATCACCGCACGACCAGCGGCTGACTCAGTGAGCCAGTCGTCGGTCGGTCGCGGATATCTGCTCGAACGTAAATTCAATCTGGCCTCCTCGTTGCTGCAGGAAATTGCGCGGCGCTTCCCGTGCTGCAGCCGCCTCGGCGCCCCGGTGCCTGCAGCAGCACCCCGTCGCGCTTCGTTCCACCCGCGCCCCGGGCGCTGCCGCACCTCAGTCGACTTCGCCCGCATTTTCTCTGCCTTGCTGGCGAACTTGCTGCGCACATGTGCTGCGGCTGTCTGTTATGCGTTGCGGTCCTTTAGCTGCAGTGCTGTGGCAGCTGCAGCGGGTTCGTACTGTGCGCTTTTCTAACTGTAGCGTCTTTTTTTTGTTCACTAACTAACCAAACAGCTTCTCTCTGGCTTCTTTGCCTCGTTGTTTTAGCTTCATTTACAAAGCCGTGGAGCTGGTTAGCACTGTACAGCCCAGCTTGGAACTGTGCGGCATGTAATAGAGGATAGGTGCTTTACATTTGCAGCAACAGCCGCTGTTCCAAGAACTTTCTTCGTGGTAAATGGCATAGTAGTATGTCGTAACGAATAACTGCCACGTGGCGAAATGATCTGTGACGTGCTTGTTTTTTTTTTCGTCTTATTCAAGACTTGGAAAAAAACAACTTTGAAAACTTTTCTTTTGCTTCAGAAATTAATCCTTTCGTTTTTTTTTTCATTCTTGCACGGTCTCTTCTTTCCCGATTACTTACCGATAGTTCTGTTAGCGGACAAAAAACATTAAGCTACACGTTCACTCAAAAGGCAGGAAATTCATCCCAACTTAGCGGGGTGTTTTTTCGTTCTTTTTCTTTTCGGTCTTTGATCCGCTGTCTTGACAGTCCTCTTACACCTTGTTCTGTCTTTTCCGTCTTTCGAGTCGTCTCTGAAAGGGAGGAAAAAAATAGCATCAAACGTATTTTTTTTTTTTTTTTTCAAATCTTACGATCCTCTGTGTAGCCCTCCATACTTCTACCCGTAATCTTCAGCATTATGCTCTTTCGCTTTGGCAAAATACTGAATGATTAATGCGTAGCAGGACCCTTCTATATGACTGAGGACAAGAAAAGACGAAAAATAAAGCGTGGGTTCTCCGCAGCCCATGTACTTGGTGTCGGGACACTCCGAAATTCCGATACTTGGTCGTACGAGTATAGATGCGCGATGGTCGGGGTGAAAAATCTGGCCGCGCCTACAGCGAGATTAGAAAGCCTCTCGGGTGGATTTTCATCGAAGCTCCCCGCGGAAGCCGGTCTCTAAAACCGAAGGATATACACTGGTCGCCCCTGCTTCTCTGAATTAATAATCTTGAAAGACGTTGGAAAATGCGACACGCCTTATCCGGCTCCAGAAGGATTTAGTTGTTCGCAAGAGCACCACGGCGCTCCATGTATCAGCAAAGCAGAAGCCTTCCTTGCGATGCAGACGGGCGAAGCCAAAACTGCGCACGAGCGTTCCTTAGTTCGTATATTTCGTCGCAAAAGACGTGAGACGTAATCAGAGCGAAAACAACAGTGAGGTTTGCTCGCGCTGCCACCGCATGATTCGCGGGAAGTTCGTAAATAAAACGGATAATACCAAGGAGTTCAACGCATCTCGTAAATGGGAAGAGTCGGCTGCGCGACTTCTTGAAATAGTGAAGCGTGGCGAACAGCAGTAAAAAAGAAATGTTAAAGCGCTCTAAGGCCGAGAGCGCCAAAACGTTACTCGCTACTCTATACTCGTTTCATACATCAGGTGCAACGCTGTCAAGGCTAGCGCTCTTGTTTGCGCTGTCGACATCCGCGATCAAAAAGTAGTACGTTCCTAGTGGTGAGCGAGAAACAGTAAATGTTGATACATGTGTATGTGTTCATCTCTTCCGTCCTGTCTGTTAGCGCTGTTCAGTCGTTTCCATCCACATGCACCAACCAGCCCAACTAAGCCCTCTTCTTGAAACAGTAAATACTTCCTCTGCAGGCTTTTTACGTGATCCATTTGAGCTGGAATAAATGCTTTTATTGCTGACGACACGCTGTCGCTTTCTTGTGCCACTCGGCCACAAAACAAGCGTGGAGTAACACACCTCCCTTTATTCTTTATGCGGACTACTTCCGTACCTTACACAGCATTGCACCTGGTGTACGAAACGTAGTATAGTTGTTTTGCGTATTTAGCCATAATAACTTACCATAACGTTAATAGACATAATAACGTATCTCATTCATAAAGCATCATAAGCCAAGTAATCCGCTCCTGAAAATGCTAGCCTATTGTTTGAAGCTTCATCACAGCACTACCCTTAATCAAGACGGCGAGAAGTGAGCAGGCGAGATTTCTCGGGTGGCTGGGTGCTTTGTAGGTAGTTTAGGCGTTGAAACTCGGAAGCATTTGTGCAGTTTCGGTCTGCCATTCTTTTCGGCATTCGAGTTTAAAATTCACGCCACTGATGCTTGTCAATGCGAAATTACTGGTTTATAAAAAAAAAAGCCCCATGGCGTATGTCCGCCTTTCTCCCCTTTCAAATCGTTATCCTAGTTCGCCGCTCGAAACCATATACTATATACTCTGCCTGGAAGGCTGTCTAAACCCACAATCTTTATCGGCTACATTGAACTTCACTGTATTTCACATCACGCAAAGCAACACCACCCCAAGCTTGTTAAACCGTAAACAGGTTCTTAACTTGTACCTTCCGCAAGGCAGGCGCGTGCGGCGTTATTCTCGTGACGAGTTAGTTTCTGCAGAAGCTGGTAAAGACCTCTCGCTCGCAGGGAGATGGGCCAGGTTTGCACCGGAGCCACTAGATGTGCTCGGCTGCTAATTATCTTACCAACATTTGTCACGCCGCCGAGCGTAATGGCAAATCACGGGGCGCCACCGCCCACCGGTGGCGGCTTTAATGGAATGGCCGTGTTCCGGAGCGCGCCTCCCTCGCCCGGATCTTCGTAGGCGTGAAAATGTAAGCCCTGCTATCTTCCCCGCCGAGCACCGAAGCATCGTGTCTGAAAGTTTCACGTGTGTTTGTCTGGCAAGCAAGCAGTAAATCAAAACCTCTACGCCACTATCATGCATTAATAATGCAGGATCACTAAGTGTTCCTTTCAAGGCGGTCTCATTGAAGCCATCTACAGAGACACTAATACACACGGTGACCCCGCTAATGTGAGCCAAGGAGGGAGGGGTATAAAAAAAAAAGTTGCACACGTTGCAGTAATTAAATATAAAGATTATTCTTTTTAGTTGCCTAAAGCAAGCAGGGCATCTTTAAATTAATTTTTGCTTGAGTTAATTTGTTGTGCTATGTCAGTAAGCGCTAAAGAGCCAGAAGTGGTCGAAATCAATCCGGAGCCCTGCACTACAACACGATACCAGAACATACCACACCATAACATAACATAGCAAAGCATAATGTTACATACCATATTATAGCTCACAATTATTCGACTTTTGAAGAGCCGGTCATAACCGAAAACGCGTAATCATGAAGTAGTAGACCGTTGAAATGTCACCGCTCATCATTTATATGCGTGTAACAGAGGTGATATATAAGCCTAAAACTTCAACTCTGAATAAAGAAAACAGCCCTTTGAATTTGAAAACAGCCCTTTGAATAAACAAGTTGATTCATAGAATTGGTACATTTTTTATGGGTAGCGGCAATTCAGTCTGCAAATTATATGGGGTAAGGGTGCACATATGTATGCCGTTTTTTCGGCAGTCAACTAGCACTCTAGAAAGCTGTGGGCGTTAAGAAGTGTAAAAAAACGTCGGACGAGTTAGTCTTGTACGGTTGCGGGACGCCGCTTCGCTGTGTTCTACATGCGATCAACCAAACGCTCGTTCCGAGGTGCAACTTTATGATAAAGGGCGCTTCCTCAGGAAACATTAAAAGTGAAAGCGGAAGGCTGCTCATTTTACGACTCCGTATTTTGAACAATGCTAGACACGATATTCATATTATCTGTAGTCTGACATGTATCTAAGCCTCTGTTCAGCGCAGACTATTCAGCCACAACCGTCGTAAGCGGCATTTATTCTTTCGGCATTATTTATTTATTCGCAGCGAAGAAAATTTTTCTGGCAACCACTTTCATTTATTTCATTTCATTTATTTGTCCCTTAAAGGCCCGAAGGCATTACATAAGGGGGGGCGTACATACAGGTTGGAGGGTAGTGGCAGAGAACACACAAAAAAAAAAGAAAGGGGGAAAAATACACGGGGTACAAAAAGAGTACAATAATATACAAACTAAAAGCAAGAAATAAACATACAAAAAGAAAACAAGGAACAGTTGGCACTTTGGTGTCGCAGTATGAATATGTTTATGAGAAGTAATTAGCCAGTTTCTCGCGGAAAAGGCGGCGATCGGAGCATGTTATTATGTTGTCGGGAAGGCCATTCCAGAGCACTATGGCGTCGGGAAAAAATGAACTGCTCATTGCGGAGGTGCGGGTTTTAATGCGTGCGATTGGGTTACTGTGGTTTAGGCGGGATGACGTACGTGGGGGTGGCTGCAGCAACAAATGTCTTGGTGAGCGATAAAAGAAAGAGTGAAAGAGGCATAGACGGGAAATAACACGGCGAGTTGCTAGTGTTTGAAGGCCGAGGGATCGTTTTAGTAATGTTACGCTGGTATTTCTTGAGTACTGCGATGTAATGAAACGGGCGGCGCGATTTTGAATGGCTTCAAGGTCTGAGATGAGATACGATTGTGATGGATGCCAGACAGATGACGCGTACTCCAATTTAGGACGTACGAATGTTATATATGCCAACTTTTTTACTTCAGGTGATGCAGATTTTAGATTGCGCCGGAGAAAACCAAGTGTGCGTGATGCTTTGGAACAGATGGTCTGAATGTGTGTTGTCCATGACAGCGATGATGTGATGTGTACTCCTAGGTATTTATAAGATGATGTTCTGGTGACGGCGACCGATTTTATGTTGTAAGTGCTATCAATAAGTGTGTTTCTGCGGGAGAATGATATGGATTGGCATTTATTTAGATTAAGAGGCATGTGCCATTTGTCACACCACGCTGAGATAGTGGTTAGATCCTGTTGAAGAGCGGCAATGGCGCTAGCGCCGTGGATGGGGCTGTAAATTACGCAGTCATCTGCGAATAAACGTAGCGTGGATTTTATGTTAATCGATAGGTCATTGATGTAGATGAGGAATAAAAGAGGTGATAAGCCTGCACCTTGAGGTACGCCGGATGTTACGTCGGTAAAAGCTGAGCGACAGTTATTAACACAGGTGAACTGCTTACGTCCTTTAAGGAAGTGCTCTAGCCAGGAGAGCAAAGTTTGTGGAATGCCGAGCGATGACAACTTAAAAAGAAGAAGATTATGGGAAACACGATCAAATGCTTTTGAAAAGTCGAGAAAGATAGCGTCAATCTGGACAAGGTTATCTAAGTATTGTAGAACTTTGCTTGAACTTTATCACATACATAATGTTCGCCGTGCTGTACAATCCACTTGCACAGACCGTACGAACGTTTCTTTCTCTGTTCTTAAATATAACCCAGATTAACAAAATGTGCCGTTATAAGGCTGTGGGTCACCGCTCGAGGCGTGCCCTGTGAAGAGGACTGCGTAGAGGATGTTCAATTCACGTGAGCCCGCAGCTGGAATTGCGCCTCATCTTGTGCTAGTCCTCGACCGGCAGCCATATGCGAAAGAAGTGAAAAGCCGCTCCATTGTTTTTGTGCCGCGTCAACGCAGGGGTTTCCCCTTCCATTCCCGCCCCTCCCCCTACCCCTCTACGACAGAGTGGTGCGCGCACAGTGCTGCATCGAGCCGGTGCCCGAAAGAAATCGTTTCGACCAAGGATCAAGCCATTGGAAACGCGAGGTCACTAGCCTCAGACGCCTAAGCACTTCTCCAAGGTCCCAAACAAAGGGGGGAGGCTCAGAACAAGCTGCGTAAAGTGAGACGAAGTGGGCGTGAAGCGCACACAGAAGGTGATGGGGACAGAGGGAGGGGCGAAGCGATGGCGGAAGGAAGCCGGGGAGAAGTACTTCCGGCGTGCACGGGAAGGATGGATCCGGTGGCGGAGACGTGACACGGAAGCGATGCGTCTGCGGTCGGCCGCTCGCGCATCGAGCGCGTGTGCCGCCGCGGGGACTGTGGCCAACGACGCTCTTGAGCCGCGAAAGATAAACGCGGTGTGTGGGACGACGGCACTGCGGCGGTGAGGGTGGTGCCGTAACGACAAGTAAAGGCAGCTCGGAAGCACTCGCAGAATGAGGGGCTTCGGCTTCTTTTATGGCTGGCGTCTTTGTTCAGGGAGCTGTATGCCCTGAAATGCTATTCCATTGACCGTATCGATGTGGGAAACGTCGAGTAGAGTGGTGTGTGCATATCGCGTTTTACAAACGCGTAGAATAGGAGGAAGTGTTTCAGGAAACACTACAGTTTTACTTGCAGCAGCACTGAAGTAGAATCGGGAGGTTCCCTGTTGTATAGGTTTATTGGTACACGAAAAGTGCACTGTGCGCACTCATGGTCCGGTCGCAGATTTCGTCATTTTTTCAGCGTAAAGAAAAAAATATACGCTTGTGCACGGCCTTTTTCAAAACGTTTTCGCGTCGTCATTACTGTGTAGTGAAAGTCTTGCATAACTGAAAATAAGCGTCGAAAGTTTTGCCTTTCTGCATAGTTGAGAGTGCAATCTATATTTGCGTGAAATCTGTGACTAAAAACTTCTTTTCATCTTGCCACTTTTGTGTCTATAGACAAGGCATGCATCAATATTCAGACTGCAACCTGAAATGCGTTTTGTTCTCCGGCTCCTTTGGTTTTTTCAATTATACGAATGCCACAAACACGTTGGCTGCAATGTCACACGGAAGGTAGGCTAATTAATACTGTGAAATGTGCACGGTGTGATCCCCTGCAGGCGCTGGTGGTTTGCTACAAGCAGCAATAGCCGTTTTTCGGGTCGGTGTCGATGGATGAAAACGAGCAATGGTGAAACAAAAAAAAAATACTAAGCTTGTTCGCAAGTTGTGTTTGCATTGAACCAGCTTAATCTGCCACATGCTTTTTAAGAGGCTGTCTAATCATAAATGTGCAAAACAAAACAGTTTGTGCTTTTGTGCGTGGCTTGTTGTACACTGCCTCATTATATTTTCTCTCTTTCTTTCCTTCCCTTCTGCCGTCCTCTGTTCCTTGCTCAACCTCACGCATGCCCGTCCACATTTATGCTGCCTTCCCGCCATCTTCTCCACCAAACGTGATCACACGAATCGCGCCCCATTTTCAACTGTGTCCCATTCACTGTGCATCATTCGCCCTCTCACAACAACCCTATCTCTCTCCTCCTCTTCGCCTTACCTCCTCTATCTCTCCATATACCGGCACACTTCTTTTGTGCAAACCTCTATCTACCAAAAACCTACCGTATGCCACCCACGCATCCGCCACCACCCACCATCCCAACCACACGGATGCAACCGACGCCGTACGTCGCCCCTGCTGCCGGTGCCACTGGTACGACTAGGCGTGCGGCGAGCTCGAACGCGCCTTCGTGCCCGCCCTGGCGGCGACGCTGCAGCGTTACCTCGACTCCCTGGTGGCCGTGGTGAGTAGCCCCGCCCAGATGGAGAACACCCGCCGACTCGTGCACCAGTTCATGCACGGCCAGGGCAACAACACTGCCTCCCAGGACGGCAAAGGAGGCCGCGACCCGCTGGGACCGCTGCTGCAGGAGAAGCTCAAGCTCTTCGCCTCCTCCCGAGACAACTGGGTGAGCAGCTTTCTCTCTCGCCCTACTCGCTGACGTGCACGACCCAGACCTGAAACAAAAACATACGAGGGTAGAAGTCGCAAGCAGCAGTAATAAATTTCCTGTAATTATACCTGCGAGAGCAGAGAAACACAGCACAGCGCGCCAACTGGTTGTGCTCCGTTGCATCTCAATCTAGAAAAGTCGACAGAAGAATCGTACCCGAAAGGCGACGAAATGATTGGTCATCTTGTCGTTGCAAGGTTTTCTGTTGTATTTACAATTCTTTTTTTTTTTTTGTCGTTCTGTTGCTACGACAAGAGATAGCGCAATACTACAGAAAATTCTTTCGTTGCTGCAGAATTTCTGTTCTTTCTAGAAGATCATGTCCCAAAATGCTACACAAAATCCATAGTGACGAAAGAACAGACCTATTTCTTTGCTGAGCCACGACCGTACCGCAGCAAGTGGCCTGTGTAGTACAACCTAACCAGTCCAGTATACTACTATCTGGAAAGTTTTAACTCAGCCAGCTTTTTGTTGTTGTTGTTGTTAAAAAGTATATATTCAGCTGAGTTACAGTACCTGTAATTTGTTCTTGAAAATATATTCCTGTGAGATGACACTTTAAAATCTTCCATATAGAAACTGCAGAAATACTCTCCGTTTCAATGCCAATTCCTGCTGCCAGTTAATATATAGCAGTTAGAATCACTCATTCTTTTAATGCCCATGTACTGTAGGAACAAGTTTTGTCAGAATACGGAAATACAACAGCGCAACGAGTAATGTAGTTTACCTACGAATGTTCATGAATGAGCAGCCCTTAGGATTTCGAATCACATCCCCTGTTTTAATAGCTTCTGTGAACAACTTTCTTTCGGTGCAGCAACTGAAGATGTTCGGGTACAATGTTCTGCATTTACTCCGTTTCCCTTTATAGCTTAGCTGGTGGCAAAATACGACGAACAGTGTTGAGGATGCAGCTACGGTTGCTTCCATTTGCCTCCTGTTCCTACTAAAATTTCTCAAAGCATAACTTATATTCGCGTGCTTTCTGTTAAATGCTCAGAAACTATAGCCGGGTACAACTCGAGAACGAAGCGGCTTTTCCCTATCAAAAGGAGCCCCTTTCCAGCCAGTGACGTCGGCTGATTCTCATGAACCTCCTAGCGGGACAAAGCAGGGAGCAGCGTGGCAACGTAGAAGGGATACCACACGGTGGGAGGGGACTACCCCCTTTCATCGGCCACTCCCTGCATTGTCGCGCCAAGAGGCTCATGAGAATGAGCCGACGCCACTGGCTGGAAAGGGGCTCCTTTGACGGGGACAAGCCGCCTCGTTCCTGAGTTGCACCCGACTATAGCAGATGAGCACCACTTGTTCTGCACTGTCAGGAAAGCTACACTCGCTTGAAGAATAAAAATGCAACCAATTCGGTATTGGTAAACTGTGCCGCATATGAGTGGCTCTAGATAAATGTTGAACACATGCTGCCGATATTAGACGTGTTAATGCATGCGCACCATATTCCAAAACTCGATGTGCATCTGCTGTTTCATGTTCTTCTTTTGATAAACTTAAATAAGGTACGAGGGACTTCGAGCGTAAAACCAATGAGATTACGCTCAATCCCGGTACACATTGTCTCAATGGGCAATAATGCTGCTTGCTCTCAGTGAAAAAGTGTTAACATTGCTCGTTATGTGACCTGAGAGAGAGAGTATTTAAGCGCTGTCGTCAAACAGAAAAATGTGTTTAAAAGCATGATTGTTATAAGGTAGGAAATGAAAAATAATGAACACATTCTGCGCAAACACGAGGTCGCACATCATGTCTTTGCCTGCTGCACGGTCATCGTATCCGCTCGAAGTTGGGTACGTATGTTGATCGCTTTCGATTCTTGATGATGTTTGTCAACTTTTCCCAAGACATAGCAGTGCTCATCCCATGTTCACATTAAATGTGATTCAGTTTCAATCTTCGATTTTCTGCTAACTGTTCAGCCAAATCAATTAATGTGTAACACTGTACGTTGGAAAGGGTTCTTTTTATTTTTGTAGTTATCGCTTCTTTGATCATTTATACAGCAGACTCTATCACTTAGCCAATACGTGGGATAGAAATCGCTGGGAATATACATCCGCAACATGGTAAAAGCGTACAACGAGAAACTGGCTATTATAGTTACAAGCAGTCTAAAAAGTGACCTTCGCCTCTCAGGCTAATAACAACAAATATAAACAACTCGAGAAAGGAAGCAGATATTGAAAGAAGAAAAACTTTATGAAAGCCGTAATAGTAGTAGTAGTAGTAGAAGTAGTTATGATGACTCTGCTTTATTCAAAGGCTCGCTCATTGGCCTAAAGGTTCCTGTTTGGGCATAGAGGTGTAAGAGGGTACGAAGCCAGCACACAAAAAGTGCCCCCGCGCTTTACACCATGCGGAGGATACCCGCTTCCGCGGCGAAAGCGAACAACGCCGTTGCCTTAGGACGCGGTCGGCCTCCTACGCGGGACGAATCCGCTACTCGAACTGGCGACTTCGCACCGGTGCTTGAGCCGCAGGTCAGCGGACTTAGGGCACAGCCAGAGCGAATGCCTAATAGTTGGTGCGGCAGCTGTGTTGCAAGCAAGGCAGTTGGTTCGTATGAGAGGCAAACCAGGCACGCTTTCTTTTTGGTAACAATCGTCGGTCTTTGTGGGCTCGCCAGCACGCCAATCCATACGCTGTGAGTCCCATGCATGTGCGGGCCTGCATGCGGCAGGCTTGCGCGCGGTGGGTCTTCATCGGAGGTGTGGCGCTTCAAGAGTGCTTATCAGAAGTAACGCAGTATAAGTACCTTGGTGCAACAATAACTAATGACTTAAGTTGGAATGCCCACATTTCGAACATTTGTGCATCATCCTTCCGTAAATTGTGTTTTCTTAGATATAAATTAAAACGAACCCCTTCTGCAACCAACCTCCTAGCTTATACATCAACCATTAGACCGAAATTAGAATATGCCAGTACGGTATGGGATTTTTTCACTAAAAATAACATTCATGCATTAGAAATGATTCAGCGGAAAGCAGTTCGTTTTATTTATTCAATTTTCCACACTACCGACTCCCTTACAACTTTAATTAATGTTAATGGCATACAGACATTGGAAACTCGAAGAAAGCTTTTGTGACTAAAATTTCTCTATTTGTTAAAAAATAAGAAGTTATCAATGAGCCCGGACCCTTACATAAAACCACTAGTGACGCGATTAACGAGACATCGTCATGCCCAGTCCTTAACGCCTTATCGTGCCAGAACCAACTTGTATAAATATTCTTATTTTCCTCGAACAAAAACTGAGTGGAACCAGCTTCCTATGACTGGACTGTTGAGTACTGAGAGCTTTGCCAGTTTTTTATAAAGACTTTTCTATGTTGTACTTCCAGTTCTGCCGAGAAATTGTGTTCAATTTGCATATTTTTTGTTTTAATCATACATGTGTTGTCTTTGGTTTGTTTATCTTTTAGTTTGTGTGGTAAATGTTACTTTGCCTTGTATCTCACTGTATTGCCCCTCTTGCCTGGGCCTAACAAGACTGGCAGTATTGAATAATTAAATAAATAACTCGCGCCGTCTCGTAGTTAATACGGACAGCGCTAACCTCCCTTTCGTCCGCCTCCTTGTAAGCGTGCTCTACCGCATTTAGGTGCTTAGTGCGGCGACGCCACACTTTCAGAGAGCGTAAGCAAAGCTTTGGCACGTGCGTGCGTGCTTGAGTGCGCGTTACTAAAATTTCCACCACTAGCTTCGGTTTTGACTATGCCTCTTATAGAGCTTGTTTCACCTAAGACTTTCAAGAACTTTTAAAGATGAGCTTTTTGAGTTAGAAGAGCGCTTTTTTCGGCATAGCACTGTCAGTGGTGTGGTGCATCAGATTACTGCCAGGACGTGCTAACTAGCAGGCTGGTTAACTAATATTGAACAGCTATATTTTTGCCCATTACTGTTAGTCTGCTTAATTATTGAGAGGCGTGTAGCACACCGTAATTAATATCCACATCCATAATATCCGTATAGCAGGATACAGCCGAAGAACGGAGTGGTAAACACCCCTCAAAGGAGTTCTTCCAGCCATTGGCGTCGACCTATTCTCATGACCTCGTGGTTAATCCCCACAGACCTGCTAGCGTGAAACCGCAGTGGGTAGCAGATGAAAGGGGATTAACCGCGGCGTCATGAAAATCGGTCGACACCATTGGCTGGAAGTGCTCCTTCGAGGGGCATCTTCTTAGAGGGCGACAAAGGTCTCTACAGCCCCATGCAGGTGGGTGCATTTTTAGACTGGCAATGACAATGCTCGAGTAGCTTCAAAGAAAAGTGCATCCCCAGCAGACCGCTTTCATTAATGTTATAACGCAAACATTCTCTCCACACTGCAATCCCTCGCCCCCTCCATAATCCTCTACTAAACCCTTCCCTTCTTAAACTTCGGAGGAGCAGCAGTAGCTATCTAATGCTAGCAAGTTTCTCCTCCGTGACAGGAACTTTGCTATTCAGATACTTTCGCTGACGTAAACGAAAGCCTCTTTGCATGGAGCAGTAATTCCGTCAGCACAAACTCCGCCCACCGCACTTACAACGTTGGCATGCACGCCCTGCCAGCCGGAACAGTGCGGACCGCCCACGTTGAAAAGTTGCTTCGCAACGCGTGCAGCGCCTCGCGAGACGCGGAATTAGGCCCCGTCCTGGGGCAAAGTAGTTGCAAAATTCCATAACGATATTCAGACGTATTTTCCTTCCTGCCCTATTCGTTCTACGACGACATACATTTACCTTGATCGTAGTCAGGACGCTTCTTGCCAGCGTCGACCTGTCTTTGAGCTGCGCGTAAGTGCAACGGCCGACATAAAACCGCCGTTTTTGAGAGGCTACTAAAGTGCACCAAGGCAATGATCTCTTATTTCTCGCACAGTACTATGGCTGACATCTGTGTGCGGTCTCCGGCTACTAGCTGCCGAAGTACTCGAAGCACATACTAAAAAAAAAAAGAGGAAAACTTTACTGCACTCCTTCAACAATTTAAAATGGCGTTTTTTTTTCTCCGTTTTTTATTTTTTTTTGTTCGGTGAAAAAAGAAGTGAAGCAAAGCAGCATCATGTCTGGCGTGTCCGAAATGGCGTTGTTTTTCAGTTTCGTTCCCTTCCTTGTCTACTTTTTGCTTCCTGTGCCAGCTTTTTAATATGTCGTTTTGACCATCGGTCCCCCCACACTTCGTCTTCTCTCTGATTACCCGTTCAGAGATTTTTAAAAAATTACCTTTGTTTTCCTTCCATCTGTTTCAGCGAAGACTGTAAGATAAAGCCGGAATCTTGCTGTCCACTCTCAGTTCGCGCACGGAAAGTTATTGCAACCGCCCTTAAATGAAACTGTCCCGCTGTCTTGGCGAGTCTCGAAAAATTTATCGCGAAGAAGGAAAAAATGGAAATCAAAGCTACTCATAAAGCTTGCACAAACCCATGTATCCGTGAAGGGGCGTGCTGACAGCGTCGTTGGCATGTGTCCATGTGAGTCTCAAGAGAATGGCGTCGAAACCGCAGTCACACAACACTGCCAGCCAAGGACGCGAATACCTTTCCTACGTACCCATAAAATTGCGCCTGCGGACCACGTAGGAAGACTCACCGACCAGCAAACCGGGATGACGAGCTCCGCAGGACGACGGCTGCGGGCGGGTAGCCTGATAGGAGGGAAAAATACACGGGACAGAGATGCGGGGAGGACGCGCTGTCGGCGCAGAGGAGCGTCGCATGCAAATGAAGACAGGGCGCTCGTGCGGCGCTGATTCAATTAGGTGCTCATTAATTGGCGGTGCGCGAGTCCCCGGTACGGGAAGGCGCCGGGCGCTGAGACCCCGCGCACGTGCGTCCCGCGCAGTTAATCCGCGGCGCACACGGGGCGCGGTCTGTTGTAGACGCCGCCGCCGCAGGCGCTATTGGGCCTCCGCCTGAGCGTAGTCGAGCGTGTTGCTCCGAACGCACGCGCATGTTTGTTTACGTAGTTACGCGCGCATATGGGGTGCGTATGCACTGGATGTACGTTTGCGCGGTGTTTCTTTTTTTTTCCTGAATTCCCGTGTTTAAACCGGGAAGGAACGCGCGCACGAGCAGCGCGACGACAGTTCGCTTGTAGCGTCGTTTGAGAGACCGCACCGGGCAAGCCTGAGGGTTTCCTCACAGTCTTCATGCAGGCCGTGACCAGCTGCGCAAGGCCTGCTAGAAAGCAAGGCAAGCGGCATCCAAGCGTCCCGTCATGAGCCTGTTCGGAGCCAATGCGTACCGGCAGATGAGAACTCCGGAGCTAAGCGTGCAGGGCACTGGGGACAGGGACGAAAGAGGTGACACCACATGTGCTGCTTCTAACTTTTACGCAGAAAAAGAACGCCTACAAGCACTTATTATATCCTCTCTTCCTAAGAGGCGGTTGGAGTGACTTTTCGGCATGAAAGCTGGTGCTAGCCGTGTGTTGGCGTCTGTCTGATCTTTGTTCCCGTTGCGCTGAAACGCTATAGCATCGCCAACTCGCACGCACATCTGTCTTCACGAGATTTTCAGCCTCGTTTCATACGCACGCGACCGGTTGTAAAAGCAAGGGCTGCGACTCCTAAGTTGTTTCCAAGTAAGCTTGCACCTTGGCTGTCGCACAGAAGCCTGCGTGGCCACATCCGTACATTTGTCAGCTATGCAACTGCACATCGCGAGTTTGCTGGCTGCGTTGAACTTAGTATTCACGTTCCATATACATAGTGCAGTACTTCTCCCTTACGATATTGCGTATTGCGTATTACGTTTATTACGAATATTTGATTCTCATATCCGGACTGCCAATAAATTTGTTTTGCGAATGGTCACAATGCAATGTGCAATACCAAGAGTTTGCGGTCTCAAATGCACTCCGGCAGTCTTGTGCAGAGAACAAAGGCACAGGTGGAGAAAAATTTAGTATTGGAAGGAAGCATAGGCAAGCAGAGAGGCCTTTTATCGAACAACATCGTGTTTACAAACATAGGGGGTGCTAGCACACGTCCGAGGTGGCCGAAAATATCGTCTGCGACGTCGTCTGCTGCGGTGCGCGGTTCGCTTATCGCGCAGTTTGAGAACTGCCTTCCACCTAGAGCTGTTTAGGTTGTCTAACTTGAACGACTGTACTTGCGAGCAAATTTAGTGCACGCGGCAGCATGCTAGACTCCACGAAAAGGTTGCGTGATTCGGAGAAACACCCAGCTGACTGAGTGCCTAAACGTTGCGGGAGGTACGTACGGCATCACAACACCCATTTATCGTGACATTCGAAAGATTTCAGCCATGTAATGGCGTTACACGCTGTTGTGCGCTCTTCTTAAAAGTACTCGCCAGCGGCTAACGAGTTAAGAGGTCGGGCTGCTGTGAAATTAAGAAAAAATTATGGAAAGTTTGGTTACATCTGTTTCTTTGAGCAGCGCTCCCAACCAGTACTGCTGCTCTGGCGTAACTTCGGCGCTCATATATTGTGGTGTTTTAGCAAAACATCGGTTTTGAAATGGCGTTCCATACTTACATATTATGTTCTGGGATATACACCCGGGCGATTCTTTAACAGCGTCACGCGAGCGTAGAGAAAACGGCCTTACGGCGGTTCCTGACGAAAGTGAGGCGAACCAACAGGCAAGAATACGCACATGCGTACAAAGTGTTTGCCGTTTGCAGCCTGTTTAACCTCCCCGCTATGTTACACAGCGCCGTACAGCCGTTTGATCGACGATAGAGTGATAATGTTGGCCGGAAGTACGCGGCTTTTGTCAACGAAGGTACAACACGTGAGTGCACTGTGAAATCAGAAAACTGCTTCATAAACTTTTGTTTACATGCATTCTTATGGGCTGCACGCCCTGCTGTTACCTGTTTGTATCCCTTCACTACGCGCTTTTCATGCAGCAAAATTTTACAGCCCATTTGTAGGACACTGCCCTCTACCGTTCACTATCTTTTACCATTATTAGTTGATGCATCTCAGCCCAATATCAATGGCCACATTTAGTTTTATAATTCTTTTACTTCACTATTATCTGCACCCCACTCCTTTTGTTTTTCTCTCGCCGATTCCCTTTCCCGCGCAGGCTACCTTGTGAGGGATTTTTAAACGCCGGCTACACTGTGCTTTTCAATAAACGGTTTCGCTCTATGTGTTACCCCCAACCAGCGAAAGCAGCGCCACCGCATTCTGCTTACATCACAAACCCATGTTGGGCCTATAAAAGTGCAAACGGCGTTGAGCGGGCAGCGCAAGAAATTTCGCTCTCCTTTTCTTTCGCAGATGTTTTCTTATAGAATTCATTCGATAAAGAAGAAATATACAGTGAAGGGGTGGGAGAGCCGGAGGCAATATACTGAATTACGTACTTTGTTTGCGCTGATACAAAAAACAGCCAAGACATCCTACTTGCATAACAAGCGTTATTGTACGTGTTTCTCTGGTTCCCTTCTAAACAAATCATCCCAGCTTGAATGCGCCGGTGATTTCGGGTCGCCCCTTGCAACGAATGTGCATGTGCCTTCGCTGTGGCGAGGTCATGCTGCTTTAACTGGAAAGAGTAATTGTCGCGACTTCAGAAAGACATGTGACAAGGAGAGGAGAAACATCTTGTCCAAAAACAGCCGCGCGAGAAACGAAACGCCTCTTTAAGCAACTAGAAAGCGCGACAGGCACGGAACACAAAGGAAGATCGAGGAAAATGGTAGGAGAACCGCTTGCACTTTGCTGCCCTGTTTTTCGTTCCTGATGCGCTTTCTAGTTTTTAAGAATGCACGGAGACCAACCGATACCAGCTTGCCCACCCACCGCAGCAGAAACCTCTCATCCCCAAAGGACACAACTTAACCCTTTTACAGTCAATTCCTTGCATGTACGGTGGTGAAAACCCGGTCCACATGTTCACTGCCGTACATATACGGCAGCGATCGTGTGTTCGAAATTTCGTGACCTGTTGAAAGAAGGTATTTACGGGGAGATCGCTTCTTTTCCTGAGACTTATAAAAACCATTTTATTTTTTGTTTCTGTATTGGAGAAGAAAAAAAGTACTTATCTTTGCCTTGTTCAGTGCTTGGCATGGTAAATGATCCGCCGCTCGCCTAGTTTCGGCTTCTTTGCGCGCGTCGTCTCTTGTGGAGGTGCACAAGAGCTGATTTTTAATTTGATTGGCGCTTCGCTAGGATTATTGTCGCACTGAAGTGGTGTTAGCGCTGTTTGCTTTGTTGACTCAATTTACTTCGGGGTGTTCAGCTGCCCGTTGTCGTCTCTTTTTTTTGTGCTGAATTGTTGAATTATGGCAAGCATGATTCAACAACTCATCTGCGACTGCAGCAAAAAGCTGAGTGTACACATGGCCGCATGAGCCGAGGAGCTTTTCCCGGGCTCACTTTCTTTTCACATCCGCACAGCCATACTGAACAACAATTTTTTTTTTCGTTTCTCTTCCCTGCCTGTTACGTAACGAAGAACCCAGTATATCCCGTACCACAAATCATCACGTTGGAACAATGCTACTGCTTTCGTAAATGCTGGGGCATTCGAGGTAACGAAAAGTAAATGTTGGCGGCATCCCATCTAGTTGACTGCGAGAAGATCAAGAAGTGCGTGCAGGGTGCAAAGCAGCATGTTTGTAACAAGCGTTAACAAGCAAGGAAAGAAACACCCAAACTGAAAATTAAAAAACGGCGAACGTTCGAAACTACTGAACGAAGTGAGCAAGAAATGAGAAACGACCATAGCATGCTATAGGCTGGTGCTGGTCAGGACTGCATGAAGTGAAAAAAAAAAACAACGATAATAAATTATCGGGATAAATAGGGGCTGGTGAAGAAATAAAATGCAACGGTTAGAAGAATGAAATGGGCTCCGCGAAAATCAGGAGCAATAAAGACAGTAAACCACTGGCAAGGGGGCACACACGAAAGAAAGCACGCGGGTTTATCTTATTCCTGTTTTCTCGTCGCTGCTTTCACACTTTTTCGCGGCTTTCCTGTTTCTTTTTTTTTATTGGCCCTTCTAGCAGCATTCAACGGGTGCCTGCCGAGTGCAAAAACAGACAGTGAAGTGTATTTTGTATTTTTTGTTTTTTTCATTTCTAGTTCATCATTTTACTCTGGCTGAGCTTGCACCCTCATCCGCCATCGTCGTTCCAGACCATCGTTGTTTTTACTTATTTCAACAGCGCCATTTTAACAACGCTTGCGAAAGCGCACCCTGAGGACATCTAGGCTCGGAACGCGCGGGAGGAAGGCTGCGGGAAAACGAACGAAGCAGAAGACGGCGGGGTACAATTTGATTAGCCACCAGATAAATGAAACACTTTCCGGGGAAGGGAGGGGAGCGCCCGAAGGAAGAAGGCCGGAGGGGGCGGCTCTGCCGGCCGCCACCCGCTCATCCCCATTCTCCCCCTTCTCCTGCTCCCAACCAGCATACCTCCACGTTTTTATTTGTCTATCTGCTTTGAGCAAAGACCCACCGGCCGAAATGAAAACAAAGCACGCCTAAAGAATGCGACCAGGAGCGCTAGTGAAGTAACCACGCACACAATCTAGAGGCATGAACTGCACCGAGCAAATGAAGCCCGAACGAGTCGAGGCTGCGGGGTTGGGCTTATACGAAAGAGGAGAAATTGGAAGGGGAAGGCAGGGGTGTAGCCGTCCGCTTGTCGGTGGGGTCCAAATAGCAAAACGTGGAGCAGTAAGAAGTGGGGGTACGGGGAGTAGGGTCTGGGTGTGTGGGGGTGTTAGACAGCGCCACCGTCGAGCCCTTTTGCCCCTGGAGGGCGGAAACGCTCATTTTTAGGGTTCGTTAGCTTGATCTTTTTTGAACCCCTCCAGAGCTTCTGAGCGCGTGGTGGTCGCATGCTTTTGCTCTGCGGGCTTCGCGGAGTGGTGCGAGTGTTCCCGCCACGCGCCAGGCGTGTTCAAGTGGACGACTGAGGGTCGAGCGCCGCAGCGGAGAAAGAGGGGGTTGCGCAAGTGCCTCGGGTGTGATGGCTTTGGTGCTGCGGTCCAGGTCGCCAATGGCAACACGAGGCTCCTCAAGCGAGCAATGCTGTCAGCTGGGAGAATGTAAAAGGCTCCTAAGTATCTATGGCTCACTTCAATGTCACTGTAGATACGTTAAACAACGTTGTAAAACAAAGTGACCCCTTGTCCATACACAGACAGAGATTCTCGCCGCAGTGGAAAGGAGATTTCCGAAGAACAAACACTATGGGGATTCTTATTTATATTACGCGTGGGGAATCATAAGAATCACCTTATTTTATGGCAGACAGCAAACTCAGGTGTTTTGCAGGTGGAGAGGGGGGGGGGGGGGAGGTGGCACATCACGTGGCCTGATGACCCCATAGCTGTCTTGGCCAATCTGTGAATTTTATGACACTTCACGAAAGCTGCTGGACCAATCAACAAATTTTTAACCACAACACCGGGTTTTTCCGTAATAAGGCTTCTAATGCTCTCACCATAAATGAAAAACGAACTTTCTCCATAGTCCAGCAGTTGCAAGCAAGGCCCTGCTTCCCCCCGATGATATTAGTTCTGCAAACATTCCACAAACAGGCGCAGTAAAGCGAATCTTAGTCATCTTCTCTGTGCAGAGCATGTACTAAAGAAGGATACTCTGCGTTTCGCATATCTTTCATGCACGATAACGTGCGCGGCTCAAAATGCCCCACCGCATTTCTCCATAGCAGAACGTCACAGGTGATTCGAAAAGTGGTAAGCATAGTTCGCCGAGCTAAATTCAGCGAGCTTGCAGAGAGAAAAAAACGCAAATTCTTTCAGTCAGTTACCATTTAGCTAAACGCAAAGTTTAGTTATGTTCCACCGCATTTCTCTATAGCAGAACGTCACAGATGATTCGAAAGGCAGTAAGCATAGTTCGCCGAGCTAAATTAAGCGAGCTTGCAGAGAGAAAAAAACGCAAATTATTTTAGTCAGTTACCATTTAACTAAACGCAAAGTTTAGTTAGTTACTATTTATCATTTAATTGAGCAATGCCTCTATTATTAGCGATGATACCAGCTATTCGGCGTAACCCTGAGATCCAGAGCGACACGAGTAATAGGCCACAGCGATGTGCCCACACATTGCATGCTCTGCAACCCTAGCCGGAGGAACAACCTTTTATTCCCCTCTTAAAATTGTCGACTGCTGGCGCGGAAGTGTCAACAATGTCTGTTAGTGCCGGCATATCAGCTCATGTCACTGATGTCGCTTTTTTGGCATGCAGACTTATGTAACGCCTTCATAGCAGAAAATCAGCGTTCAGAAACGAGAAACACTGTCAAGACACAAACGTAAATGAAGCGTAGTGGTCCCATCGTTTTTGTTTTTTTTTTTTTTTCAGTGCGAGCACGGAAATTCGTGCGCGCGGAAAAAGCGGGAGGAGCGGGGGACAGTCTGTATGGCTGAGCTTTACTAACCAAAAAACTTGTTACCCTATCACACATTCACGCTTTTGCATAAGATGTCAGCAACGTCTGAGGCTCGTTCTCGGCGCCGACCGAATCTGAGAATCGTCTCCTTGAGCTGTTCGACTAAAGCGACCGCGTGGCCTAGTTTTTAACGATGAAAGTTGTTATGAAGCGAGTTTTTCGTCAGCGTTGAGTTATGGTGGTGTTCGTATGAAGCCTCACACAAATCAACAAGGGAACCAGGTTATTCTTCGAGGAAACCGCAAAAGAGCTGTCGAAAATCACTCATTTACTGTTATTTAACTAGCAAAAAATTTAATAAAACGCCTAGACGTGGGTGCCTGCGCTGGTCTTCTCTTTTTACAGTTGGACGGCAGAGTTTTTCAGAGACAAATGCTCTGTCGACGCTACACGCGGAGCACAAATGAATGGTTGAAGAGTTTCTGCCGCGTGTATGCCGCCTCTTCATTTTGTTACCGGCGCTTTTACCATTCAGTAACTCAACGTCGACGCATTTACGTTTTCACCACCCAAAACACATAAACTGGTGAGCAGTTTCCGGAAGGAAACTCGGCGCTTTACCCGCTTTCTAGAAACAGTTTGCTCTGGGCCATTCTTCGAGGCATTTTCGCGTGTGCTAAGGAGTACCTCCAACCGAAACGCACGTTCGCGTGAACCGCTCCGCTGCGACGCATCTCGACAAAAGCCGTCGCTACTTCGAGCAAAATGCTCCAGCCTAAACAGGTCGGGAGAAGGACGACGCGGGCTCCGCGCGCGACAGCGGCGAAAAAAAAATAAAAATGCTGAAAAAAAAAATGATGAGGCGCGCGGGAGTGACAACGCTTTTCCCTGTTCCCCCTCGCGCCCGAAGCACGCGCGGTTCTTCTCCGGTTCAACAAAGTCTAGCCGCCCACTTTATTTACATATATTGTCTCCCCTCGTCCCTCCCGTTTCCTCCCGGAATCCCGCCGGCTCGGCAAGTGGCTGGCGGGATGCGCGCGCACGCGCGCGCCGCTAATTAGCATATTTGATCTTGCGTGCCGCCGTCACGTTCGTGCAGAGGGCGAATAAGCGGACCGGGAAAGGCTCCCGGTGGACGGAGAGGATGAAGAGCTCGCGCAAGAGAGGGGGAAGAGGTTTGAGCCCGGAAAAGTAAATAAGGCGGGCGACAGGGCAGAATCATCGACGAGCTCTCTCATAAGCCGCGCGAGACGTGCCGCTCCGATGGAGCAGGGAAGCACTGCTGCCTTCCCAGCATCCCTTCCCCCCTCCCCCGCTTGCTCCCGCCCCGGCAACAGTATCCCGAGGCGATAACGCGTCTTTGTTCCTCTGAACGCGTCCTGGTTATGTCTTTCTTCTCTTTCCTCCTCATTGCTGGTTCCTTTTCCCTCTATTCTCTGCGTTTTCAGCGTCGATCGGTTGTTTCTTTGGGGGAGGGGGGTGCCGCGGTCGCTATTGCGTATAAACTGAAGTTGTTGCTTAAAATGCAAGGTTTCCGACAAAGAGAAAAGAGGAGCTTCATCAAGGCTTGGCCGTTTTGCCTTGACAGAGTTAAGTGTTTTGATAGGGTTCGTCGAAGTTTTGCGTACGCTATGGAAAACAGTGCTCTTTCTCTCGTGTGCCGGCGAATTCAAGCGCGTATACTCGCAACAGCGCTTCGACGTTTTACGACGAGGCTGGGACGCGTGCGTTTGGAGCACTGTTTTGCGCGCTTCTTAATCGACTCAGAAATCACGCAGGCACGTCCGTGACACGAGAGACTCGTAATTCAGGCGCTATGCATATATGCCGCATTGAATGCTGTAGACTTTCGTTACTTTCAGCATATGAAAATCGAAAACAAAGAAAGCCAAAACGAATTGGATAGACGACGATTTAAAGCACTTGTGAAGTTTGCTATTAGCACAGTATCCGGTGCTGTCTACTATGCTATTCGCCAAGCGTAGGCAGGCACCTCATAAACGTGACGCGCTCGGTCGAGCATATAGTTGGGGATGAAGGGGGGGGGGGGGGACACCGGAGAAATAATTTAGCTTATGCTGCTAGCCTACTTTTGCACCTGCTTTGCCAAGCAGTGTTTTCCATGGAACAACTAACGTCACCACCACGACTTTTCACATGATCTGAACCATCATTAAAAACGTTATAATTCCTACGTCCGATAAGTGCACAGTGTCAACTACGCAAGCATTGCGGTAATATTACCAGTGCGGTAATATTACCAGAGGAAATATTACAAGTGCAATTTTTTATTAAAGAAAATGAAAGAGTAGAACAGGCTAACTGATTCATGTTCACGAAACCCACAAATGGTTGCCTTCATTGAAACAGGCTCCTAACTAACAATTGCATTTTGAAGCTCAAAAACCTAAGCACAACCTGACTTTTGAGCGCCAGGATTAGACTTCGATCGGTGTCCTGTGTGTTGTGGGGCTGCGTACTACTACTCAGCGCCGTTAGTAGGGCTCAAGAGAATGTATACTATGCGTGCCGGTGAGCAATGAAACTGCACGAAAAAGGGGCAGATGAGACACCGCCTGTGTCTTGTGACCGGACACACAGGCCGACTAAATCTGTCGAGGAATACGATTTAATAACGAGTGAAAAACTTCGTAAGCACATTTGATTGCCTCGCATGAAGGGTGCTTCAATGTTCCTTAAATCTGTTGCCTGTTTGCAGACGCTCACTGCTGCGTACTTTCATTGGCCGCCAGGGTTTTCCTGGGCATCAAGGTACAGGCTGCCAACAATCCAAAAAGCGGAAACACGATTTTTCTTTTCGTTCTTCAGTGCACGTTATACCCAGCATGCGCAAACTTCGTGCGGTTAAGTAAACTCGCGCTCAGTAATATAGTTTTAATTGGGAGACATATCAGGACTCCGTTTTGCCCACTCCTCATTTTCCAGGGTCCCCCTTCCCCACGCTTTTACCCGCTCCAGTCTTCAGCGGGCGGAAAGTTTTGATTGCGGACCGCCACGCCGTCCACTTGAGCACGTTTCTGTCTCGTCTGCGTCCCACTCATTCTGCTCAGCGCCGGTGCGGTCACAGCGGCGTTTCACCGTCCGTCCAATCAAGAAAGCAAGCAGCGCGTCCCGCTGTGCCAACGCGGTGTGTGACTCGGGCTCGTTCAAACCCTCCGCGTAGAGTAGACTGGCTTTGTCCCACTCCGGAAAGGGTCGACAGTGAATCCCTCAAGCGTTACCGCGCTAATTGGATGCGTTGCAGTTACGGAACAGCAACACAAACGTCACAATTTGGGCTTACGCGTCACGGTATATCCACATGTCCTGCAGCATGCGTATGAACTGCAAGGCGGCCGCCCCAGGAAGGCTGCCCGGGGGGCCGAGGAATTTGAGTGCACGCCACTGATGGTCTGGTTGGTCTGCTCGTTTGAAACTATATAGCAGGCGAGGCGTAGAAAGTGCAGCCAACCAAACCAAAAAAAAAGGATGGTGTATATCGAATTCAGCAAGAAGGAAAAATAGACAGTATAAACTCATAGTATAAAGGCGTTCTTGGGTACCCTCTGCACCGGGTCGCAAGTCAGTTTATAACCTAAAAACCTCGGTGATTTTTTTGTGTGTGTGTGAAAAGAGTTCACGCCGCCCCAAAATACACACCGACCAACCATAAGGTACTGCCCGTTCCCCTGCAGGGCAGTCGTGGAATCTGGGGAAAAAAAATGGCGTGGGTATAGACGGGGACAAAGCGCGCGCCATTGAGCGCTCCACTCGCGTTTCGAGTGCGCAGCCCGAGTGGTGACCCCGGTCCCTGACTGCGCCATCCTGAATGACAACGAACGGGGCATGACGGCACGTGGTACCTCTTCAGGCTTCATTCTCACCGGTAGAGGGGCATGACTGCGAGTGCCGTTGCAGGCATTGGTTGACCGTGTGCGCAGACGTGCTGGAGTGAAGCCGGTGAATCGAGTACTGAATCCTGTCTTCAACTGTACCCTACCGGCGTCGCAAGCGAGGGTCACCTTCGAAGTAAGGCGGCAAAGAATGGGCAGTTCAGCGCCACTTATATCCGCGCGCAGCCTCGCACGACTGTTCTTGCAAACCCCGGAATCAAATTAATGAAGAAAATTTGGAGGACGCTTAAGCTCCGCCATTAAGAGTGGAACGCGACAGCGTCTTGCAGCGCTGCCAGGGACTCCACAGAACGCCATCGCCCATTCGGCGCGATGTGCCCGTTGGATAAATCGAAAATTTTTTTGAGAAAAAGAAATGACGCAGTAAAAGTTCAACTCTTCTTGGTGGACACCCGAAACACGCACGACACGATTTTTTTTACGCAGCCCCTATTATAGGTCGCCGGTTCCCCCGATTATAGGTCGCAGGTTCGAATCCCTGCCGCGAGCTAGGCTGTAACTTAACTAGGAAGTTTATGCTGCACGAAACGCTGAATCGTATGACACCACTGGAACAGTCTGTGGCAAACGGTTGGCATGATACGGTTTTTTTCCGACGCGTGGCGCTCACAACTACTACAACGCCGACAGCTTTTCGACCGAACTAGCTGCATACGCTATCGCGTAATAAATCCCTGGCGAGCAAGTCTCCGTGAGACATTTACTCTAGCCTTTCTATTCTAGACTTTTAGGCGTGCCCATAACCTTGGGCTCACGCGTTGCATCACATGCACTGGGAAAACCACGGATTTCGGAAGCGTCTTTATGGCGCAGTGCTTGCTTCTTATGCGGGGCTCAAATGTCAGTCCTAGATAAGTGAACGGGAACGTGGCGAGCATTTATAACCGTACTATTCCGCTCATGTGTAATCACATCTGTGCACGAATCAATATGAACAACAGCCATCTCCCTATGCTTCAAGTACCTTTGAAAGCCAAGCTGCTGCAGGTGTACGCATGTACCTCAGTTTTTTGTCTACTCAAGAAGCTCATGCACCACTACTTCCAGGTCCCCTCCGGGGCTCTTTCTCCAGGTCTGGGAGCAGTATGCAGCCATCCGCACGGCGGGCGTAGCACGTGCTTAGCCAAAAAAGAAGAGCGTCTGCTCCTAACGCAGCACACAGAGAGCATTCTGCTTCTTTGCGAGCACCGCCGCCGCTCTCCTCGGTGTCTGGCGTCTCTGGCATCTCTAAAACTAAAGGTGGCCACAGTCGCCCCCGCTGTGGACCTCCCTCCCATCGCCCATACTATCTTCTTTGGCGGTGGTGAAGCAATTCGGTAGGCGCACAGATGGACGGAATATTTATCGAAGGCGACGCGCAAATAAGGGTCCCGAGGTACGCTGCTGGGTGCTCGCCTCTTCACTGTCGTCTGCATTATCGTGAGCATGGGACCACAGCGGGGCGGCTTTGATCTGCGCCCCTGTTTTCTCTCAGTCAACAAAAGTACAGACTGAAATCTGAGCGCAGCGAGTATTATACCCTCTCTATCTACCCGCATTTGATATCCCACGCAATACCCACGTACAAGTAGTGCGCACACACAGATTACTTTTCTTTGCAACAAAAGATTGCGTTGTAAGACAGCGCTTAATGCAAAGTACGGGCTTCATTCTTTCTACACTTCTGTCATCAAGAGAAAAAGAGGCTCTTTAGGGGAGAACATAGACTTTAGCCGGCGTCTGGAAAGCGCTGAAATGCTGCTTTGTGCTGGGGGGGGGGGGGGGGGGGGGGGGGGACCTGAAAGGCAATACGAGAAAGGTGAAGAAAAAGTTGAAGAAAAGAATATTAAAAAATAAGAATATGCAGCATTATTTTGTGGAATATAAGGAGGTTTTAAAGCTAGGATAAAAAATCCGAGGTCCTAAGGTTCAATGTCCTGCAGATGGCCAGACAAAAGGTTCAGCGCAGGATGATTATATAGCAAGGGGTGGGGATGTAAAAAAGATTTAGTTTTGAAGCAGTCAAGCGTCCTAAAGATAGAATAATTTAAGGTATTGTGCACGGCGCTGCTGCGAAGTGCAGGCTGATGGACCTAAAACACAGGTCATCGAAAGTGGCACTTGTGTGACGGTCTCCATGTTGTGCGCGTAGGATACTCGCTCGTCTGCGTAAGCTGAGTATTCTAACAAAATGTGCTGCGCTGTTTCAACTGAGCCACAGTTGTCACAGTGGGGACGCTTGACTTAAACGGCATCGATATCTGTTTGTCAACGCGGCGCTCAGTCGGAGACGATGGTAGACGAATTCCAGATGGCGAGAAAGACTATGGGGAAGTCTATATTTTTGGTGTGGGTCAGTAGAATGAAATATTCTTAATGATCAGATGGCAAATTTCAGGCCGATTCCTTTCTTCATAAGCATGTTTTTTCGCCATTATAGGAGCGCGCCGGATGTCGTAACGAAAACTTCCTAAAGTTTCGGAGCTGAAGACCTTTGCAGGCCGCTTCGTCTGCCTTTCCGTTTCCCAAAATGGCAGTGTGCTGGGATCTATTTGAGCAGTATACACTGACCTGTGACGCTGGCTAAATGATGCAAGTGTCCAATGAGAGAGGAGTCTGGATGGTGATTCGTTTTCCTTGGCATGCTTGAGATGTTTTGTAGAGCTGCGTTTGAGTCTATGAACTTCACCCGTCGTCCCTTGTTCCGCGCAGGGTATATAGGACAGCTTTGACACTGTACAGCTCTGTCGCTGGGAAGGGCGGTGGTCGCTGAAGGCAGTATAAGAGCATTTATCCCATAGAGGGCACATAGAAACAACGGCGGAACATTCCTTAGAGCATGAGTTGAGGCCGACACGCGTTCTGTACCGACTGCACGATAAACGCAATCAACGCTAGCTATATGCTCGTCGAGCGCGTGTCTTACAGAGTCCGCGCCATGCCAGTACGCCGTGACATGCGGGTATAGGTTCGGGATGCTAACACATCAACGAATGAAACAGCGCCTAGAAAGAGCTATACTTCGCAGTAACGACAGCAATGTCGTAAGCGAGCTTCCACGCTTCTCGCGTGTTCTAAGTGGATGATGCGAATTTATGTTTTAATGTTTGATTTTAGCTTTTTCTTTCGCATAATGTGTCCGCCTGTTGTGTGATGCCGCCGCCACCCTCCAGGAAACCTCCGCCCACTTCCCACCCACCTTCAACGTCCAGAAGCCGCCACCCACCACTCACCTCTGCACTCCAGAAGGCCCGACTCCCACCCATACACTCCTTTCCACCCTGCAGGCGCCTACACCCACTACAAGCCCACACAGCACCAGAACGAAAATGTGACGTTGAAATACAATTGAAACACGGAGCAGGAAGGCAATCACTGTACAAGCGAAATACACAACCAATACTGCTAACGCGGATTTGCCGCATCACTTCGCATGATCGTCTGTGTATATTTTTTTTTTCGATGGAGGGGGTCCTGGTGGGAACTTTCTCGCTACATCGTACTCCCGTGCTTGGACGCCTGAATAACTTGACTCATGGCTGATTCGGAGGATCGACAGTACTTTCGCTGCACACGTATACTTCTGGGTGCAGTCAGCGACAGTTGGCGGAGGGGAAGTCCTACGGTATAATATCGTACGTGCGCCGGTCTCTGTATGATGCAAAAACATGGTCCATGGGGAAAATTGGCTCAACATCGTCTTAATCAAATCACAGCGCCACCAGATGGTGACGACGAGAAAGGCACGTGTGGGAAATGCAGGCGCTTGCGAAGTGTCCTGCGTCGGTCTCTCATTCTTTTTGAAAAGTGAACGTTAAGAAAAGCGCCTGCGTGTCCTACACGTGTCTTCCGCCTCAGCTGCTACATAGCGCCCATCAAAAGGGCGATTAAATACGCTCTTACATGAGCTGAGGAATAAACGTTTTCCTCTGTCTCTCTTCATGATTGGTCGATGCCCTGGCCATAGTCTCGACGGCTACCCTGATTGGGCCGTGGACAGGCGTCGACCAACAATGAAGACATACACGCAGCAAAGGCTGTTCCATTTTACTCCAAGAAATCTTTTTTTTTAAACAACGGCTATTTTGATACTAAATTTTTGTGGGTTCCGCTGCTCTGACTAAACAGAGAGAGATTCCTTCCACAGCATTAGAAGGTAGATGGAAGGAGAGTTCCACTTTTTTATTAATGTCTGTGTGTGGATAACGACAGAATAGCACAAGAGGATAAAACATTTTCGATTATTTTTTTCTCCATACGCCGTTCTCTCTACACCTTCAGTTTTCGTGAATAAGGCTGCAATGATGCATCACAGAATGTGGACTCAATTCAATTTAATCTTTCGGTACGTACTGTCAACAGAGGAGCAAATTGGAATCCAGCAGAACGTTTTTATCGACCGTGGGCTGCGGGTAGACAACTGGCGTGACACTTTGTACCCGAGGACAAGCTCCCAATTCGCATCAACATTTAGTATTTATTTTGTTTTTCTTCGCAGTTTCCTCTGTGGTAGGCAGCGTGTGTGATTTTTATGTTTAATCTGAAAACAAAGTGCAAAGCCGCCTCGTCGACAGGATGCCCAGAGGTACAGTATAATGTCACCATGTCGTGCGCACCACTTCCAAGGGGGCGGTTGATGAAACGCAAACAGCCGTGCGTGCAGCAGCGGAACAGTACCGACGTCACCGCATTGGCGTTATCAGTGCCACTGGCGTAGAAATGTAATGAAGTTTTGTCACGCGGCTTTGCCGGACGTTTCTTCAGTGGACTACAAAGACTGCCAGTGCGACCCCTTGAGGCAGCGCAGGGGCTAACAGTATTGTCTTAAATTTAAGAAGAAAAACTGGATTACTACGTCAGCACACTCTAGCATGCTCGCCAAGATTGAACTTGCGAGAACGTTCTAGCAGGCTAGTTGGTGCATAAATTTTGCCGGACTGTTTTGCCGCATTCTGCGCTAACAGTCCGGCAAGAGATCGATCTATTTGTTATATCAGCAATTACTGCCGCGCCTGTACATTGCAAATCGTCTGATACGCGGAATATTTATCTTTTTTTTTCTTGTCTTGCGTGAGTCATCAAAGCTTCTTTTTTCATACACGGCCGCAGTAATTAACAAAGACGGCAAGAAACCCATGATTACAAAATTTTGGCGTTAAGACAAAAAAATGATTTCTTCCTTTCTTGCTCTTCGACACAAAATTTCCAGTCTCCTTGTTTCATCCTGTAAATTAACTAGACAAACTTGCGTATTCCCCGTTCTTTGGAGTCCACCCCTTTGGCACATCCACCACCACCGAATAACCCTCCACCACTACTCGCTGTGTCGGTGGCGCGATGCAACTAAGCAGTTCCTTAAGTCGGTCTTGGCATGCATCCCCGAAGAGCTGAGCACGTGTTCTATATGTATTAGAAGTAGCTTATGTATATATGCATTCATTATGACACTGATTTTTCTCAGTAAATCCGAGAACGCACTTACAAATCTGGAATACTCTTAGCACATGCATGAAACTATCGAGATTTAATAGGCTAGCCTCGCCTTTCAGCGTTCTATGCGAAAGCGCATGGCTATACATCACGTCGCGGGAACGCCCAGCTCAACATTTCAAAACTTAACCGACATTTGGGTATATAAGCTTTTAGTCTCCTTCGTTCAGCAACTCCACTACACCGCCTGCACATTCAGTGAGCATTTTCATGGGTGACTCCAAAGGGATTCATCTATCGTGAAAGAGCCCGGGTGAAACAAGTGAATCCCTCCTCCCAAGTCACCTTAACACTTTATTCTTTTACCCCTGTGGACGGGTCAACTCCCTATTCATAAGGACGTACCTCCCTTAAGTCCGCAGGTTTATTCACCTTCGCCATTTCCACACTGATCAGCGATGCGCACCAGTACAAGCGCCTTTGTATTGCGCGAACAATGCCTGAAAGTACTCACAAGGCGCTATATGCACAGCTGTAGCTGACGGAACAACGGCCTGCACAGGAAAGGAGTCTTCCTGTAACGAGTTATTCAGTAAACTTCTTGGATATGTTGTTTGGAGAGCGTACCTTCAGTCAAACTAGTAAACACCTTTGCATCGCTGCCGGCCTCTCCCGTCGCACTTGCACGGTGCGCGCACCTGCAAGCTAACCCTCGTGCACCGCTCGCTGGGCGGTGCTTGGTGGCGCAGGTGACCGACCTGTGGCTGGATGACATGTACCTGAACAACAGTCAGCCGCTTCCCGTCAACTCGTCGCCCTTCTACCTCTTCCCCAAGCAGTGCTTCGCCACGTCCGCGGACCAGGCCAGGTGGGTCTGCTACTCTGCTGCATTTCGGCAGCCTTGCTTCACTTCATGTTCTCGCTGCTGTTCTTGATGAACGATCTAAACGGCACACACCCATCATGGGGACTGGTCGGTGTTTTCTTCTTCTTGTCAAGTGAACAGACGAATATGAAGCTCAACAGGTTACAAAACTTTAGCGGCTAAAATATTCTTTTTAGCTGAACAAACTAGACAGAAAGGAGAAAAAAGCAAAGAAAAAATATCTACATGGTGGTCGACTGCGCTGAAAGACAGTGTGAGAAGCCACCCCGTGGCTCATGGCCACCTCGCAGCTCACGGCATTGAACAGTCAAAAATAGCGCATAGGCATCATCTGTCACGTAGGAAAGAAAGAGAATGGGTGGCTGCATTACGCAACGTGAGAGGCCGCTAGGCTTAGCGGCGCTGGCTGGACGCTGTTACTCAGCCTAACTTCGAGAACAACGCTCGACGCTCCTTTGCCTGGCGTGTTGACACCACATGGCGAGTACAGTCGACCGATGGCAACGGGCTGGAAATTTGCCCTGACCCCGCCAGCCAGTTGAGTGAGAGCCATTTCTTAAATACAGAAGGTCGCTACTGTTCTTACTATTGGTAGCTACATTGATTGAACGCTACCATTACGTAGAATTATACTATTTTGAAAGAAAAAAATAACGCGATTAAAACACTGAAACAAATTAGTACTTGGCAGAAAAAAAGAGGAGGGGGGTGGAGGCTAATCTCGGATTGTGATCTTTGGAAAAAAGTTAACCTGCCATTTACTTTGTTAAACTAAATTCAATGTAGGTGCGCTACCACAATATATCCATGGACCCTTCGCATAGTTTACTCATGACGGTTTCACAGACAATGTATACGCGGGAGCTGGTGCAACGGGGTTTCTGCCTTTCCACTTGGCTGCAGCTGCCACGAAACAAGTTTGCTTCCTATGCAATAGGCCGCAGCCGGCGCGTTACCCTCCGTTCCTATTTGGCTGCAGCTGGCGTGAGCGGGTTTCGTCCTTTACACGTGGCTGCAGTTTCCGCGAAACCGGTATTCCTCTTTTACCAGGGCACCACCAGGCTTCACCAGGGCCCATAACAACATTTTGGTAGTGTCCCAGCTAGTGCTAGCGTGCAAAAAGGAAAAGGGGAGTTCGCGCTCTCCACTTTGCCCCCCCCCCCCCCCCCGCAACTCGTCGCCTGTCCCTGTTTCTTCGTCTTCCCTCTCTTGCATTTCTCTCTCCTAAGAAAGTGTCGAGAGCAATTTCCCTCTCCTGGAGGGCCGTCTTCGACAATGGTTCCCCAGACCAGGGCGAACCACCCGCGTAATCCCTCGAAGTCGATAAAAGTTTACTCTCTCTCTCCACTTTGGCACCTGCCAACCGAGTCAGGTGGCCCAGTTGGCTAATGGAGGCTACACCCGCAGACAGGACGGCCTTTTCGTTGGCGAGGCATATAGTGCTAGCGACCTAAAAATTAAGAAGTTGACATGAAACAGTGCGAATGCGTCCGTGGTGGAAAGGCGAAAAGACAGCATGTTTTTTTGTTGTTGTTTTTTCAGTGAACATTACTTTTACCTTGAAAGAGTTACAATTACTTCCTTCTGCTCGAACGAACCATCAAAAGAAAAAAAAAAGCAATCCATGCGCACTTGACGAGTAGCGCCAGTGCTAAAGCAACGGCTGCGTATTTGTCATGTGTACACTGTCTTGTGCAGGTTCGCAGCCAGGTTCATTGAATTCGCCGTGTTGTTCAAGAGAAAGATTGACAGGTAAGTCAAACAGCCTAGAAGTGAATTACCCTGGATTTATTATCCTGTTTTCGACCATCATGTTTCTAGGCGCAGTTTCCCCTTTTATAGCATTAGTTTATCTGTGGCTCATATCATTTCGATGAGAACTAGTTCCGCTAAATTAATTACGCCACCTTGTTAACGCTCTGTCAATAGCAGGAAAAGAAATTAATGCATGTGGAACATTCAAGTGCTCCTACAGGGCGCTAAAAAGATGACAAATGGGCGTGGCTCATAGTCCGTCACTGTCATCAGGAGTAGTCCGCCAGGAGCATAGTCGGGCGATGTAGATTAACAAAAGTCTCTTCAAAGAGGCCAGAAGTGTCTCAGCGGCCAACACGTCTCAAAGCGGCCGCATACCCATAAATTCTGAATAAGTGCATTTTTCAAGGGGAAGTTGTTTATGAACGCAATTTTTTTCATATATCGCAAGATTACACTATAAGAATCAATATATCCGCAGATCTTCCCTCGGCAGTCTTGTATTTTGTTGTTGCTATTAACGATTTTGTCGTCGTTAAAAACGGTCCCCATTGGTTTTTTATGCCAGTCTTGACTACTCGATGCGAGCGTTGGAAAAGTTTTAAAAGAATGATTTTGCAACGCATCAGAAGAACGGACCGTTACCTTCAATATTTTCATGACAGCGCCTTACAATATTCCACAGTGGCCTCTAGATTAAAACCGACGTCCAATCATCATGCCCTTGAGCTCAACTTGAGCTAGACTAAAATGCGCGCTCGTTACAAGGTAGTCAACGGGACGAAGAAAATTTTAATGAGCAGCATTTGCAATTCAGAGACACTGACCATGAATCATCCCCGTACATGCATTGCCAGCAACGAAAGGTTACCGGTGCTCGTGCGCCCTCCATATACATATTCCCACGCAGCGGCACCCTGACTCCCGACTTTGGCCGGGGCGGCGCGCGGCAGCCGCAATGCATGCAGACCTACAAACATTTCTTCCCGGCCTACCGGAGACCCGGGCCAACTAAGGATGACCTTCTACTCGACACCGCCTCGCAGCACCAGGACCACGTGATCGTCGTCTGCCGAGACCAGGCGAGCGCAATTTCTGCACTCGCATGCTTCTTGGGAAAAAAAAATATCGATGAAGCACCACCGTTGGCTGAACACTCATAATGGTATTCACCCAACTCTCACGGAGCTCAACTGTCGTGAACAAAAAAGGCCTAGACCACGCTCAGTAGCGTGCCTGGCTGCTCTCGCGACACCTTTCGGCTTTCTCACAAAGCAGGAGCGCCACGGATGGAAATGATCAAACTGACATGTCTTTAGATGAAACCTTTCCGCAACCTTTCCGCCTGTCTCGACTGCAGGCGCTCCGGGAAAGGGGCGCGGCAATTCAGTCTAACCAAAGGTCGTGTGGTATACGTCACTTCTGCTCCCGACAATGAATGTTTTTGTAACACTTCGCCTATGAGAGGCGGACTGAATATTCTGGGGATATTTTACAGATATGAATGGCGTCAAGATGATTTGATTTCTTTTGTTCACCTTTAATTGAATCTGTTTGGATTTCATTCGGGCTTTCTTTTGCTTCAAGTGGATGCCCGTGATACATACAGAATACGAGAACATGAGTGCAATTCATGGTATACTAACAAGCGAACCAACCGCACACTGAAGGAAAGCCAGTGTGCAATGCGGGCGGTGAAATTTTATTCCAGGCCACCACAGACCAAATCTGGAAGTCCTTGCGTTGCGTCACAGCGGCACAAGTAATCGGTCATTAGCCCAGGCCCTGCTCCGTCATTGCTCCGTCATTGCATGAAAGTTCAGCAAATTGTCTGCTATCAAAGCTAGAGGCAACAAGGCCCTTGAAGCGAGCATTTCAGGAGGCGAAATAAAATGCGGGTGACTTCCTGAATGATCTTCGTACGGAATGCATTATGCCTTCTGCGCAGTACATACGTTTTATGGTGCAGCTTTAGGTAGTCGTGAGTTATCCAACAAGGCCACAGGATAGTCCGACCTCTCAGAGGCATACGAATATAGCCCGCTTTTAATTTAGGACTGGCTGTCAAATATAAATGACCAAGTCATCCTTGCAATAGAGTAATTCTCCCTCGACCACTCGACAACGGTCGCCATATGTCAACGAAGAACTACGGTCGCGTGATAATGCAGGACCTGTGACTAAGTGTTCTCAGCAGCGAGGACACTGCTGAGAACATAAAAATGCCTCTCGTTGCAACGAAGTATCTACTGCGAATACGACATGTTTTGTCTTGGGTTAGAAGAGCGGTAGTAGCAGCTTCAAGTTCATTAACGGTGTGCCTATACGCAGTGACAGCGATCGAGTAGAGCTGAATTGCTATTAACGCAGGTTCATTATTATTTTTTATTCGGTTTGGTTATTACGGTAACTTACTGCCGGCCCTTCTCCTATGTAAATGGTATAGGATGCGCAATCAAAGGACGAACCACGAAGAAAGACACAGAGACCCACACAAGCGCTTGTGTGTGTCTCTGTGTCTTTCTTCGTGGTTCGTCCTTTGATTGCGCATCCTATACCTTCACAACATCATGTACCAACTAGGCCCAACCCAAGTTTTATTGAAGTACCTATGTAAATCAATCAGGGAAGCAAACGTCGTTGCGCGTCTATTTCCACCCTTGCACCCTCGGAGGAACAGCGAGCTGGGCTGGAAAGGGTCGGTTGACTATGTTCACTCACAGTTTCCTTTCCTTTTTGTTATGCATGCACTGTTCAATTCATTGTATTTTACCATTAAGGTACACGGAACCAGTAAACACTAAAAAAATATAATAACACAACAAAGAGGATTGTAGATTTGCAGTTGCACCAATGATGATAAACTTGGAGATACAGAAGGTACAATGAACACAATGGCAGTAGATATGCAGATATGATACGGTGGCTCTTCAAAATTTATTGTTGCCTTTTTTATCATGGTCGTGAGAGAAATGCTAAAATTTATGCAAATGGTATGCACACGTAGGAGGAAATATTTGTAACTACATCACGAAAGTTCATTTTCTAGTGTATTTAGACCTGATGTGTACTGCGTGCAATTTTGAATTACTGAAGCGTGTTGCCTGCTCAGAACAGCATCCTAAAACAAACTTAAAGCGCTACTTTAAAGCAGAGGGACATTTTCGCATCCCCTGTCCACATTAAAATGCTGGCGCCTATGTGCTCCGCGGTTCCGCCGTTGCCCGCCGATACAGCTCAGTGTGGTGTGGGATACTCGCGCCATCTGACGCCTGTCGAGAAAAGAGACTGCTCGTAAGAACGGAGCAAGCGCCATCCATCAGCGGCGAGAAGAGGGTTCCGAAACTTCAGCACAACAGAAGTCAGACTGAACTCGGGGAGAAAAATTCGCAGAAATGTTTTTCATTCTCTAAAACGAGAGTGCGCTCCTAAGCAGCGCTAACTAATGCTTTAGCGCTTACAGCTAAGCATACGGTGGTAACTATCGGCCTCGAAACTCTGAGTGGAGCGAATTCTGGCAGCATTCCTGAAGCTGGGCGGAAGGGAAAGTCACGCATATGCTTCGGTACGAGGTCGGGACCCATTACAGGGCTTAGTGTGAAAAGCTTTGTGTCATGGAAACTAATCCCGAGAAGTGTAAGTTGAAAGCAAGGAGACGGAGCGAAATGAAAGGGAACGCTGCAAATGTCAAACTCGCCTTGAGTGTGAGAAACAGGAGTCGATCACAGCACGTCTTGGCAGCAACTTGCGTGGGTGTCCAAATTAAATTGAACTCGACGTTTGGTCAAAGTGGCACTCAGTTGCTAGTTTCGGCGGAATCGCCAGGAGCGCGTGCCGAATTGTATCACGTGACATTTTCTACACGACCATTGTAAAGTGCGCGAACAAGAATCGCAAAACCAAGGTGGTGAATCCTGGAGAAAGGGGGGGGGGGGGGGAGGCAGGGAAGGGAGGTTTTCACTGCTTTCAGCAGGAAAATAGCGGAAGATCAAGGAGGCCGACTTCAGCACATGTCGCCACACGCCATTTCTCACAGATTGCGACATACGTATCGGTGTTCGCGTGGTCTTCTCTCTGACCGTTTTATGACGCTTCCTTCGTGTGTGACATCCTGTATTACCTGTACAGCCCGAAAGGGGGAAAGAATTATTAATTTGCCCCCACTTCGTGCATGTAAGATTCCTGAAAAATTTGCGGCAAGTCTGGTTTCGAAAACTTTCCTCAGCTGCCCCGCGCCGCAGATATTGGTATACCTCGTTTTACGACGCCACGGCAACAAGCTGCTTGGACCTCTCGGCGAGCAAGGATATACAAGCTATCTATCGCCAGTAAATTTTAAAAATTCGTGCTAGTACTTGTTGCAAGTAATAACAATTCGCTGAAACAGCTTCGCCGAAAAATGCAAAAGTTACACCGAGTGCAGTTTATTACATTATTTTAAGTCCATCTTTTATTCAGATTTAAATGTCACCAATGGGCAATCGCGACCATTGCCCAGTCCACCACAGGCCATCCACTTGAGCCTGTACTCTGTGGGCTAGACGCCTACACTGTCTCTGTATTTGTCGCAGTGAAGTGGATAGCTGCAGTTGGGAGTCCAAATCTCAGACCTGCTCGCGCAAAAGACCTGTGCATCTTTGGACAGCACTTTCGCTGTAGAACCCTGGCTATTGTAACTGCAGAAGTGAAGGAAGATATGAAAACGGTATATCGCTAGAAATTCAGGGAAGATACGTTCCGCGTATGACATTAGGCACTCAATAGTAAAAATTCTCGATAAAGGAACCTTAGTGGTGAACATTCTGCATAGCCTCGATCATGCGCTCTACATTTATCGACGCGTCCGTCGTGTTCTACACGTCTCGTCTTTCACATGAGGTAAGCAGCAGCCAGTTATTCCCAGCAAACCTTAAAACGTTACGTATTGATGTGCATGAGATTTTTACGCTGGATATTTAACGCATCGAGCTGACATCTATTTCATTCTCATTTTCCAAGGATCTACGTACCTGCAATATTAAAATTAGTGTCCATTCTGAGGTACAGCGCGCATTGTCGATATTCCAGCTAGATGTATGGGAGACGTTTATGAATTTGCAGCACATGTAGCGGATACACAAGTCTCTCTGGCGTAGGCCCTTATGTTGCGAAATAAATTTGATTGAATCGACGTTATACCAAAAGATGAACTCAGGATTTCATACAGATGGGTATCTATGACATAGAGGGTGCAAAAAGCACTCATACCTGCGCAGAAAGCTTTAAGTACGAATTCTTTAGCAATACTTTAGGCTAATTCAAATTGCTATTGGAGTATAGAATCGTACGTAACACATCATCATGCCATTTCACAGCATAACATCTTTTAAGAGAACTGCAACACTATATAACACAAGTGCTTCACACATCTCTTCCCTCACCTTCACTTATGTTTATACTATGCCCCTGGGACGGGTGTCCTCACGAGGGCTAGTGGTCGACGGTTGCTTAGCAAAGTTATCTAAATAAACTTGTGTTACGACTTTTTGTTAATTCTGAATGCTATAAGGTCGAGTAGGTTCATCTACAGTGCTCTGTTAGTTGAAAACAGCAATTAGTGCCAAAGCGCTAAAATAAGCTCAGGTAGCAGTGTCAATTTGTGTGCATAGCCCTCCCATTCAAACGTCTACCTCAAATTTATACATTTATGCAACGTATTTTAGATAAACAGTACAAAATATGCCTAGTCTGGGCCCAATTGAAGAAATTTCAGCTGTTTCTAATAACCGACTGGAATTCATAAATTTTGTTTTAATGGCTGCTCCCAAACAGCTTTGTTTGTCCGAACGTTTAGCAAGTGCATAAAAAATGTAGGCATACTTAAGCGGGGTCAAACCTATTTAGTTTAAAAGTAATTCCCCAGGATTAGCATATGGGTCCTGAAAATATGATCGAAGAAAAATGACTAGGCATGGGAGGCCACAATTTCCTTCCATGTCACTGAATAATAGCTATGCGTAGTCTAAGACCGACGTAATGCAACGTCACTAGTACGTTTTTGGTTCGTTTTTTTTTCTCTCTCTAGAAAGGTGAAGAAGCTGGAGGCATAAGATATCACGCCTATGGATGTACACGTTAAGATTCAATCGGGACGTCTCTGGGAGGTTAGTGGTTTGCTGAGAAGTGTGCCTTCCCCGTTCTCTTCGCCGATGCTTACCACTGTTTAATCTTCAGCCGCCTTGCTTCTTGCATTAATTTGTCACGACGCTGTCACTTCTACCATGTCTTGCGGTGTACCCCTATAGAAGGGCAGGTGCTTGCACCAGCGCCTTTCGCCCTCCTTGCTCAGTATTTTATGTGACGACTTATGGTAGCTGCAGATAAGTTCCTACGTTCTAGGCATGGGAATTTAACGACGTGCCGGTGAAGCAGCTGACTACTAATGGCTAACAGGGTTCAGCAAGGCGTTCAACTGGGCTAGTTGGTAGAGACTCATGGTGTATGCGCTGCGTCTTTTGCGCTGTGTTGTCACCATGAATAACAGGGTTCAGCGTGGCTCACCGTCCTAAGCTATTTATTTATTTATTTATTTATTTATTTATTTATTTATTTATTTAGGGCTTTCCTGTACTATGCTCTTTGTTTTGTTTTGTTTTCCTCTCACTCTTCTGCTGTGTTCTAGTTCGTCTTCATTTCCATCAAAGGTAGCTCAGAATAATTTCAAGGTGAAACGTTCGCCCAGAGCGACACCGATATACCGATATATCGTATGCAATTCAGCCAGTTATGCTGCCGAGAGCTGACGCAACGCGTCGCTCACGCTCATACACGACGAGAAACGGACACGGTTCTCTTTTTTCCGGATGGTGCGCGCAGTTCTTCAAGCTGCGCCTTCCCCTGGACCAAGGGGGGCCCCTGGACGTGGAGGCGCTGACGCGGCAGCTGCTCAGCATCAAGCAGCAGGCCAAGGACCCCTCGGAGAGGCAGCCACCCGTGGGCGCGTTCACCACAGAGCAGAGGCGAACCTGGGCCGGCATCTACGCCAAGTTGGCGCGCAGTAAGCCTCCACCACTCTACCAGAGCGTCAATCCTCTTGAACGCACCGTGTGAACGCGTCCAGAGAGTGAACTGCGTCACAGCAAACATGGCGCACTAATATCCTATATAGAGGTGAAACTGAGGCCTCTCCTCACGACGTGGTCGCACCCCGAAGCCAGTCGCGCGCGCTAAGTTCGGCTCGAAGTCATCTGGCATCCGTTTGGAGGGACGGCAGCTGTGTAGCTCATTCACAGAACTGAGACCCGACACTTGCGCTGTATATCGCGCATTTCGAAGATATTACCAGTGTCCTGCGCGATTTAGCGAGCCTTTGACCTTGGACGTCCCCACCTTCCTAGGAAAGTACGCAATTCAGATTTCTCTGATTGGGTCGATAATCTCTGGAAGCCAGCGTCATGCCATATGCCAAGAACAGACACGGCGAACAATAACGGGAAGCAGTGGCTTATGAACGATCTAATGTAATCGAGTGCAAATATTCATGCGAATGAAAATGCCCAGAAAAAGTGTCTGCGTAAGGACACGTGATAAGGCGGTTCAAAACAGCACATGTCCGCGAAAACAGGCTACTTACAAAAACGTAGCCACACCCCTCGGAAAGCTTCGCCCATGGAATCATCACAAGATACAGCATGTAAATTGATTCGAGGCGCATTCTGTGGCTGTTTAACAAGGGGGCGTTATCCGCATCAGTGCGTATTTCTTTCCTAGTCTACTATTTATATTGTTTTAATATATTTGCTAACATGCAAGCGTTTGGTTTTTCACATGTGAGCTAGCTGTTTGTGTTCTATATAAGGTCGCTTTCAATAAGGCCGCATTCAGGCCCTCGCTGCGTATATTTTAGCGCTTAATCAGGTTTCCAAATCTGGAAGGTGGGGAGGGGGGGGGGGGGAGTATCCGCTATAGTCTGTTTTTACACGCGATATTTTCATGTGCTCTGTTTCACTCGCGCAAGCCGTCAAACATTTTCTCGCCCACGTTCCAAGGACAGCATTAATCTCATCACGCTACAGCCTTAGCGAAGCTGACGTTGCACTGCTGTGAAACGCTGCTCGATTCGTTTGGATGAAGGGCACTTGTACCCATCTGCTACGGACCAGACACGCACGGACACCCGCGTGCTTAGAAGCTGTCTGTATCGCAACTATAGACCCTCCTCCACTATAGGACACACAGTCGAATCGATGCAGCACGAACACACTTCTGTGCCTGGCAGGTGAAGGAATAGTAGACTGTTTTTACCTCCACACAAGACGCAGGCGTAGCAAAGACGAAACAACGACTGTTCTGAGTAATCTGTTTCTATCTGTGTCACATCGCGTTCATGCAGGCCAGGGTCGTGGACAGATGGGAGCAGGAAGCGAGACAGCTTTCCAAAAGAGACCGCCCTTCTGAAGACCAACACCCATGCCGAAATTGATTTATGACATAAGCAAGATACGATGGCGCTGCTGTAACTGGATGGGGGTAACAGCTGGGGCTGTGGCCCATAGGAAGGCATGTAAACAAAAGATCTAAAAGTATTTTTTTAGGTTGCATTCTGGAGCTGTGAGGTCGTCCCTACGTTAAAAAAAAAAAAATGCCGAGTACAGCCTGGGACAAAACACAAATGTGAGGAACATCATTCCTAGGCAAATTTATTTTTAAAACACCGTAATATGTGCGTGCTGGAGTTATCCCCGGATGGGGATACCGGACGGGGGCGCGGCCCGTGCAGAGGTAACCAAAGGTGTTTATAAATCGATGTCGCGCCACATTTTCAAGGAATAACACTTGTGTGCGCTGTAAAGCGGTCAGGTAGAGCGCGCTGGAACTTCCTAGTCTTGTCCTGAAGTGCAACGTGACGCGTGCAGCGTAGCGAGGTCTCTCTGTGTGGGATTTCCTCGCGATCGACTGACACCTTACGTTTTCGCGGGCGGTGCGCAGGCAACGTGAACCAGAGCTCGCTGCAGTGCCTCGAGACGTGCCTGCTGGTGGTGTGCCTGGACCGGCCGCTGAGCAGCCTGCGGCTGCGCCACTACGCCAGCCTGCGCCGCGAGTCCGTCACACTGGACCTGGGCGCCCAGGCAGCGCACCTGCTCCACGGCGGCTCGGTGGCCGATGGCAACGCCGCCAACCGGTGGTACGACAAGTTCATGCAGGTGAAGCCGCCTCGCTGTTCTTTCAGCGCAGAATCGCGTGAGGGGTTTTTACTGCCTTCACGGGCTGCATAAGAGCCGCAAAAATAAAGGCCTCTGGACCAATTCTGACAGTCTCAAATGAAGTGCGTCAAGGTTCGAAAAACAAGTGAAGAAGACCAGATCGCTATGATAATTTTTCTTACCTGAATAAGGCCGTCTCTTTCAGGCGCTGAGCTCGCATCTTCAGGCATACTCAGGAGAGCCTGTCGTGAACGAGAATACTGTAGAGAACGAAATTTTGCGGTCAACAACTCGTAATCGTGATTGTCGATCGATTATAAAATGTTGAGGTGGTGACCAACATGCCAGAAAATAAAAGCAGTACATATTACTCTTTCTTTGGCAGGTTTCCCTTATCTACCGCACCTCTACATCCTTCCACACATCACTTCATAGAGACATCGTACTTGTCACGCAACCGATTATTTCCCTATGGTTTATTTCAGTCTAAAGAAATAAGCAGGTACTTCTGGGCCTCACTTTCAGAATCCTAGGTTGTTCTGTTGCGTGATGCAGGTTTTCCCGGAGGGAATCCCGTTTCAGTCGGTCCCTAATCCAGGAGTGCTAGAATGTTTCGCGCAGTGAAATATATGGAACAGAAAAACAGTAACACGGCGGTCTTTTCTGTGCGCCCGCTGTTGTCGCTCTGCGCCCGTGGAGACGGGAGTCATTTTCAGCGCTGTTCAACTTCGCTCTCTCTGCCTTTCCCCCCTCGCCCTGCTTGACCTCGTGCCTGCCGGCTGCCAGATAGTCGTCAGCCGAGACGGAATCAACGGCCTCATCTCCGAGCACTCGGCCTCCGAAGGAGTCACCGTCATCAGGTTCTGCGAGGAGTTTCTTCAGCACATGTGAGCGAAAGCATTTTTTTCCGCGCACGTAAGAAAATAAAAAATCTCTCAAGAAGCTTTCAGCAAGGAAGTTTCGGACCGCGAAATCGCAAGAAAAAAAAGGGCTTGCCCCTCTTGGCTGCCTGCTCTGTGTCTGTGCCGCTACCGACATTAGTGAAGGCTCTCGGCACTAATTAACCGGACCAAAGCGCCAGTGTGACAGTCAGCAGGCGTACTTTCAGCCGCACGTGTAATGCATGTCGTTCTAAGGAAAGTTGGGTCCCGTTCAGCGCCTTTGCTGGCTGTGTAACGCATTTGCGAAAGCGAGACGCACCAACGCGAGTCTTGTATTACCGGCAGGCAGCAGTACCAGCAACAGCCCCAGGCACCTCCGCCGGGGTCGCCCTCGATTCGAGCCAGCTCCATCTGCGCCCAGTATCCGGTGTCGCGGCTCAGCTGGGACCTCGGAGACGACATGCTCAAGGCCCTCCAGGACAGCACCAAGGCTATCAACACGTGAGTCCATGATTTCCCGTCTGCCAAAAGAAAACGCGTTCTCTGAGCCGGAAGTTCTGGGGGAAGCGCAGATTTGTCAGTGCGCACAAGAGGATCAATGACATTGTTTGGTCCAAATGCAGTTTTCCTTTCTTTAACAATTAAATGATATAGAAGCAAGGTACCGGCAGGTGTTGTAGCTGCAGGGTGGAAGAACAAATTTCTTCCCCGAAGTTGAGCGGGTACTTCTTAAGGATTTTTTTTTTTTTGAGCGATGCTTTAACGGAGTTTGCTGCAACTCAAATAAGGGCTCGCCGTACCAGCATGAGCAACTGGGAAAGGGCCAGAGCAGAAAACTGCAGATTCAAGTGGATTTACGATGCCACATAGAGGCGCGTGCACTCCTTCAGCTCTGGCTGTGTCCGTCCCTGCCGCTATAAAAAAAAAAAAAGCCAGCTCTATAGTCACAGAAAAAACAACTCTCTGAACCTAATTCCCACCGGGGACATCGTGAGGGCGGCGTCACTCAAAAGGCGCGTCCAGCGCTTCAATCCTAGCATTGCAGTGCCGCATAAAGATCCTGAAAGTCTCGTGAAAGAGCGCGTTTCGTTCAAAGGTGATTAGCAGATTCGTCAACAACGCGACAAAAGAACTCACAGGACAGATACCTCCTGTAACGCGAATTTCAGTGACAGTTCCGCTGTACATACTGCTGAATGGCAGCGCGTGCACCTTTTTGACTCGACGTTGGCGGCACGTGCGTTAAGGGTGCGGCAAAAGTTCCCAGGCCACAGGGTCTGCTTTTCAGCAGTACACTCCGGTACTTATGACGCCTTTCAATCTGCCAGTGCTGTCAGAGGTGAGAATGATACTTCCACCTCCTGCAGAGATCTTGAGGTTCGTAGCTGTCGTAAAGGCCGCACTGCACTGTTCAAAATCATACCCTGTGGCCCGGGAACTTGACGCACCGTGCACTAATGGATCTTGGGGTCTACGGGACCTTGTCGCCAGCACGTTAGCGACCAGTGTTCTGAGCGCGTTCGGCCTCTATTCCAACCGCCACACGTTTGCAGGGCTCTGGCCTCCCGCTTACGTGCAGCGTCCGAGCACGATGCTCCCTCTCGGCTTCGTCCAAGCCCGCCTGTGATATGAGCGCTGGGTAATTTTGGTATTGTTGACTCTTCGCATCTGCGTCGTTTTGCTACAGCTTCGGCTTCTCGTGCGGCTGGATCACGGCGTTCAGCGCCGTCACGCCGCGACATTCGCGACTCGCGCAGCTGGGTCTTCGCACCCACTGCGTAGCAGCTTCGCTTCGGCCCCCGGCGAGCTCTGCCTTAGCGGGCTAGGCGTTCACGTCTGCCATCTCCAGCGCGCCTAAACCTTGCGCAGCTAGTGGGTCCATGTTATCAGAAGTGGAATAACGCAAACAAGAGTACGTATTCCTATCCAGTCTATTCCCAGGTATATTACCGCACACACGCACACCAAAAGCCGTGTTTGCATATATGCGACAGAATGCGACAGTAGCGTATCGCATTTCCCATAGCGCATCACGGGTAATTCGATGCACCAGCGTTTACATGTAGCGCATTATCTCTGGCGCAGCTGTGGTGACACAAGGTATCGCATACTGAAGGCAAAGCATCGGTGTCGGAACGAGGTGTTAACAGTTTTCGCTGTAAAACTCTGTGTGTACATCAACGACAAACACAGAAGGGTGTCTGGGCTATCACATCTAGGTTTTGCTCCATTGCCGATGCTGCCCGAAGGTGTAACGAACTAACTGGATGAAATTTGTTGAAATCGGTTAACATCAGAGTGCGAAGTTCCGGCGTATACCGCTGGTTAACAAGCTACAATGAAAGTCCAGACGGGAAAAACGCCTACCCTCAGCATATCAGAAATTAGAGTGCATCAACACACGGTCTCATCAGTACGAGGCGCACGTACTGGGCACACCTCGGCGCGCATTATTACCACAGTCGTGCGCCGGCATACGACACACCGGAATATGCTATACCCCGGGCGCCAACGCACCTGCATCACGTAGCCGTGTTAAGTTTACTTTTCAAGTGACCTGATTTCTTGAATTTCGCAGCTTGGCAGAGGACGTGGACCTGTACATCCTGCATTTTCCGAACTACGGCAAGAACTTCATCAAAGAGCAACGCATCAGCCCCGATGTGTACATACAGCTGGCGTTACAGCTTACCTACTACAAGTGAGTTTGCCTGTGTTTCCAGAAATGGTAGCGAATAGCTTCTTGCGTGTTTCCCACTTTGAACACGTTGTACCGACGAACTGCTAGGCTAGTTGGTTGTACATGCTCCAAATTCCCTCCATGGCACACAACAGGCACGGACGGAAAGAAACATACCACAAAGCGAAAACCTCAACTGATTTTTTTATTGCAGAGCGTTATGGCTACACTTGTGCACATCCGCTCTTTATGGCGTGTTTCTTCATGGCGTGTTTCTCTTCGTCCGTGTCTGTTGTGCGCGCTGTGGGGAATTTGAATACTGTATACCGACGCGAGCACACTGCCATTTGTAAACGTCAGAAGCACCGCAACTAGATACTTCAAGATATTTTGGCAACAGATGCCGAGGTGAGATCCGCTGATTTCACACGATGCATGCTGCGATGGACTGACGAAATATAAATGGATGCTTCCCCAACCACTAGTTTGCGCGAAACGTGCGCAATGGATCTCCCGGTTTAATTTTGCCCAAAACCCTGAAGCACGTTTATTTTTTTCGCTTAAATCAAGCCATGCTATTACATTATCCCAAAACTGTGAAAGTAGTAGATAACAGTGGAGTTAATGTTATCTCTCAGATTCTGGCGCGCTGCATTGTGGCGAATGTATAATAAAAGATGCCTGAAAGCATGTTTCAGAAATCAATCTTGACAAACGCAAGAATTTTCTTTCTCTTTCTTTTATTTTGCCCATTTGCCCATTTTATTTTTCATTCGAGTAATAGAGACACCAAATATCTGGATGCGTGTTTTTTTTTTAACTTTAAAATGGTGCGAATACATGAGTATGCATGAGTCACGACGTGAAATTCACATAGACCATCTGAATAATTGATGTAATCGAGAGCTATGGTGTCATCCTTGACGTTGTCTTCTAGGCCTTCGTGGCCGGGGCCCAGGTGATGACATATGATCTGGGTAGAGGGAGGCACCCAAAATGCGGAGGGCAAGTTTTGGGACTCGGCCGTTGGTGAAGGCCCGAAACGCAGCCTGCGAGTCGGTGATAGTGTGGAAGCTGGGCTTTTATTTGTTCTGTGCTTTGATGGTGACTGCGATGGCAATAGCCTCCATCGCAGCTAGGCCAGGGCCTGAAAGGATTTTAGCAAGGTAAGGGGAAAAGGAGTTATCGGCCGATGTGAAAGCGTATTTTGAGTCGCCGCACTCGCGATTCTATTTTGCGACATTGAGCTCAGCAGCAAAACGCTATGACCATTGGAGCCACCGCCTCCTGTCACTGTTCTTCTTGCGTCGCCTGACCGCAGCTGCTGTCGTCGTCGCTCACATAAAGGTCCCGGTTAACTCGGCAAAGGCGCCACAGTTTTTTTTTTTTTTGCTTGCGAACCACGTACCGCCTTTGCCAAAAGTTACCAGGCAATGCAGTTTCCTTCTCAGCCGCATGGCGGCGCCCTTACGGTACCCCTAAAGACCAAGAGGTCTTCAAATGTAAGGTCAAGGGTTTTCCTTGCCTTACACAGATTCAGAGCTTACGGGATGCTATAAGTGCTGCCCTGCACCGCTAAGAAACAAACGCCGTTGCCTCGTTAGCATGTTGATATTCCTGTGCAGCAAGGGGAGAAGGTTTTGCGTCAGAACTGCCCTGAATATCGCTTTATAATATTGATTTCCCGCGTTCGCTACTATTTTTGGTACTGGGCGCCGCATTTCTTCAGTGGAACAAGAAAGGAAAATTTAGACCTGAGCCTCCGCATACATACTCAGGCGAGAGATTGACTGGTCAACTGTAACTGCAGCCGAAGACCAACGTTAAGTTGGCGAAGGTCAAGGCAATGGTTGGACGAAGCTGGAGTCTCAGGAAGGCTTTCGACGATCGTCGCCACCAGAGACAGAGGCGCCGGCGACGATGTTCCCGGACACGGAAGGCACGTGGACAAACAAACAACAACTCCCGGGAGGCTGACGAGGCAGTCCAAGTCGTGGCGGTAGCCGCATCTTTTGCCGCAGGCACAACTCGGTACGGCACCACAGCGTCACCGGGCTCTTCTACTCGTGGCATCGACAGATGGGGCACCGCAAAGTACGAGCCGAAGACGCCGGCCAACCGCGACCAACACGCGACTCGTCGCCCCAAGGAACAGCGCCGCGAAACCACTTACTGGGCCTTTGAAAACCACTTTATTTCTGAATAACCTAAATATTTCCGACAGTGATGTCGAGGTAATGTTTGATCAGAGATAAATGGCCTTTCTGGTGATGCGGCTCAAGCCAAGCGCCCTACGTGAGTGGTGTTGGATGTTCCCCTCTCACGTCAAAAGTCTGAACATTCCTGCGGCTCTCGCGCGTAATGAACGTGAGACTTTTGAGGCGAGATTTTGTGGCAACAGCTAGAGTGCTTAGACCACGGCCTTAAAGTGAGAGTTTGCAGCCACGGCATCTTTGCAAGCTGTACTGCTCTGCTCTCGGGAGTGCGCGAAGCCACCGGTAAATTTTAGTCATCGGTCCTTCATTTCCGGTTAGCTTGTCTATGGCTGTACCTTGCTCGAATAAGGACTATGTTTCCCGTTTCACCATCTATACAATAGGCTGCAAATGCATTGGCGCTGCCAGGCCCAGAATATTCCAACAATCGCATGTTTCCTGTAGATAATGCGGCCGTTCTCCATTAGCTAGTAGCATTGGCTGCACCTACGTTAGCCGACTAGTATTCTAATTAAATATTAGGAACGCTGCGCTGTGGTGTTGCAACATCCGGGCCCTCACGGAGGCATTTCGAGTGGATCACACCTCGGGCTACCAAATGTTAATATCTTTGTGCCATCGTTGGCTCTAATGCTGTCCTGCTAGAGTCACGCGACGAATGGCTTCAACAAGCCAGTAGAAGTAGGGGTGGGGGCGAAAATCTGCTGCCTCTGCGTTGTCTGTGAGTTTGCAACTAGTTTCTTTTGGATCGTGAACTATGGATGCCGTGCATATGCCCGCTTTCACTCTTGCGAACGCCGCTCTCCGGCTGTAGGCTAAAACTCGAGCCTGGCTGGAACGCAGTCAAGGCGAAGAGGGCAGAGTGGCTCTAGGCTGCCATGGAGGGGTGGCCATCGAGCACATGCAGGGCGACCTCGGCTGGTTCTCATTCGAAACATTCGAGTAAGGAGGCAAGCTCACCTTTTGAGGCCACCTACGGATTGTGGACGGAGATAGGTGCGCCCGCGGAGTCTGTCGGCACATGTACTCTCAAGGATATTGGGACAATGTCGTGCTCATGTCTACCCGCGCTGAGCCCAGGTTCGGCTTTTTCGCACGCCGAGTGCAATGTGCGCCAGGTCTTCCCTTCTGAACCGCGCCCACAAATCAGCCCAAGCCACAGAGAAGCTCTACATATACTGCAGCGGGAGTGCGCTGCTTTTTGTGGTGGTTCCTTACTATACCGACAGCGCTTTGACCCGTTCGCTCAGACAGGAATGTGCCTGTGTGAAGAGGAGTGGGAGAGAGAGAGAGACTTTAATGAATGCAGGAGAGGTCTGCCTGGTTATTAGCCTAGCATGCTACTCCGAGGAGTGGGAGAGCATCCAACGTATTGTTACAGTCACCATTCATTGCCCGAAATCGCCACCACAACATCCAGAGGGCGCCACTCTGCTTCAGGCACTAGAGGGGTTCTACAAGGCACTGTTTTGCGCCCGCAACGCGGCGGTGCCAGCATCACCTGTAACGACGAGGAAGGCTAAGCTAACGCAGTGATTGCGAGTAACGCGTGCATGGCAGAGAACTCAAGCTGCGGCCGGGAGCGATTTGCACGCGCAGTCCTAATGACGGCTTGGGTGCCGCGCGACATCGAAGCACTTCAGCCAAGGCGCTGTCCTCCTGCACCATTTCCCCGCCTCCGCTTTTCTACTTCCAGTCATCTATTCTTTTTTTTTTCTTTTTTTGGGGGGTAGGGGGAAGGGGGGGGGGGGCAGTTTCTCCAAACTTGTTTCAACTTTTTGTTTTTTTACCAACTACGGCTGAATGTGTGTGGCCGACTGAATCGAAGCGGAACGCCACATCAACATCAACACCATCGCCCTTGTGTCATCGCATTATAGTGTACTAGAAGATGGGGTAGTGTGTTCAGGCGCCGCCGCTCACCATGCATTGGCGTGTCGCGGCGCGCGTCGAAAGTGCGGCGGCGCTGCTGTAGCATGGGCTGTCGGGAAAAGGCGCGCTTTTCGTTGTCGTCTGCTAGTCAGTGACGCGTACGCGTGCATTGACGCGGTTGCGTGGTACGCGGCTCACAGAAAGTTTTTCATGTGATCCCTTTCTCGTGCTATAATTGCCGCTGGCCGTCCGACAGTGAAGAAATGCCGAATCGTCGGCGGCAACGGCACTGCTTTACACCTGGGTGCACAACAGGCTACCATTGGACTAAGGGTGAGCAGCCGTCGCTTTTCGCTGTTCCAAAAGATGAAGAGCGCAGGAAGATCTGGGAGCGGAATTTGCACCGGAAAGACAAGACCCTGGATGAAACGTACTCGGTATGAAAACTGCACTTCGAGCCATCGTGCATTCTCAGAGATTACGTTCACGTTATAAACGGAGGAGTCCGCATACCACGCGGGAAACCAGAGTTGACGCCGGACGCCGTGCCGACGTTGCTTCCCAATAACCCGAGCTACTTGTCATTTTTTGTCAAGGGCATCAAACAGTCGCGAGAGGCAGGGCGAAAAGGAAAAACTGCACGCGAAAATCAGACGATGTTCATAAGTATGCCACCGCGGCCGTCTGATCATGAATTGGTCACGATTTCGAGGTCGCGTTTCCTGCTCGCTGCAGTATGCACAATAGTTTGTTCATTACCCTTGTGTTCAAACTTTCCTCGGCAGCAGTACCCGCTGTAAGTTCTCTGCGCCTGTACACAATGCAGCTATTGGAAAAGAATTTGGAGCTTCTTTTCCGCAATTTTGGCTGTTTTGCGGCCGTCTGCTAGTCACTGCTCTTTTTTTTCTTCCCTGTGCGACTTGTCCTATCGCATTTAATTTTATTTGTCGTGCATGTACAATGACAAACATTTACAGGACACGTTATTGAAGTGTTGGCTTTTGAAAGGACCAAAAATACTCTGTGCGATGTACAGAACGCACCGCCGCGTATCGGGAGGAGTGCATGCAGTGACAGCCATGCTCTGGTGGCGCCATCTCGTGGCTTTCGACATCAACAGCGACAGCCGCGAGTCCTCCCTGAACCCACTACCCCATATTCTAGTACACTATAATCGCATGTGTCGTCGTCCTTCTCTGTCGCTTTTGTTAGAGTGTACTAGAATTTTTGAGTGGCGCGACCGAAGCCGGCACGCCTTGCATACCAGCGTCCCCTTTCTTGAAGAAAGTAGCGGTGGCGCTGGCTCGTACACTCTTGAAGCAATTAAGCAAACAAGGGAAGTGAAATGAGGGGCTCGTTATAAATATGACAGAAGCCAACAGCCACAGAAACCAAGGGGCACAGGGGATTTTTTTTTTACTTCTTTTATTTTATTTTGTGGTGTTGATCAATTTAGAATATTACTGAATATGTTATCGCTTAAGCTAATTGATTAGAAAAGCAGAAGAAAAAACAACCACATGCCGCCGGTGGGATCCGAACCCACGACCTCCGAATTACGCGTCCGGTGCTCTACCTCTGAGCTACGGCGACGGCTGTCAATTCTTCTGCTTTCGGGGGTATTTATGTTTCACAAGTAACCTAACCTTGAGAGTGTTCATCAGCGCCACCCACGTTCATAAGCGGCGGACGTAGAACGTCCTCAGTTACCGCAGGTGTGACGTAGAACGTCATCGAACGGAGAGGGTGGAAGCTGCGTGAGAACCCTCTTATGCTTCCTATGGCGTCAAGGCTGCCAGAACCGAGGCCCTCGATAAGCAATTAAGCAAACAAGGGAAGTGAAATGAGGGGCTCGTTATAAATATGACAGAAGCCAACAGCCACAGAAACCAAGGGGCACAGGGGATTTTTTTTACTTCTTTTATTTTATTTTGTGGTGTTGATCAATTTAGAATATTACTGAATATGTTATCGCTTAAGCTAATTGATTAGAAAAGCAGAAGAAAAAACAACCACATGCCGCCGGTGGGATCCGAACCCACGACCTCCGAATTACGCGTCCGGTGCTCTACCTCTGAGCTACGGCGACGGCTGTCAATTCTTCTGCTTTCGGGGGTATTTATGTTTCACAAGTAACCTAACCTTGAGAGTGTTCATCAGCGCCACCCACGTTCATAAGCGGCGGACGTAGAACGTCCTCAGTTACCGCAGGTGTGACGTAGAACGTCATCGAACGGAGAGGGTGGAAGCTGCGTGAGAACCCTCTTATGCTTCCTATGGCGTCAAGGCTGCCAGAACCGAGGCCCTCGATAAGCAATTAAGCAAACAAGGGAAGTGAAATGAGGGGCTCGTTATAAATATGACAGAAGCCAACAGCCACAGAAACCAAGGGGCACAGGGGATTTTTTTTTACTTCTTTTATTTTATTTTGTGGTGTTGATCAATTTAGAATATTACTGAATATGTTATCGCTTAAGCTAATTGATTAGAAAAGCAGAAGAAAAAACAACCACATGCCGCCGGTGGGATCCGAACCCACGACCTCCGAATTACGCGTCCGGTGCTCTACCTCTGAGCTACCTCTGAGCGCTGATGAACACTCTCAAGGTTAGGTTACTTGTGAAACATAAATACCCCCGAAAGCAGAAGAATTGACAGCCGTCGCCGTAGCTCAGAGGTAGAGCACCGGACGCGTAATTCGGAGGTCGTGGGTTCGGATCCCACCGGCGGCATGTGGTTGTTTTTTCTTCTGCTTTTCTAATCAATTAGCTTAAGCGATAACATATTCAGTAATATTCTAAATTGATCAACACCACAAAATAAAATAAAAGAAGTAAAAAAAAATCCCCTGTGCCCCTTGGTTTCTGTGGCTGTTGGCTTCTGTCATATTTATAACGAGCCCCTCATTTCACTTCCCTTGTTTGCTTAATTGCTTATCGAGGGCCTCGGTTCTGGCAGCCTTGACGCCATAGGAAGCATAAGAGGGTTCTCACGCAGCTTCCACCCTCTCCGTTCGATGACGTTCTACGTCACACCTGCGGTAACTGAGGACGTTCTACGTCCGCCGCTTATGAACGTGGGTGGCGCTGGTGAACACTCTCAAGGTTAGGTTACTTGTGAAACATAAATACACCCGAAAGCAGAAGAATTGACAGCCGTCGCCGTAGCTCAGAGGTAGAGCACCGGACGCGTAATTCGGAGGTCGTGGGTTCGGATCCCACCGGCGGCATGTGGTTGTTTTTTCTTCTGCTTTTCTAATCAATTAGCTTAAGCGATAACATATTCAGTAATATTCTAAATTGATCAACACCACAAAATAAAATAAAAGAAGTAAAAAAAAAATCCCCTGTGCCCCTTGGTTTCTGTGGCTGTTGGCTTCTGTCATATTTATAACGAGCCCCTCATTTCACTTCCCTTGTTTGCTTAATTGCTTATCGAGGGCCTCGGTTCTGGCAGCCTTGACGCCATAGGAAGCATAAGAGGGTTCTCACGCAGCTTCCACCCTCTCCGTTCGATGACGTTCTACGTCACACCTGCGGTAACTGAGGACGTTCTACGTCCGCCGCTTATGAACGTGGGTGGCGCTGATGAACACTCTCAAGGTTAGGTTACTTGTGAAACATAAATACCCCCGAAAGCAGAAGAATTGACAGCCGTCGCCGTAGCTCAGAGGTAGAGCACCGGACGCGTAATTCGGAGGTCGTGGGTTCGGATCCCACCGGCGGCATGTGGTTGTTTTTTCTTCTGCTTTTCTAATCAATTAGCTTAAGCGATAACATATTCAGTAATATTCTAAATTGATCAACACCACAAAATAAAATAAAAGAAGTAAAAAAAAATCCCCTGTGCCCCTTGGTTTCTGTGGCTGTTGGCTTCTGTCATATTTATAACGAGCCCCTCATTTCACTTCCCTTGTTTGCTTAATTGCTTATCGAGGGCCTCGGTTCTGGCAGCCTTGACGCCATAGGAAGCATAAGAGGGTTCTCACGCAGCTTCCACCCTCTCCGTTCGATGACGTTCTACGTCACACCTGCGGTAACTGAGGACGTTCTACGTCCGCCGCTTATGAACGTGGGTGGCGCTGATGAACACTCTCAAGGTTAGGTTACTTGTGAAACATAAATACCCCCGAAAGCAGAAGAATTGACAGCCGTCGCCGTAGCTCAGAGGTAGAGCACCGGACGCGTAATTCGGAGGTCGTGGGTTCGGATCCCACCGGCGGCATGTGGTTGTTTTTTCTTCTGCTTTTCTAATCAATTAGCTTAAGCGATAACATATTCAGTAATATTCTAAATTGATCAACACCACAAAATAAAATAAAAGAAGTAAAAAAAAAAAATCCCCTGTGCCCCTTGGTTTCTGTGGCTGTTGGCTTCTGTCACACTCTTGAAGCAAGTTGGCGTGTTCCGACCTGTATGCGTGTGTGTGCGTGTGTGCGTGCGCGCATGCGAGCTCTATCGCAGATTTGTGACTCAAATGGAAAGAAAACAGCGTTTAAATCACTGTTATGCGCCCGGGTGCAAGACTGGGCACGCTCGCACGGTCCAAGGCCGCAAGTGTTGTGTTTCTACCCCCCCCCCCCCCCTAACTCTCTTTGTGTGTTCCCGTCACACCTGTCTCCACTTAGGCCATGCCCAGATACAGTGCGTCGTTCTGCGAAAGTGGTCTTCAGGCACGCGCTCTCGTGCAACCTCATAACAGGTGGAAACGAACACGAGGGAGGTATTCAACTCCTGGATTCCTGGTACCACCACTTCTGCCTAACTGCCACGACGTGTCTTCCGGAGTTCCCCTTAAACGTCACCCAAGGCACCCGAGTATTGACCTTGCGACATTGTGTGCATCTGTCAAGGTGACAAGTCTCAACGCCAGCTGCTACCTGCGGAGACGAGCGTCTGCCAAGCGCCTGCCATTCAACCGGCCCACGTCCCTTCCTCCTACGGCACTGCGGCGGTGCTCCTGGATCCGATGCCTGGTGGGACACGCTACTAGTACGGCAAAACATATCACAAGGTATCGCTTTTTAAAGCCCCAAGAGATGAAGAGCGACGACTTGTCTGGGAGAGAAATCTGTGTAGGCTTGATAAGCCCCTCGACGCCGATTGCGCTGTGTGCGAGCTTCACTTTGAGCCTCATTTAATCGTGAGAGATTATGTGCACATAATTAACGGAACAGAAGTTCGAGTGCCAAGAGGCAAACCAACTCTTCGGCCTGACGCTGTGCCGACGATTTTGCCGAATGTGCCTTCATACCTAACGAAGAAAACACCGGCACCGCGGCCATTGACAAAACGGCGTCAGTTCGCGTCTGATAACGACGGCGAAAAAAAACGACGTCCCATTGACCGAGGTAAAGTGGCGTCATCAGACGAACGTGCAACAGCCGCTACTGAGAATAACGAAGCCGAAGAAGCGGATCACGCAGTCGTCGACTTTGCTTCTGAGCCAGCTGCCTCCCTTGACGACCTTCGCAAGCTCGCCGTGCCATCGAGATCGTGGGCACTACATGAATTCCCCGACTTCAATGGTGTGTCATACGTTGAGTGCAAGTTGAACTTTCGCACAGGCGTACTCGCCATTGAGAGATCAGTGTTTTTCAAGTAGACAGGGGAAGGCAGCGTGGATTGTGAAGTGTTCGTGCGGACATGAAGACATGAAGCACATAAGTGCTCTATTGAGGCAACTGCTGGACTAATTAGAATGAAATTTGTTTCATTAAAGAGAGTATGTTGAATTAAAGCAAATGTATGCTGCAGAATTTCAATTTCAGGCCCTGTACTCTCTACAGAAACCCACGAAATTGAGCCCGTTAAAGAAAAAATGGAACAAAGCTTATAAACCTGTAAATCTGCTTGTAAACTGCGTCTGCTGGAGCCTCTCAAGTGGACAAATGAGAAATATAAGTGTACAGCTTGGAACAAATATTTACGATGTTCACGAATATTTTGCAAAATTCTATCTCTGAAATTACGGGTATATTTGGGAGCAGTGTATCATACATCAATTTGGTGCACTGTGGATGTCCCAGTCGATTATTGCAGTATAAGAATTTGTGACATTTTTGTCTATAGTACTGAGTAAAATTTGATGCTTGCCTTTTTTAGTTTCTCGATATTTGTACGAAGAAGGCTGACGACGTTAATAGAAACTCTACTTCGTACAGTTTGATAATTTGAAAGTTTTTTTCCAAAATGCAACAAACCCCATCAAGAACGGTGCACTGGATGCTGAGCAAATTGGTCGTTCTTTTCGCCTGCATTTAGGTCTGCATCTTACAGTTCGAATAAAGATTGTGATAAAATACCCTATTTACATGTAGCGCATTAACTATCGCGCATTAACCAGCGCCACATGCATGAGTCGACTCGCTCCCGTAACTCAACGCTCATCTGGCGCATTAATGCGATGCGCCTTCCTAGCGCATTAACGCTGTTTACATGAATGCGATGCGATAGAAATTCTATGCACCCCTGTAGGATCCATATAAACGCAGCAACTGACAATATCCACCAATTGCCTTCGGCAGAATTGCATCTGCAAAAATTATTATGCAGTCACCGCCATACTGCTCACACGCTCCACTAAGCTCATTAGAATGCGTTTTGTACAGAAAACTTGATCATAAACAGGCAATAAAATGAATGAAGGGCACTGATCGCTCAAATAGTGACGTTTGATCCTGCTTACAAGCAGCAGGTTAATAATATGGTTTTCTGGAATAACCTTTTGTCGTGCTTCACCACAGCCAGTCATGTTACAACCATTTTGCGCATCATAACAAAATCTCTCCGAGCCTACCAGGTGCTCGCCCAGTGCAGGTTAGTTGTAGCCGAGACGGTAATGTAGTTCAGTTGTGATGAAACATCCATTTATTACGTTCTTTTTGTGAAAACTCGCTGTTTCTGCAAACGCACCGGCGAGCAGCCGCCTGCCAGGCCGGAGTGGCCGGGCGACGCTTTCAAGAGTGGGCGACTACAGCGCCGCCGCTACTTTTCTGCACGAAAAGGCCCACTCCACGGCAGCCGGTCGCGCCACTCAAAAATTCTAGTACACTCTACTTTTGTTGTTCTCTGGTGAACCAACATCAGCATCATCAGTCACGTCTCGTGATCGAACAAGCGATGCCAGCGCCCTAAGCTGGCGCGCGGCGCGCGTGCATTGAGGAGGCGCTTTGCTGAGCGGGCGAAGAACCGGAAAACGTGAGAAGCGTGAACCTCATCTTGAAGTCAAAAAAAGCAGGTGGCGGGCTGGTAATAACCAGGTAAGGCTAACATCAATTTCGCGAATATCAAGACGATGTCTGGACGTCGCTGGAGCCTCATGAGAGCCTCTCAACGATCTTCCCAGGCGGTGACGGAGACGACGACGACGACGGACGGAGAGAGCACGTGCGGATCAGAACAAACCGTTAGCGACGCTGCCGAAGACATGGTGGTGGCGGCCGTATCTCCTCCTGCGGGGACCATTCGGTACGGCGTTACAGCTGCGCGCTGCACTCGCCGGCGTCGAAACCCAAGGCAGCGCCAAGGGCGAATGGAAGTTCCAGCAGCCCGACGCCTTCAGCCACCAGGACCCGGAGGCGACCGACTCGGATTTCGTGAAGAGCGCCACAACATCGCTCCGCGGGCCAATGCGGTCAGCGACCAGGATGGAGGCGCCTTCCGCCAATCGCAGGACGACGGTCGCGGTAGCGGACTGGACGAATGAGCCGAGGATTGGCACGAGGCGCCAGAACGCGCTGTCGGTCTCGCGGCCAGCGGCGTGTTCTCAGCGGTGGCCTTGCAAGAGACATGGAATGCGGAGCAGCTGAGGCTTGTGCCAGCGATGGATCAGCCGGAGCAGCTGATTAGGGTGCTGCGAAGGCCGTCCCGCTGCGAGTTCGTATGTCACGCTGTACGTTTCGGGTGAGGGTGTGTGCACGCGGAACGGAGCCCCTGGACTTTAATTTCCTTTTCGCAGCTCTACTGCGCTTTCCTAAAGGTTCGAAGCATGAACTGCGTCTAGTGCACCTGGCGGAGTCCAGAACACTGTGTGAGCTTTTCTTTTTTTTCTCCCCGAGCCTGGACATTGCTGAGGGAGGCACCTCATGCAACCATACCTATGGGACGAGTCTGACTGTGATGTCATAGCTTACCTTCTGCATTCCTGTGGGCTCTTTTTTTTTTGCACTTTTTGCCTTATTTTCACTTGTACTGTCGTCGCGCGATGGGCGAAGCAGCAGCTCCTGCCTGCTTTTTTTGTTTGTTTGGTACTGTTACTCGTTTTCTCTTTTTTTTTCAGTGAAGAAAATATTGTTGTGTTTGGTCATGCTTTTGTTCCGTGTGCTGTGTGAATAAAAATAAACAAATGACCTTTTGTCATTTATTCTGCTTGTGCTTCATGATGTCCCCACAAAAGGCGACCGCAGAAGTGCGATCGAAACAAGCGACTGGACTCGAAGAATTTCAGGATGTCTTGTTGAGACGCGCCCCACCGCGGTGGCTGAGTGGTTACGGCGCTCGACTGCTGGCCCGAAAGACGCGGGTTCGATCCCGGCCGCGGCAGCCGAATTTCGATGGAGGCGAAATTCTAGAGGCCCGTGTACTGTGCGATGTCAGTAACCCCAGGTGGTCGAAATTTCCGGAGACCTTCACTACGGCGTCCCTCATAGCCTAAGTTGCTTTGGGGCGTTAAACCCCAATAAACCAAGCCAATCTTCTTGAGACGCGTTTCGAGGGCGGCGTCTTCTAACGACTGCGTGCCCCGCCTGATGACGCCACCGCAAGGCGCGAGCTGCGCGCGTGCACCGCACGTAGCTCCCGCCTCGCGCACACAGCTCACGTGTTTCAGGTCGCCCCAGGTGTTTTTCCGCCGCCCTTCTTTTCACGGTAAGCTCTTGCGATTTCGTTTTCCCGCCTTAAGGCCGTTGTACGATCGTTTTTTGGGCGGATCCGCCAGCGAGCGGACCGCTCGCTTTCAGCCTCCGCTCGGGCGTGGGCCGGAATGGTGTTATACGATCACTTTGCTGCTGGCGGACGAGACAGATGGTTCGAACGTTCCGATTGGTGCTCCCGTCAGTGCCGCCCGTTCAATCGCGTGTTTGTAGCGAAACACGCAGATATCTTGCGGTAGAAATTACCCATATTAATTGCGGCGTATTCAAGACAATATCCGTTACGTCAACGTTTCTTTTGCTGCGGGATTTTCGTCGAAGGTAGACTCGTGGTCGGCTGTGATTCGGGCTGGGACGGCACGAATCTTGGTTCAGACGACCCTGACGGCCGCGAAACAATTCGCGACAAAACTTTGCAAGATCGAAGGCGAGTCTGCTCATCTGAAGCGATGCCGTCGGAAACGATACGTGTTTGGATCATTTCTACCCAAGAGACTGAAAAACGCGTCACATCGCGTCCCCGTTCGACGATACGTTCTCACAACGAACCGTGATTTCCGGCCCCAAAATAACAGAATGCTGCCTGCTCTGAAAGTTACGCTGCCCTGACGATTTCGCTGCGACGACGCGATTCTTACTGCGAATTCTCGATCGGGCCACACTGCAGTACAGGCTGCTAACAACCGTCCGTAATTACTATCGGCATAATCCCATTTTTTAAAATAGTTACGATTGCATACTTAAAATTTTTAGTCAGTTATTCAAAATAGCACACTTCAGTGTTTTTGCATTGCTGACAGAGAAAAAAAACAATTGCACTTGCAGCCTTTCCCAAGCAATTTGCACAGTCACTGTAATATGTAAACGGCCTTCTCCTTGGCTCCCTATACTGTTACTGGAAAAGACATGCTTACCTATTCAATATATAAGGTGTGTGCGTGCGTGTGGGGGTGTGTGTTAATTGTGCATGTGTTTAACATTCACAATTTAGCACAACACTGCTGTCAAACACAAATGCTAATGGACATGAAAAGTTATGTTTCCAGCTAATTGGAATAGGTAAAATCAGTTGTAATTAAAGCAGTTATGCATTTCACAGAACAGTGAAAATGCAACAATAATGATTTATTTTTGTCATGTTTTTCCCGCCATTATTAAACCCAACATAGAAATAGCACTATGTGGCTGCAAAGGGGCTAAGACGTGCATCACTGGGCTAAAAGGGCATGGCTTTGTTCTGCACAGTGACAGCGGGCCATCAAGTTGTGGTTTAGCATTCTTTCCTGAGCTCATATTGCAGTTGCACAAGCCAGAATGCAGTGTTGAAAACAACTATGGGAAGTCCTGCTGAAGGCCATGTCATTGTTGCCATGTACAAAACAAGCTGGCATATACTCTGTGCAACTCCAAAGCATTCTCAAATGTCGCTGTGAATGCAAAGCAAAGTTGGTGCCTTCGTATTGCATAGAAGTCCGTGCATGCCATTCTCATTAATATAAATATAATGAGATGTCGGAGCCAGTAAACTGAATTACAGGTTCAGTAAATGCAAGAACCAATTTGGAGGGTTTACATGGCCACGGCTCCCGGCTTAGGCTGAGAAAGAATACTTGTATAGTCAGGGGAACAAGGTACGATGGCCATATTATCTGGTTATCTCGAGCAAACACTAACATCTCAAGCAGAATTTGTAAAATTGAATTTCCAGTAAGGGAGCTATGATGTCGTGCTATAAAATGAAATTACAAATAAGCCGTTTAAGTATGTGACAGGTATATATGCATATTTTCTCTGATACAGCCTTAAAGCAGTGTCTAAAGTTATTTTCACTGATCAGTAAAATGTACAACGGCTGAATGTAACGATGACCACTTCCCAAGGTAGCAAGGAAAAGTGAACATTGCTAACTGTTAAGTGATGTTCATACCACTTAACATATGCTGAATTTTAGAGTGCTGTTAGTTGCTGACTATCAACATGTTCAGCAAAATATACCTATATCACTGCCAGTCTGCTTTCAAAAAAAGAAATTAACTGAGGCATTGACAGGCAACAGAAATTTGGAAAATAGCAATATGAAGTTAGGCCGAAGAATGCCGAAGAAAAACAGAAAAGCAGTGATGGCTTTTGTCGTTTCTTGCATCTCTATAATGCAACTTGAAGTTGACGGCTTTTGTGTTTAAGATGAACCAGCAGTCCTGTAAACACTATCCTGAATATATAAAAGTCACATGCATATGTATGCATTTGCAGCATTCTCACTGAGCCATGTTATGAAGTCGATGTCTTGCTTACCTGAAGATACGATAAGAGAGAAGCGCCAAGAAAAGACTGACACAGATAGGCACAGTAATGCATGCTTAGCTTTTCAGTGCACGAGTTCAGCTGGCTAGACCTAGCTTGTGCAGTGTGCAAGTTAGCCTAAATGCAACTGTATACCATCCGACAAAACTGTTGTATAAATCTGCCCCAATATTACTTGAAATAGATTGTGAGGATAGTTCTTACGCATAAGATAGCATTGTATTGGTTTCCTGAGCTGAGCAAGTGGCTAAGCACTTTATTACAATTACTTATTTTAACATTTATTATACCTAAACAGTACTAAATGACAATACTTGAGTGGTGAGCTAACATGATACACCAAGTAAGAACTTAATGAGTTTGTAATTTATACTAACAAGAAGTAATTAACCATTAGCATCCAAGTACAGCCATACCGCTACAAAGGAAAAGTTTGTAGGTTTTCTTTGTAGCCTTATGGCTCCACTTGAGTGGATGCTAATGAGCAATTACTCCCTTATCACAAATCTTCACCTTGGAGGATTTACCTAATTCAGTGGATGCACATCATCATTTACTGCATAGATTTCTGCAGTGACTAGCTCAAAGGACAAGAGGTTAGTAAGCCCTGTGAGTTGGAAGGCCATTCCAGCCTTTTGTGGCAAAAACAAAAATGAATCTTGAAATGTAGTGGCATGAGCTAACTGAGGCACAACACTGCTTGTGCGACTAGTGCAGAAGGAACCATGACTCAGAACAGATTAGTTGGTTATGTGACAGTAAACAGTTTAAAAAAATCTGCAGTTTCTGCATGACATGCAGAAATTTGAAGATTCACTTTTAGTGATGTTACACTGGAGCTTCAAAAATAGTCTGAGAGAATAAAACAAGTGCCTCAGGTCTGAACTCATTCCAGGATTCTAGTTAAGTTAGATTTTGTGGCATGTGCCATTCGAATACACAAGCTGATGCCACACAGGGGATTTGAACGCAAGCAACTTGGAAGACGGTGATACTAAGGACACGTCAAGTGTAAATATTATGGGTTGTGGGTGGGTGTATGAGGATTATTAGGTATTTGAACCAGTATACAGTGAATATACCTTTATCGGAAGGCCTTATAAGTTGGCAAAATGTAATGCTGACAATAAAAAAACAATATTAGTGCATTCTTAGTAACATTAGCAAACAGGCCAATCCAGGGCATGCTAAATGTTCTTTTGGAGAACTGAAATGCTGGTATTGATTGCAATATGGCAGACCCCATATAGCTGTCAGTGAAGGCATGTGACAAAACACTGAAGGGACGGTAATAATGCAAGTAATAAAAAGCTGAGGCCCAAAGGAGTGCCTCGGGGGACGTTCGAGATTGCAGGAAAAGGCAGGATGCACAAGAATTGGCAAGGGAAATCTGCCGAAGGCTGGCTGTTTAAGCTTGGATCCAGTTTAGAGCTATTGGATGCAAGTTAAAGCACGAGAAAACCAGCCTTACATAAATAAGGGAATCGCATGCTTTTTCAAAGCAAAGAACAAAAGCATCATAGGGGGATGTTGCAGTCAAGGTGCATGTCGTGTAGAACAAGAAAAAGTTGGCTATTGCAGAAATGTTTTCTAAAAGCTGGCCAATTTGGATGAAAAAACTTAATGGGCCAAAGCAATCTAGCAGGGTCAAGAGTATGAAATGTGTTTGGTGATTTCTAGCACATGCCAATAACACAAATAGGGCCATAGGTGCTGGGTGATGAAGGGTTAAAAACAGAGGGGCCAGGCTATAATAAGGCAGGAAGCTATCTGTACAGCATGCACTAGATATGCCTATACAACCTGCTTCTTTTCCCGTTGTTGCTTTCTGTAAATTTCACAGAACTTGATCATAGCGTACTGTGGGGTGCACCGGTGGCAAGTTGGCATGTTGAAACTGTGCTAAGGGACGACGACAGAGCAAGAATTGCTACCCTGTGCAGTGATGTTGTTACCATCGTCTTTGTTCCTAGCGTAGCTTTACCAGCTCCACAGGGCTTATTTTGCAGTCTGAAAGTAGTCATGTCTGTAGCAAGCAGTCACAGGCAAATGAAGGTGGTAGCAGACAGACATATATGCAAGTGCATCGACGAGATCTTCTCAAAGCTTCGAGAATGTCTTGTTAAACAAACTGCTGCGGCTGACCCAGGAAGCGCCACTGAACAACCGCTTAACACCAATATAGCCGATTTCGCGAGCAGCTCTGCAACAATAGCATTGCGAACACATCCAGTTTCGTACCACTGATCTCCGGATCGAAAAGAACCATGAGCAAAATCAACAACAGACACTGTCATTGCCTATGAGGTGCTTCGAGACCACTGTATTTTTCTGATTGCAGTGGAAACCAACATCCCACTTAAACTAAATACTGCCAAGCATTTGTCAATATTGACTTAACACTGCTAAGCAAAAAGAGAAAAAAAGCAATGGAAAAGGTTTTCTCAATATTTTTTCTTCTTTTCCATCAAGACTCGTTATGCTCAACTTGCTCTGTGGACAGTTTTGATTGCATAAGCTGCTGCCACACTTTTTTTTTCTGCGCTACATCAATTGAAATGCTCATGAAAAACAGACTTATGATTTGGCACATATTAGAAATTTGTACACTGTCAATCAGTCGTGATTTAAAAGCGGCAATGATTCTTGTTTGTAATCGCGTAATACCATGTTGTTACAACCTAAACCGAAATGGCTAGAGGAAGTGTTCAGTCACCCATTCATCATGTCGATATGTTTATTGCAGGCAAATGTGCGCACAGCCGGCAGGAAATAAAAAGAAATGATGCTCCCGAAGATACATTTGCACTGCACCGATGTTTTCACACAGGTTACACAGTTTCTCCGGCGAGTCGTAACCCGAGCACCCATCATCACAAAACGTACTGAATGGAGCACCAAAGCGCAGAAGGATGGCGACATCGCTGTTGTCGCCGCAAAACAGTCCTACGGCCGTGCAGCCAAGCTCGCGTCGCGTCATGTCGCACACACGGCAATTCTCAAGCACAGTGCCAACACGAATCGCGAACAAAATGGTAACGAATGCGCAGCCAGCAACAACGTCATGCGCACGCTTCGGTCGCGATCACTTCAACCATCGCAACGAATGCGACTAGCTGCACAACGCCATGTTCATTTCAGCATTAGGAAAGCACGGCGTGCGTAGTGAGCTCTCGAAGGTGCACATTTCACTGCCTTGACGTAAAATCACTCGCTTCGATCGCAATCACTTTGACTACGCGGACACTAGTCACTGTGCTAGGCAGCTCATACACGCACAGAAGTTCACCGTGAGCAGAAGTTCACCGTGAGCAGCGTGATGATCCTCGCAGGAATTAGGAACGCTTGCAGCAACCACAAACAGCTCCGTATAAACACTTCGTGGCACCGCCAACGCGTAAATCTTGCGTCGGTTTGAAGAGGCTCTCTATGAACTACATCAGCGTCGATTTCAACTCTGTAAACTGTCGCTGCTCGCCGCTGCTGCACGCGGAGAAGTTCGCAGTCGCTCTGAACACTCGTAATATCAACATGTGGCCAAAAAATTACGAGGAACTTTAGCGGCTAAAGTGCTGAAAGGCGAAAGCCTGAGTGCTGCATTCTGCTACACGATTGTTCACTTCACATTTTGTTGGTGCATTAATTAACTGCAAATTAATGACGCTTAAGCTTCGCCTTTAGGAGTGGAACGCGACAGCGTGTTGTAGCGCTGCCACGGAGTCCATTGAACGCCACCACCCGTTCAGCGTGATGCCTTGCCCTTTGAACGCAACGCTTTTTAAGGAAAGTAAATGGCGCAGTAATTCTCTGTCGTCTCAGTGGACACCTGAGCCGCACTGTACAGGAAGGGAGGAAGTGGAGTGAAAGAAGAAAGAGGGGCCGTAATGAAGAAAATGAAAATTGTATTTGAGGAAAGGAAATTACGCATTAACTGTCTCGCATATATCAGTAACACTAGTCGAAAATTGTATTTGACGAAAGAAAGTTGCGCAGTAACTGTCTCACATATTTCGGTGGACACCCGTCAAAATTCGCGCGTGGTGACATCACGACAATTTGGACCAATCTGAAACGCGGACAAATACGCCTTGCTCGTCTGTAAATTGTTTTTTGAGGAAAGGAAATGCATCTGTCTCGCATATCTCGGTGCACACCTAGAACCTCGCCATAACGGGAAGGGAGGAAGATGGGAGTGAACGAAGACACCGTATTCACTAGACGCACCTTTGTTCATTCCAAACCATCGAGCTGGCATAGCGGAGTGGTAGTGTGCTCGACTCGCCCTACGGAGACCGGGGTTCGATTCCCAAGCTCGGCCAATTTCTTACTCGGTTTTATTTATTTATCTGGCCTGACTAGAAAGGTTAATTGGACTAATTGGTTAAGTAAGCAATTAACTAAACTCAAACTTACTTGGAGCATCACTATACGATCCCTTTCATTGGTTGCATGGTTAGTAGCCAAAGTACAATTGGCCCCGTTTGAAATTCGCGCACTGTGACGTTACGACCGTTTCGACCAACTGAAAAGCGTGACATTTCTTGTCGACAGCTCCTGCTTACAACGATGAGGCATTAAAGGCTTCCGCCTTAATATAGTATGCCTTGCGGCATAGCTGCCACCAACGTTACTAAACAAACTCAGTTTCACAGCTCTGCCCGGAGAGCTGTCCCAAGTGGCGGTCGCGCGAACTAGTGGCGCTGCGATCGAGTCTTGCTCCCTCATCGCCGCTCGGTGCGGCTCGCTGGCCCTGTTGCGCCCTTTTTAAAGAGAGTGCTCGCGACAACCGTTTTGTGTCGTCTGCTTCTCGGTTAATTTTAAGGCGAAAGCCTTTAATGCCTCATACTGTCGTTAGCAGCCGTGTCGGCAGATGTCCTTGTTTCGGCGTCACTACTTAAAAAAAACTGTCGAGGCTGAGAATCGAACCAGGGCCTTTGGCATTTGACTTACTCATTTGGCATTTCAACTACCCATTAACTCATGACTAGTTAGTCATGATTGGTTAATGACTAACTATCCAGTCATGACTGGTCAGTCATTAATCACTCATGACCTGTTTGTTAGTCATGATTGACTAGTTATTCATTAACCAGTCATTACTAGTCATGACTGGTTAGCCATGACTAATGATGCATTGGTCATGACTGGTTAGTCATTAAGCAGTCGACTAGTTATGACTGGTTATAACTAGTCATGATTGATTATGAACTAGTCATGTCTGGTTAATGACTGGCTAGTCATGACAAACCAGTCATGACTAACCAGTCAACTACTAATGGCTGGTTAATGACTAACTTGTCATGACTGCTTAATAACTAACCAGTCATGACAATTAGTAATTAGTCATGGTTAGTCATGATTAATCTGTCATGACTAACCATGACTAATGGCTAACCAGCCATGACAGGTTAATTACTAACTAGTCATGACTAAACATTAATGACTATTTGGGTCATGACTTGAGCCATGACTTACTAGTCGTAATGGTTATTGACTAACTAGTCATGATTGCTTATTGACTTACTAGTCATGTCTGGTTAATGACTAGCTAGTCATGACTAACCAGCGATGACAAACCAGTCATGACTGTTTTGTCATGACCAACGTTACTAGAACAGTAGTAATGTTGGTCATGACTAGCTAGTCATTAGCCAGACATGACTAGTTCGTCATTAACCAATCATGACTAGTTGGTCATGACTAGCTAGTCATGACTAGTTAGTCAATAACCAATCATGACTAGTAAGTCATGGGTCAAGTCATGAGTCAATTAGTCATTAATGGTTAGTAATTAACCAGTCATGGCTAGTCATGACTGGTGAGCCATTAGTCATGGTTAGTCATGACGGGTTAATCATGACTAACCATGACCAATTACTAATTCTCATGACTGGTTAGTTATTAAGCAGTCATGACAAGTTAGTCATTAACCAGCCATTAGTAGTTGACTGGTTAGTCATGACTAGTCATGAATGGTTTGTCATGACTAGCCAGTCGTTAACCGGACATAACTAGTTCGTAATTAATCAATCATGACTAGTTATTCATGGGTCATGACTAATTAGTCTCGACCCAATTTGTCATGGCTAGCCAAACCAAGTCGCCCCATAGCCGCCTCGTGTGTGCCAAAGGCCGTGCGGCCAAAGTTGCATGGAAAGGGTTTCGCCTCGCTCACTTTAGATCGTCAAAGGGGCCCCTGAATTTTGTTTTAGTATTTTGTGACATCGGGCCTCTTCATGCTGACCTGCTTTGCACCGGGATGCAATAGCGGGTATCCCAACGATGACTCCACGGACAGTCATTTCAGCGTTTTTGCAATTTTTTCACAATATTAACAGCCTAATTTCGCATCACACAAACGTTTTCTGCAAGATAACCCGTAGCTTCGAAGCAAAACCTGCCGTAATGCAAATATTATTTTACTGCAGCCATGTAGAGCGCGAATGCAGCTCGCCAAAACCTCATATGTGCCGGCCGTTCCACGCTTCCGCGCTGCGTGTAGCAGACGACGCGCCCGGCAGGGAGCAAGACTCGACTGCTGCGCCGTTAGTTCTCGTGACCGCCGCTTGGGACACTCTCCTCCGCTGGGCGGTATGGGGAGCTGCGAAACTGAGTAGGTTCTAGTAACGTTGGCTGCCACCACTACAGCCACGACCTATGCCTCGCTCCCCAGTTGTTCAGTCGACGGACGGCCATCTTGCCCCGGCAGGAGCGGATGCCTACGTTACGTAAAAAGTAGCCAATCGCTGCAATTCGGTCGCCAGGCGGTTCGCTCGTCCGCCCGAAAGTTAAAGTTCACCAACTTTCCTCCCGCCCGCCGGACGGGGCGGTTGTCTATTGTCTGGTCGTTCGGTCCGCCAGTCCGCCTGCCTGGCGGATCCGCTCAAAAGCGATCGTACAACGGCCTTTAAAGGGACAGTGAGGAGAGCTCTATCAATATTTTTTTTACAGCAAAATCCGATTGTTCGGCATTTCATGGCTTTGTTGCCACTTGGCTGGCAGCGAAAGATGCATTTATTTCTAAGAAATTTGGATTCGAAGTTGAAAAAGTTTTTCCCGCCGCTCTGATTCAAATTCGGGATTCTCTTATGACGACACAGGACTAAGTGACGTGAAACATGACGTACACATTACGTAACGCAGACTCCGTGATTTCTGGCGGCCAGCAGTACGGCCTGGCAGCAGCCGAAAAGAAAGTTACCGCCGGCCGCACGATGAAGGCATCTATCGGCTGTTGCGGCCGTCGCTACCGTCGCTTCGTTTACGTTTGCACCGGCGTTTTGCCAGAGTTACGATGGATCCCGTTCTCGAAGTCGTCAACGAAGTTCTAGCAAAGACACCTTTAGTATACCGTGTACCTTGTTACCGTTAGCGGTATAGCGGCAGCCCGCCTACCCCCGGTGAGCAGGCGCTGATTGGTCCGATGCTTCAGGCGCGCGCGTAGCCGCCGAGTACGTGGCGCCATCTGGCGACGCCAAGAAGATTTGCGCATGCTTTGGCGTGGCCGCCGCGATCTGCTCCGGCGGCGCGGCCGCCTTCGATCGCGGAGGCCACGGCTTTGGCTGCGCCTCAGTGATTTGTGGTGCCTTGTGTTCTAGTGCCGCTAGAACCATTGGTTCTAGCAACACTGTTTTGTCCTATGACGTAATCACGCTTGTACTTGTGAGTTTGGCCTGTGGCGGCGATTTGTTGTCAGTATGAGTGGCGTTTTTGTAATCAAGAGCTGGTATTCTGTCGATACAAGCCAACTTCAATTTCTCCTCAGTGTCCCTTTAAGCGTCGCTTCTTGCTATCAGTTGCATGGCTCGCCGCATTACCAGAAATTCGGTAGAGCGCCCAGTCAGTGCCGCTAAGCCTAGCTGCCTATACAGTGCTTCAATGGGAGGCAATCGATTCATTCTCTGTCTTGCTTGCGTCACGGGCAGTGCTGACGCGCTATTTTCGAATGTTCAAAGCCATGGACCACGTGGCTGCAACCAAGGGATCTAAAAGCGCTTGTCGGGTAATGTGTTCGCTCGCTGAACCACTAATGCCGCAAACACCGCAACGTGTCCCTTGTACAGCTACTTCTAAAAAGACGCGTCTGCTCCCGCTCCGGCTATGGGCGCGTTGGTTGGCGCGGCTATGGGCGCTTTTGATAACGGCGAGCAAATACAGCGGAGAACTTGTGTTCGATTGGTTTTGTTATCAGGAAATGAAAGGCGAGATAACTGTCTCACATCGCGGTGGACACCTCAACCGCGCCGTGAAGGAAGGGAAGGAGGTGGGAGTTAAAGAGGAAAGAAAGAAAGAGGTGCCGTAGTGGAGAGCTACGAAATAATTTCGACCACCTGGGGATCTTTAAGGCGCACTGACATTGCACAGCACACGGGCGCCTTTTGCAGAGAACTTATGTTCGCGTGACTACAACTGTGACTTGAGAAGGGAGGAGGGGGAGAAAAACATGTACTGAGAACGTGAGAGAAGCCAACAGCCACAGAAACCAAGGTGCACAGGGGATTTTTTTTATTTTATTTATTTATTTCGTGCTGTTGTTCGATTCAGATTATTACTGAACATATTATCGCTTAAACCTAATTGATTAGAAAAGCAGAAGAAAAAACCACATGCCGCCGGTGGGATCCGAACCCACGACCTCCGAATTACGCGTCCGGTGCTCTACCGCTGAGCTACGGCGACGGCTGTCTCATCTTCTGCTTTCGGGGGTATTTATGTTTACAAATAACGTAACCTTGAGAGTGTTCATCAGCGCCACCCACGTTCTTAAGCGGCGGACGTAGCACGTCCTGAGTTACCGCTGGTGACATAGAACGTCATCGAACGGCGAGGGTGCAAGCTGTGTGAGAACCCTCTTATGCTTCCTATGGCGTCAAGGCTGCCAGAACCGAGACCCTCGCTAAGCAGTTAAGCAAATAAGGCAAGGGGAATTATTTGTAGGTGGAGCCCTCAGTCTAGGACCCGTTAGACTACTAACAATCCGGTGCTGGTTTTCGGGTCAGGTGTCCACTGACCCAGAGAGCCAGTTACACTTGCTACTCAGAGGCTTCACACAGACAGGTGGACACCGCTGAAACCCGAGGAGTGCGGCTATAAGTGGCACTAATATATATATATATATATATATATATATATATATATATATATATATTTCACTCTCGAGTGTGAGATCGTTTGCTGGACAATACATGCGGCGCCGAGGTAGCTAGCGGGGCCAGACACCTTCTTTTTTCTTGCGCTGCAGGGTGCACCGTAAGCTGGTGTCGACGTACGAGAGCGCGTCCCTGCGCAAGTTCCACCTGGGCCGTGTGGACAACATCCGTGCTGCCACCGCAGAGGCGCTCGCCTTCGTGCAGGCCATGTGCGACGCCGTCCCAGCCACGGTACGTAAAGCCTCTTAACGGCACGGGTTGCCTTGCGCCTCCGCGTGTTCGTCACTGTCGAGTGGGACTCCTTGTGATGCCTCCACATGGAGCATCGCTCAAAAGACTACAGGCCACAGGGTTAGCTATCAAGCCATGCAGTGGGACACTTCCCCATTAGTCGCGCACACACAGAGTATACATTTATTTCACCTCCTGCGTTCTGCAGAGAGGATGCTATGAGGCTGCACAAGAGGAAAGCAACGCGAGGTTATTACCTAATGCTAGTTCAAAGTTGTCAAGGAGTGCAACTGCCCGCCCAAGCGTGGGTATTGGTGCACAACTAACTGTTTCGTCCTGTTCCATGCAGGAAGAAGACAAGATCCAGCTGTTCCTGGAAGCAGTGGCCAAAGGAACTGAAATACTTACTTACGTGAGTTGACCTCAGCCTCTCCGCG